>NW_003852430.1:6372154-6414651 GCF_000181295.1 Otolemur garnettii | reverse complement strand
AGGAAGGAAGGAAGGAAGGAAGGAAGGAAGGAAGGAAGGAAGGAAGGAAGGAAGGAAGGAAGGAAAGAAGGAAAGAAAGAAAGAAAGAAAGAAAGAAAGAAAGAAAGAAAGAAAGAAAGAAAGAAAGAAATTAATTAATTCACAGTTGCTTTTGTAACTCCCAGTTCATAAGCGTTCTCCCTCACACTGCAACTTGGAAGCATTAAGTTGGCAGTAAGACGGCATTGAGAGTGTAAAAGATTTACTGGGAATAAAAAACAAAAAGAAAGAAAAGAAAGCAGAATTGGGTAAGGGCAGCCACAGAACCATGGTGTGGTTGGAGCAAAATCTCTGCCAGCCCCACAGAAAACTCTGGAGCCTGTTAGAGACATCACATCTTGGGAAGAAATGGTATACGCACATTCCTGCTCACTCATTAGCTAGAGGGAAAAAAAACCTTTATTAGAAGAATTTCTTCTGTAAAATTTTGACTCAGTCACAAGGTTGCACCCTAGGATCCAGAGAGCCAGCTGGTCCCCACCTCTTCTCCTTGTCAGTTTCCATTGGTTTGGGGTTTGCTTGTTTTTTTTTTTTTTTTTAATCTTCTACATTTCTGATAACTGAAATTGACATATGAAGCCTTGGTTAAAGTTCAACATTTTTGGTAAAATGCAGCTTGAAATTCATATGGTATGCATGTGTTAGGAGACTGATTCCTCTAGTGTAACTTTACCTGACAATTTTTTTATTTAATCATTTTAAGCAATGATGACCGCTACATTTTTAGGAATTAGAAAATCATGATTTTCTAACTCTATAACGTTGTGTACATTTATCAGCATGAAATCTTCTGCAGAGAATAATTTTCTCTCATCAATATGAACTACTTGGCTACCCTACAAGGAAGCTGTACAGAAAAAACAAAATGAATTCCTGTTTTCCTTCATAGCGCCGATTTACATAATAAGGAATTGTGTCCTAGTTACTTTATATGAGCAATGACTTGTTGGGCTTTATTTTATGTTTTTCTTTATATTCTTTTAGTTTTCCCATTTTTATGTTCTATAACGAACTCACGGGTTTTATTTTGACCCCAATTTGAGAACCCTTATTGAATAAAGGGAGAATATTTAAGTTTAAAATATGAAACTAACCCATTTTTTTTGTTACTCTCTACTAAAAGAAAAAAAAAATTGTTTTTAAAGACAAGGTCTCGCCCTGCCCAGGCTAGAGTATAGTAGCATTATTATAGCTCTCTGCAACTTCAAACTTCTGGGCTCAGATGATCCTCCTGTCTCCACCTTGAGTAGCTGGGACTACAGGAGTGCACCACCATGCCTAGTTACTTTTTTAATTTTTTGTAGAGATGAGGTCTCACTATGTTGCTCAGGTTGGTCTTGAACTCCTGGCCTCAAGCAATACTCCTGCCTTAGCCTCCCAAAGAGCTAGGATTACAGGCAAGAACCACTGCACCCAGCCTCTACTAAAATTTTCATAAAAGTAATGAAGTCTTTTGCTCCTCCAAATTTTGATAAAAGTAATGAAGTCTTTTGCTCCTCCAAAATACCAAATATACAAATAAAGAAAATTATATATTTACACATGGGCCTTCCCCACACTTTGAAATTAAGAACAACTTTTCTAAATAATTTTTATTTTTGTAAACTCAGTACACACTCTTCTCCATTATAATAAGACCAGTCATATTATAACAGTTCTCATTCTTCAGTTAAGAACCCCATCTTTTCTTTGTAATTTTTTAAGTTTGAACATTTCATGTTGCAATGAATTCAGGTTTATAAATCATTGCAAGAGTAAAAATAGAAATTCTGAACACCCTCTTATCTACACCCTCTTGGATTCCCTGGAAAAAAGACGTGGTGGTTATTTTGGATCATGTGGCAAAACTGAGAGGCAAAGTATCAAAGGAACTTATGCTCTGAATAATTATGAAGCTGCCACACTGGCTGAGGACTACCTGCTCTGGAAGACTTGTTTCTGGGAGAGAAATAAACCTCTTTTTGTGTGGCCCCAATTTGGGGCTTTCTAAGTATGGGGGCTAATCTTCTCTTAACTGATACCTCACATGTCCATTACTATCATTCCAACGTCCTGTAATTTATTACTTTACTGAATATTTACCTTTTCCATGTTATATTATTCCATAATATTTTGGGAAGGAACTATACCCTGAAATATGGTTCTGGGTATTCATACTAAGTAGCCATTCCAACTTTTATACAGGTTTATACACTTTCAAGTCCCAATAGATCAGTAGTTCTGAATATGCCTTTATTATATGTAATCCCTATCTCAAATTATCTTTGAACTAGAATACAGATCTTATGCCTTGAAATCAGATGTGCTTTGACTGTTCAGTAGGTCTCTACTAGTCAAAATGTGTCACAAATTCCTGATATTCTAATGGTATCATTTGATCATTACTACTTGATTATAAGGTGAACAGGATGGAAATTATTGGTATTTAATGATAAACTGTGACAAGAGACAGCAAAATAATCTTTTAAATAATTTTTTAAATCTTGAATTTTCACACAGAATAATTTCTAAATCCTTTAAACCATATTATTTTCAAATTCTCATATATTATTTACTTTTACTGTATGATGTTTATTTCAAAATAAGCAGTAAAGTTTTAAACATATATTATCAATTATCATCTATCTAACAGAAGGGAAGGCACATGCTTGAACTTAACCTACAACCTGAGTGGTTACTAAAAATTAAACCATGTTATAATTTATGTTTGTAAACAAGTTGATTGTGATTTCACCCTTTCTGTAAGTTGAGACCAGTATTATAATATTACTTATTCCATAGTATATTTTTTACACCATGAATACAATGTGATTTTAACAAGAAGAATTACTGTGGCTAATGTTTGCTTTTGCTTCTTATTACATTTCATAAGTCAGACACATATTTTACGTGGTTAATTTGCAAAAGCTGTTTAGCTCAGTGTCCAAGGTTAGCTATAATAGTCACACGAGTGTTTTCACTAACAAGAAAAATAGGTAGGTTGCTTTTATTATAACAAGACACACACATATAATCAGAATATTCTGTAACTAAAGCAGGATTTATATGTTTACTGGGAGATGAGATAATTACTTTAGAATTGCCATGGAAACAAGGACATTTTAAGGCAGTCGTCATTGAATCTTTATGACCGTTTATATTACCATCTTCCTGTGTGGCAAATTTGGTTATACAGAAATGTTTCTAGACTGCTAAAATAATTCACAAATTATTATACAGTTATTACCTTGCATGTGATTCCCAGAAATGCCAAATTCCTGCCTGCAAAGAATATTTCTGAGCATTTTTTTCTCATTTGCCACGTGCTTAGTAATGCAGTAAAAACATTGCTAGTGTTTATAAACAGCAATGCCGTATGCGTTTATAAACAGCATAATGCAGAATACACACAATTTCCCATGTTTATTGTTTTGGGGGGTTTTCTTGTTTGTTTATTTGTTTTTCTTTTGGTCACACTCAGCTCCACATGTGAAGATGGCTTGATTAAAAAATTAAACTTTTATTTTCCCCCTTATCATGAACTCAGCATTAAAACTTTTAAAAAGAGAGATTTGCCCATCCCCATTCCCTCAAAAAGAGGAGTCAGAACTTTGAGTCTTAGAGATCTGGGTTTCCCTGGCCCCACAGTGGAGGACTTGGATGTTAAAATAAAGAATTCAGAAAATATTGTTTTTGAATTAGAGGAGGGTAAGGGAATTTAGTGTCAAGTGAATGGAAGGAAATTGCGCTGGAAAGAGATGGGGTTCTGGAGACCATTAGCACTTCACTCTTCACGCAGCACTCCACAAGTGGCAGATCCTCCAAACAGCATGGCTATGCATATATGTGACATGAAGTATGATGTTCTGCGACCACGGAGAAGCCCTGAGGCAAAATTAGACAAGAAGAGTGTAGCTGCTGTCACCAGAGAAACACACTCTGGGATGGTTCATGCAAACTGAGCAAGGAAAGAGCAGACTGAGTCCACTCCAGCTGTGCTGACACAGTAGCCATTCCACGCACATGGCTACTGAAATTTGAAATTAAATGGGTTAAAATGCGATGAAATGAAAAATCTACTGCTTCCTTCAAACTTGACACATTTCAAGTGCTCAGTGACCACATACACCTAATGGCTATAATATGAAACATCACAGAATAGATCATTTCCATCACCACAGAAAGTTCTATTGAACAGATTTTCCCCTAAAGCCTATGCCTTACTAAGGAGAGACAAAATTAAAATAACGTGAGAATTTATTTGGCATTACTATATCATTTAGAAAATGAAGGAAAATGGCATTTATTGGATGTCCAGTTTTGAGGGAAAAATTATTATTGCTCCATCACATTTTTTTCTTTTGCTTTTCTTCCTCTTTAATCTTTCTTTTCCTCTCTTTCCTTTTTCTTTTTTCCCTTGAAACACATTCTTATAATTTTCAAAATGACCCGTGAATAGCTACCACAACAAAAAAGAAAAATATAGAAGTTCATGAGGGATCTCATATTGTAATGAACTATAACTAAAAGCAAGATATTTCCTTAAAAGTCAGTCTTTTGCCCTAAATACGATATAAACATTTCCTTTTTGGTACTGAAGATTAAAAGAAGAGGAGGGAAAAGCCCTCTCTTTAGGAAGTGAAAAGGGCCACTCTCCTACCAGAGTGGAAGCAACTTCCCTGGGTCCAAAATGCCCAAGCAGCTGCTGAGGCTCAGGTAGTTGAACCCCACTCCAATGGCTCTGTGGTTAATAGAACCAGCCCAGAGGAGACTAACTTGGAGGCCTTGCAGAAAAAGCTTGAAGAGCTGGAGTTTGATGAACAGCAGCAGAAGCACACTGAGGCCTCTCTTACCTAGAAGCAGAAGTGGGGAGAATTAAAGGATGACAACTTCAAGAAATCAGTGAACTGGGGACTGGCAATGGCAGTGTGCTGTTCAAGGTCTCCCTCAAGCATTCCAGTCTGGTCATAGCCAGAGAGCTAGTTCACCTGGACACCAACCCTGCAATCTGGAACAAGGTCTTAAGGGAGCTGCAGATTCTACCTGAGTACAACTCTTCACACACTATGGCTACTATGATGCATTCTACAGCGATGGAAAGATGGATATCTGCAAAGATCATATGGGAAGGGGTTCCTTGGGTCGAGTTCTGAAGAAAGCCATAAGAATTCATGAACACATTTTAGGAGAAGTTAGGGTTGCTGTGTAAAAGACCTGACACATCTGAGGGAGAAGCACAAGATTGTGTACAGAGATGTCAAGCCCTTATCAACCTAGTCACCTCCTACGGGGAGATCAAGTTCTGTGAATTTGGGGTCAGTGGGCAGTGCTTGGACTCCTTGGCCAGCTCCTCCATGGGCACAAGGTCCTATGTCACCAGAAAGACTCCAGAGAACTCTCTGCAGTCAGGTATTTAGACAGTGGAACACTCCTTTCTGGTGGAGATAGTGGTTGGGAGGTATCTCTTTCCTCATCCAGATCCAAAGGAGCTGGAGCTGATGTTCGGGTGCAGGTGGAGGAAGATGCAGCTGATACCCAACCCAGACCAAATCGTGGGAGGTCCCTCAGCGCACATGGAATGGACAGCTGACCTCCTGTGGTGATTTTTGGGTTGTTGGTTACATAGTCAACGAGCCTCCTCCAACTGCCCAGTGAAGTATTCAGTCTGAAATTTCAAGATTTCATGAATAAATCCTTAATTAAAAAAAAAAACCTGCAGAGACAGCAGATTTGAAGCAACTGATGGTCCTTGCTTTTATCAAGAGATCTGATGTTGAAGAAGTAGTTTTGCTGGTGGGCTCTGCACTACCATCGGCCTTAACCAGCACAGCACAATAACCCACGTGGCTAGTGTCTGAGCAGTTGAGGAGCAGCCGAGAACCAGCATCCTGCCCAGTGGTGCACCATGTTGCTTCAGGGCCTCTTTTTCATGCCTGTCTCTGTTCAGACGTGCATTTCACCTATGACAAAGGCTGAAAAACACAGCATGTGGAAAAAACAAAAAAGCCCTCTATCTGAAAATAACTAGAAAATCCAGAAAAGGATTCCAACATCTTTGTAGGCAGTGAGGAACAGAGATATGACTAGAAAATGTGATCAAGTAGTTAGGTCCTCTTTTCTCTAGAAATGTTTATTAATGCTGATAGTATTACTAATATATAACAAGTTGAACTGAGCTTTGATCAGATTCTAGGTATAGGAGAAGCAGAATTGGAATTTACAGAACACCAAAGAGGAGATTTGCTAGTAAATACTCCAAAGTCCCCGTGAGAACTTTAATAAAGGACTAGACACTAAGAGTAAGGGTCAACCAGGAATGGACCAGACCTCACAGGGATGAATGAAAGCTCAGCTTTAAATTGAATCAATGCTTCGGTGAATTACAGTAATCTGGAATCATTAACTTAATTGTCTGTCAAAAACAAACTAACCCAAAACAAACTAATTACAAGGAGATAAGACCATATGACCAAAACTCTACAGTTATAATAGATTAATTCTCACAATAAATTCAAATAATGAAGATACCAAAGACAAATCTTACATAAATTATGATTACTGTGTTCAAGTAATGAAAAGAAAAAATTGAGGATTTTTGAAGGAACTGATATTTTTTAAAAAACTAAAAATCATACAACTCAAAAGTAGAACAGAAAAATTAAGAATTCAATGAATGAATTATAGTTGAGATGAGTTAGTAAACAGGAAAATGAATTAGAAAAAATATTCTGACTAAAGCACCAATATTGAAAAGAGTGAAAAAAAATGTTAAACTCATGAGAAATACAAGGCATGATAAATAGACATGATAAATACTTATTTGAAGCCATGAATGGAGGGAAAATAAAGAGAATGAGGCAAAAGCACTAATTAAAGAGAAAATGGCTAAGAGCACTCTAAAATTAGCAAATGACATGAAGCAATAGATTCAATGAGCTCTATGAGATCTAATTAGGATAAACAAAAACAGTAACAGCAATAACATCAAAAATTACCTACAAACATCATTGTAAAACTTCTGAAAACCAAAATAAGGAAAAAGAGCTGATGTCATCCCCCTCTCCCTACCTCTGTGGTAGCCTTGGAAACATGAGCATTATAATAACTACAGTGTCTGTGAAAACCTAGCTGCCATTAAAAGAGAAACAATTGATTTGAAACTTCTCAAAAGCCCCATCCCAGACAATTGCCACTGTTTGACCCTTCTGGTAGTTCACTGGAAAGCTATACTCTCAGAGCTCGTGTTTTTTTTACCTTACTCAGAGCCAAGAGATCATTGTTATCGCCAGTGTATTTATAAAAACAAACAAACAAACAAAAAATGATTAATAACACAACTTCCTGAGCCAGCATTATGAGTGGCTGATTAAAAATATAAAGAAAAATTTGAAAACAGTATGTCCATGAGGGACTTTGATAAACTTCAAAATGTAACTCAGAATCTAGAAGGTCCATGTAGATGGACTGTATATGTCTAGGAGTAGGGGCTAACCCAGGAGAGACCTAAGAAAAAACCCAATCTCTCGCTTGTGGTTGACCTTCAGGTTCTCTGCGAACAGGAATTAAGGGTTAAAAAGAAATTCAAAACTGCTGCTAGAGATTGAAACCATACCCCAACACGCATGGGTGCACACACATACACACACGGTCAGCAGAGAAGGGGAGATACACATATTCAAGGAACTTAAGGAAATCTCCATCCAATCACTGGAAGAGAATTTAACTAACTGGGCAGAGGCTCCAGTGGCCACACACAACAAGGATTACAGGCTTTAGAGAATTAGTTCAGGAAACTCACTAAAGAAACAAATAGCAGCAACAAGAACAGCAAAGAAAAACAACAAGCAATGTGGGAGGCTGGATGAAGTTGTTTTCTCCAGAATAATTTATGAACTCAGTGAGGACATGGCTTGCAGTGTGGCAGGAGATGCTAATATTTTGACTAGTGAAGTGAGGCCTACTGCTCTAAAGTATTTACTACAGTTTCAGGAGCCAATCTCTGTGAGCAGTTTGTTAGCATTGTGCAATATCAAACATAGTATCAAACTTATACATAGTTTGGAGGAAAACTTCCCTTTGGTGTTTCATTGCTATACATTGACTGGAAAAAAAGGATGATGGCTTTTCATTTCTATGAGAGAGCCTATAGTGGTAATTACGGGTAACGGAAAGCCACATGCATTGGAAATAATAGGGTGCATTTGTGTCAGCGTTAAGCATACAAGATAGAAGAAATGACTTTGAAGTTAGAACTCGGTGTAGCTACCAAAATGTTAAATAAGGGGGCAAATGTTAACAAACTGCTGAGAAACAGAAATTTCCATACTAACCAGGAAGAATGAAAAACTAGTAATCTGACTTCTCAAACAAAAGAAAGTGGGCCACTTGGTCAAAGAACAGGAGAAAGAAACTAAAGCTATGCACAAGAAGAAAGAAAAAGAACATAAATAAAAAGACAAGCAAGAGACAAACTCAGGGTTTTACAACTCATTCAGGGTCCCTTTCAGTGTACAAACGTGCCTCATCTTCCACCCTGAGAAATCCTTGATTTACTTTTAACTTGTGCAAAACATTACGTACTGAATTGTGTGCTTGTCATTTCTGTCCGACTGAATACTTTATCATCACGACTATGATTTTCTTCATGGACACTTTAATCTTATTTTTGTTGGACTAGAACTTGGAAAGAATGATACATTTTTTAAAAAGGAAGGTGAAATTGAACAGTCACAGATAAACAAAAACTGAAAGAATCCCTGCACTACTGTTGACATTAAATTGGTATTATTTAAATCTAGTTGTCTTAAATTATGATGCTGTATGTGATCTCAGAGCAACCGCTAAGAACAATCTCAAGTAAATAAGACAAAAGAATCAAAATGATATACTAGAAAATATCTATTTAATATAAAAGAACAGCGATAGAAGTGTAAGAAACAATTCATAAGAGGAATCGAAAACAGCAGAAGACCCCTGTAAATCCTTCTGTATTAATAATTATATCAACTGTAATGTATGAAAACCTCCAGTCAAGAGGCAGAATGTAGCAGGGTTGATTGAAAATAAAGATAAAAATAAAGATACCACTATATACTTTCTATAAAGAACATGAAGAGATTGAAAGCACAAGGTTGGAAAAAAATATATATATGATGCAGAAAGTATTCCAAAGAGAGCGAGAGTGGCTGTATTAGTATCACACAAAATAAACTTTAAGGAAAAAATTGTTACTATAGGAAAAATACATTAAAAAGGAAACTTCATAAGGACAAATGAACATTTATTAACATGTATATCTAATATCTGAACTACACAATCCATAAATCATACATTGATAGGCTTGAAAGAAGAAATAGACAATTTTACAATAACAGCTAGATATTTAAATACCCAGATTCAACAGGGGCTAAAAGTTGGTTCTATGAAATGTTAAAAGTCATAAACAAAATGGACAAGTCTTTAGTTACAGTGACCCAATGAAAATGGAAAAAAGCCTCAGATTACTAAAATCAGGAAACAGTAGATATTACCACCAACCTTTAAATAAGAGAATGCTATGAACTATTGGATGCAAACAAATTAGTTAACCTAGACAAAATGGAAACATTCCTAAACTCTTGAACAACAGCAAGCTATAATAGATATACAAGATATAAAAGACATCTGTAAATCACTGAACCCCAAACAACTAAATACACAACATATCCAATGTAAATAAACCATTTTATAGGATAGATCACATTATTAGGCTATAAAACAATCCTCAATAAAATTAAAGGAAATCAAAATATACAAATTATGTTCTACAAACATACTGGGATGAAATTAGGAATCAATAACAAGGATTTTGTACAATTCACAAATATATGAGAACTAAAGAATTCTCTCCTAATTAATGGGTCAAAGGAAAAAATCACAAGGGAAATTAAATGATATTTTGAGATGGCTGAAAGAATACACCTAATGCATACAAGATGCAGGAAAACCAAGGCTTGTGGGGAAGTTTATATCTGCAAATGCCTGTATTAAGAAAGAAGAAAGAGCTCTAATCAAGAACTGATCTTTCCACCTTGGTAAACTAGAAGAAAATGGCAAAATAACTCTACAGGAAGCAGGGGAAAGAAATAATAAAGATTAGATCAGAATTAATGGAATAGATAGTAAAAATCAGTAGAGAAAAAGCAGTGAAGCTAAATGTTGTTTCTCTAAAATGATCAACAAAATTGACAAGTCTTTGGCTACTGTGACCAAAGAAAAAGGAGAAAGCCTCAATTTACTAAAATCGGGAGAGAGTAGGCATTACTACCCATCTGTACATGAGAGAATAGTATGAACTACTGTATACAAAGAAATTAGACAACCTGCACAAAATGGACAGATTCCTAAAAACACAAAAAGTGCCAAAACTGACTAAAGAAAAGGAAAAGAAAACCTCTGAATAGACCTGTATGGTATACAGAGATTTAGTAATCAAAAAACTTTCCTACAAATAACAGGTGTATACAAAAAATGTTCAACATCTCTAATCATCATGGAAAGGCAAATTGCAGTCACAATGAGATTCAAGCCTTATCATCTCACCTCAGCTGGAATGGCCATTATCAAAAAAACAAAAAATAAATGCTGGTGAGGCTGTGGAGAAAGGAGAAGGCCCAGATGCTACCGGTAGGAGTGCAATGCAGCGCAGAGCTATTATAAAAGACAGCATGGAAGCTCCTCAAAAAACTAAAAATGAGACTCCCATGTGATCTGCAACCCCAATGCTGGGTATCCATCTCTAAAAAAGGAAATCAGTATATGGAAGAGATAGCTGTGCCCTGTGTTTACTGCAGCCCTCCTCACAGTGCCCAAGACACGGACTCAACCCAGGGGTGTCAGCGGATGAGTGGATAAAGAAGCTGCGGGATACACACAAGGGTACATTATTCAGTCATGAAAAGAATGAACTCTGTCATTCTTCGCACCACGTGGATGGAACTAGGGGTCATTCTGTAAGGGAAATAAGCCAGGTGTAGAGGACAAATACGTGTGCTCTCATTCATAGTTAGGTCCTAACAAGGGGAATCTCATGGAGGTAGAAAGGGGAATGGTGGTTACCTGAGGGGGGGATATGAAGAGAAGGTGGTTAATGAGTACAAAAATACTCATTGTAGATAGAAGTAATAAGTTCTAGTATTCAATCATGTAGTAGGAATATTATAGTTCATACTATCATTTTAAAATGATCAAATAATATTAACAGATAAAGGAGAACTGTAATGTTCCCAACACAAAAAAATTATATTTTCAAAGTGATGAAGAGTCCAATTACCCTGATAAGATCATTCATTATACATTGTATACATGTATCAAAATAATTTATTCACAGAAATAAAAAGCTCAGATAAATACAAAGAAAGGACCATAGACCTAAGTGTAAGAGATAAAACTATAAAACTCTTAGAAGAAAACACGCAACCTGGATTAGGCAATGCTTTCTTAAATATGACAACGGAAGCATGAACAGCATAGACAATAAAGGATAAATTAGACCTTTCCACCCAAGAAAACTGGAAACCTATATCCACAACAACACTTGTACACAAATGTTCATAGAAGCATTATACACAATAGCTAAAAAGTGGGAAAAACTGAGCTACGGTGATTGGATAAACAAAGTACATTACATCCATACAATGAAGTATTATTTGACCATAAAAAGAAATGAAAAACTGGTACAAGCCACAACATGAACGGACCTTGTAAACATGTTAAGTGAAAGAGTCGGGCCACAAAAGACCACGTGTTGCGTGATTCCACTTACATGCAGAATCGGGAACATCTACATCCACGGTGACAGAAAATAGTATTTGCCAAGAGCTAGGGGAGAGGGAAATCCGGAGTGACTGCAAATAGGTATGGAGTTTCTTTACGGAGCGAGGAAGTAGCAGGCAGTCCCCAGGTTACACCACCCAACTTAGTGATTTTTGAACAGGCTCCCAAGCCTCCTCATATGGCTAATTCATAAAAAATAATTAAATTAATGACTTGTGACCTGGTTTCTTCACACATGTTCACAAACTGCAAAGTGAAGCAGTCCCTCGGGGCAGCTCTTTACACCCACGGCTAGTCTCATTGTTTTTACGTCACTTTATCCTTGACCTTTTTATTTGATTTTGTGAATCTGTGTTTATTTTACTCTTATGGAGGCATGGTTGCCTCCAAAGAGAGATCCCATGGCAAGTCCAGGAGAGCCCACAGGGAAGAGAAAAGGGATTACAGTGGAAACAAAAAGAGAAAAAATTAAGCATTGGAAGAAAGGCCAGAAGCTGCCCTGTGTGGGGAAAGCATTCGGCTTCAGACACTGGACCATCAGAGCAATTATAAAGGATAAAGTGAGAATAATGGAACACACAAGGGCAGTGCTCCAGTGGAAGCATAAATTATTACTAAGCAGCAGCGTGTATTAATTATTGAAATGGAAATGTTATTGATTTGGTTAGAAGATCAAAATAAGTGTAACATTCCTATTAGCCCAGGGGTACTGTAATTATTAATACAGTATTATACTACCTTATTATTATTGCCATTAGTAAGCCATTATAGTGTTGCTATTATTATTATTACCATGAATGCATCGTTCATCAGTGATCCGAGCTACATACAAATCCAACCTAAAGACATCCTTAAGAGTGTATGTCACCCACAAACTAGAGACTGCCTGTATTCTGAATTTAGATACCGTTAATGGATAAATATACTGAATATAGTAAAAGCCACTGAATTCTATGTTTTAAAGAGCTAAATGCTATGGTACCTGAATTATACTTTAGAGAGATTTTATTTACAAAAATGTACTTGAAAAACTATAGCGCACTATTAAGAGAAATTAGAGAAGATATATGTAAATAGAGAAATAGTCAATGTTCATGGATTGGAAAAACTACATTTTTTTTCTTTCTTGGAGACAGAGTCTCACTGTGTTGCCCTTGGTAGAGTGCCATAGTGTCACAGCTCACAGCAACCTCCAACTCTTGGGCTTAAGCGATTCTCTTGCCTCAGCCTTCTGAGTAGCTGGGATTACAGGTGCCTGCCACAATGCCCGGCTATTTTTGGTTGGAACTGTCATTTAGCAAGCCCTGGCCAGGTCCCCACAGCTGGCGCCCTACTCACTGAGCTACAGGCACCGAGCTGAAAAACTACGTATTTAAATGCTTCTTAAATATACCTTCAGAGTCAATGCAATTTCAATCATTTATAACCTTATTTTAAATTGTATATGGAAATGCAAAAGGTCAAAAAGAAATAAAAATTATTGAAGTAGAACCAAGAAAGTACTCATATTTCACTAGCCATAAAGATCACTATAAAATTATGTCTGTTAAAACATTGTGATATTGGTACAAGGCAGACAAATAGATCTGGAATTGTTGTAGGCAGCCCCAGTCAGCCAGCCACAGGGCCAGGTGCTGTTTCCATTGAATAGCTGGAAACAGCAAGTGGAGGGGACAGTTGCAAGGAGGGAATGCCAAACCATACAAGGAAAAGGACGCTTGGATTGTGCAGCAGGACGTTTGCCCCCCCACCCCCGCCAGCTCCCTTGCACCGGCTCTCAGAGAGTTTATTATCCTCACAATAACATGACGCCATATTTCATACTTCTAAAACTTTTGAACTCCACTTATCACATTATGGCAGATTTTACAGGGATTCCTCAGAGGCCCCTAGGAAGGATATAATTACGGAGAGCTGAGTGTTGTTGAGTGGCTGAGAATGGAGCCTGAGTTAGCATAGTTTCATTTAGTCTGAGCATCTCCCAGAAGACCTAGCCTTCTAACCTAATTTAATCAGGAGGGGGCTGCACCTCCGAGAATGCTTCATTCTCTTCAGCTACACGTTCCCACACTGTTGTCCTACCCTTGCTGTTCTAATACACTGAAGAAAACACTGCATCTTCGGCCCAGGATCAGCCCTTATATTTAGTGTGTCCTGCCAGAGTAGATATTTACAAATCAGGCACTTCTATGTCTTATATTACTATTACATCAATCAAACAAATAAAATCATGATCATTCAAACAATTACCTGCCTCAATAGTCCATATTTGTCAAATGTTTCAAGTCCTGTAGATTTGGTGCTTGACCTGAAGCCCTTGATAACACTACTTAATTCATTTCCTTTATTTGAAAATAGGCACAAAATTATTATCCTGCCACTTCTAATAGTCAAGTGAACACATAAATACATTCTGTAAAATGTTTCCAATCATCAGGTAATATTTTTACATTAGTTAAGGCTGGATAACTGCTATAATAAACTCATAAACTTGAGACCATAGAAGTTGATTTCTCATTTCCATAACAGATTAGACTAGGTTCAGTTGCTTCCCTACCCCATTATTCAATGACCAAAGTTGCTTCACTTTCTGCTATCAAAAAGTGGCTTTCTGAGTTATCTATAGGTGCTGTCATTTCACTGACAAATGGGAAATGAATGAACACTGAGGATCATGTTGGAATTTTGATGGACTAGGCATGGAAGGCCTGACATACGTTACTCATATTTCCACTGATTTCCATTGGCCAGTCACCACAATATGAAAGCTCTCTATTTACCTGATTGTATTGGTTATTCTTGTTTGTACACAGTTATTAAATTCGCATTTAAGTTCACTCAAAGTACAGGACAAAATGAATATGAATAAATTGGAAATCTAGAGGTAACTTCCTGCATTATAGTTTGGCTCAGAGAGCAAAAATAAAATTATAAGAAGAAGGTTGGAGTTACCGTCCAAGTTATTATAGACAGGTTGGTGGTGGAGTGGAGGGAAAGAAGGATGTACTGCAAGCCTGTGGACCAGTCTGTGGGGTAGAGGAGAGCTATCCAACAAGTTTTTGAAATTTAGACGTACAGAAATAGATTAATGGAAACTGCAAATAAAAGAAGGTAAAAGCAAACAAAAATCTGAGAATCAGTCAAAGCTATGAGTCACACTAAAAAATCATGAAAACAAAAACTCAAACATACTGCTCTTCCCCAGGGTCAATATTTTTTCACCACTATTGTGGTGGGGTGGGGGGTACTAACTTAAGTCCAAAAGATAGCAAAAGAGCTTTCAAAAAATTATGTAATTATTTTCTGCATGATTAAAACCATGTGCTCAGCTGGTTTTGTGGTCACAATTCTACAAGATCAATTTATGTTAATGCTATCCATCTTATTGCTCCTTCTTCAGAAGGACGTAGGTAGAAATTTCAGGCCTTTACAGATAAATGTCTGGCATTTTTTCTAAGCTTGATTGAAGATAGGATAATAAGAACATAATCTCCCACCTTATGGTGGTACACCAATAAAAGGAATAAAGTAAACAGAAATCGAGTGACATGGGGTCCAGCCCCAGTTCTGGGGTTAGGTGATTTTAAGACATTGAATAACATTGATTTGAAGACATTGACCTCCTTAGGTCTTCTTCCATTTTAAAATGAAGGAAAAGGAAATATTTTGTAAGTGCCCACAAAGTATCAAGCGTGTTAATTACGCACTCATATTAAATACTTCAAATGCTGTAAGTTTATACATTTTGATGCCTCACAGTCCTGTGACCTCCTGCCGTCTCGTTTCTGCTGCAGCCCCTGTGGACGGTTTTATGTGCGCTACGAGGTGTTCATGTGTCTGCACTGTTCTGCCTGCACAGCTTTAACAGCCAGCTGGGATCATTCGCAAAAGCCACCTGAAACGGTGGGGAAATCACTGCCCCCAGAGATAACCCTCAATCAGGAAACACATACCTAGCCTCTTGTCCTTTGGCACAGCACTTCTAGAAAGCTTTCTGAACTCTTCTGAGAAGTCCTGGTGGAACTGAGACCTTGTAACCTTACGCAGCAAACTCAGTAATAAACCCATATGCTGTTGGCTTTGCCTTTTTTTTCTTTTTTTGAGACAGAGCCTTAAGCTGTCGCCCTGGGTAGAGTGCCATGGCATGGCATCACACATCACAGCTCACGGCAACCTCCAACTCCTGGGCTCAAGCGATTCTCCTGCCTCCGCCTCCCAAGTAGCTGGGACCACAGGCGCCTGCCACAACACCTGGCTATTTTTTGGTTGCAGCCATCATTGTTGTTTGGTGGGCCCAGGCTGGATTCGAACCCACCACCTTAGGTGTATGTGGCTGGTGCCTTAGCCGCTTGAGCCACAGGTGCCGAGCCAGCTTTGCCTCTTTCTCAGTCTTGTCTTTCCTACCCTTCTACTCCTGCATCCTAGGATCATGTCTCAAATAAGCTACCTGTACCCAATTTCTTGACTCAGACTCTATTTTGGGAAAAATTCATTATAATACAGTAGATTCGAAGAATTTCATTTTTATAAGCTAGGAAACTGAGACACTGCCCAAAGTCACATGGCCAATAAGTGATGAAGCCTTCATTACAAACTTAGGACACCAGGATTCACGTCCCGTGAATGCTCTGCCACCCACGATGATCCCAGAGTTTCTTTACAATTCCAATGGTCATAAACTATACATATGCATCATTTTTCTCCCTTGCATTATGTTTGCAATATCATAATTCACTGAGTAACTAGTACCAGGACAGGTATAAATGGTAAAAACAAACCAACAAACAAAAGTTTAAAGACATCATCTATATCCTTAATATGCTCACCAGTTAAAAGGGAAGGCAGAAATATATAGTTATTTTATATATTAAATAGAAATTTCAAAAGTAAGGATATTTTTATTCATCTGCTGAGACAGTGTCATCATCTACAGAGTTCTCAACATAAACCACACACCAAAGAGTAACAAATCCCTGTAAGCTGACAGCAGATATCTTAAACTTTCCCCTGATGTCAACGGCAAAAAAAAAAAAAGAGAGACAGTAGATATGAAATCCTTTAGATTTATACCAATTTAAATGCTGACCTTGCCCCAACCATTATTTTGTTTTGCTTTTCGATACTTGCTTCATACTGAAAGACGAAAAATAGAAGTATCACTGATAGCAATTTATTTCAGAAAGAATAGTTGATCAAATACCGTTTGAAACATCCAAATTTCAATCAAGTCTAATTAATCACTGCCATTATCAGCCTGATGGTGTTGCTGGAAGGCTCACGTATCATTTTTCTAAGATAGTGAAATAAAATTATCCATCAGCAGCAGCATTTCCGATACGTTTTCAAATATGTGACCACGCAGAAGAAAGATGCTATTTATTTCATTGTTGTTATTTCTCTGTCATATAAAATACTGTTTGGGGTGTGTTTTATATACGTGTATACGCATGTCTTTGAGTAGTTTTCAACTGACTTTGCTGAGAAGAGAAAATAGTAAGTTTCACGACCCTGGTATTCAACACCCTAAGTCAAAAGAAGGGTGGTCTTACAATTATCAGTCTCAACCCATTTGGGCGATATAGCTAGATTGGCCAACTTATTGCATTTCTAGGTCCATTTTTCAATTATTTTAATTTCCAGGTCACTCATTTTATATTACTTTCCATGTCATTCGAGTCATCTCTGTCTTTCAAACAATCAGCCCTTGATCTTCATCTAGTTGTCACTATTCATGGTAACTTCTTGTATTTCTTTGCCAAATTATTGTCTTTTCTCACTGTTGCATGTTAAAGTCTGCTACGGTATTTTCTTCCCAGATAAAGTTCCAGCATCCCTCTCTTTACAGTTCCCTTTGGTCTCCTAAAGTATTCTCTGGTTTCCTTGAAACAGCAATGGCAAGAGGGATGAAGGAAGCTGCTCATTAGAGAGCCAAACAATACCTCTGCCAGCTTATTCTGCTGGAAGATTTTTATTTATTGTATCATTCGCTGAGAAAGTAACATTCCCTTATATAAGCGAATTTTTTATCTTTTTCTTTTTTACATGTCTCTGTAATATAGAATTGAAGTGATCGCTGGAGCTAGAGCAAATAAAAGACGACAGTTATGATGCTACACCCATGTTTTATTTACTTCCATCCCCACCAACTTCAAAAAGGATGTCATGAAACTTATACAAGCAGAATTTTCACAGGGCATTTCACAAAAGAATGAAAGACCAAAACCAGGCAGATACTGGGATATTTTCACATATAAACTAAAAACTGATGTGTCAGAACCTTAAGCATTACCATCTAAGAATCATGAATGCTCCAACTCAATAGGTTCTAAAAGTACACATCCTAACTACAGCTAGTTCGCTATGCATAGTTGGCACAGCTGATTAGTTAACAATGGGTAGAATACAACTTCAGACAGGGGCTAACGTACCACAGAGAAACCTAGTACTGTTTAAGGTCTGTGGGCTGAGAAAGGGAAGCAGGTAAAATTCTAAAAGCAGAAAACAGCTGGAGAGAACTGACCTGGGAACAACTTCCAAAGAAGCCTTCCCACTCACAAAAGCTATTTTTCCTCTCCCCTCACATGCACACAGCTTGACGTTTTTCTTTTAACTTTGTAGTAGTAGCTGGATTTCCAGAATTAAAGTTAATTGAGATTAATATGTACTACTTTCAAAATGCAAATAATTAAGGCATAGTAAATATCAGTCATTCATACTGTAGTCTGAATGACTACACTCATGTTTAAAATAGAAAAATTGGACATGTTATCTGATGAAGATCTGAAGAACAGGAATAGTAGCAGTGGGACTTAGAGACTGGAGTTAAGAAACTTTGGAACATGCCTCAGCCTCTCCTTACTGCGCCCAATCTAGCATATTATATCAGAACAGTCCAGCATGGCCCTGGCCAGTTCATTGGTACCATTTAAATGAAATTCAAATTAATAAATACATACATACACAAAAGTAGCCATTAATTTAGGGTATGAATTTTTGTCTTCTGTAATCTTGCCTTCTATACCAGTATATCTGGATATTTGTTTACTATCCACCTCCATTAAACACACGGTACCAGCAACTCCTAAAGTATAGTCTCCAGACCAGCCGCATTGGCCCTACCTGAAAATGTACTAGAAATTCAAATTCTTGAGCCTCACTCTAGAAGTACTAAATCAGAAACTCTGGGGCTGAAGCCCAGTGTTTAAAAGAGTCCTACATGTTCCTGAAGCAGATAAAGTTTGAGAGCCACTGCCCTACACCATTCACTGTTGTCCAAATTGAACTTAGTTTTCTTTGGTTTTGTTTTTGACATTGCTCTTTCCTCTTCCCTGAATTAATTTTCTTTTCCCAACTTTTATCTGTAGAAACACTAGTTACCTTCCAAGGTCCCACCAAAATTCTAACTTCCTTATTGCCATATACTAAAGGTGTTTAATCAGTGCAGAGCCTGCAGTAGCCATACAATAGACCAGTGTTTTACCATGGCACACTTGAACCGATAGTTAAAATATTGTGGCACATGGAAGTGATATTGATCAAAAAATAAAAAAGAGTAAAAAAAAAAAAAGAATACACTTACTGTGCTTTGAACTGCTTTCACAAACAATTTAATTAATGATCTTTAAAATTTTTCATAGGGCACTGAAGGTCTTCTCACGGCACCAGTATACCACGGCAGGCTGGTTGAAAATCACTGCAATAGATTGACAATAGCATCATCTTCCCAGTAGGAGAAAATCCAAAAGTTGTAGGTTCATACATTATTTACAGGGACAGTGTCAGGGTCCATTTTTAAAATCTGTTTATCTGTCCTGGAGTCTAGCAGCTCCAGATATTGACCTTCTTTTAATGTTAGAGTTTTTTTATGTTGTACGCATACCCAGCTGTTACTCTTTATAATTCTGAAAGCCGTCGGAGTCGTGGTTCACAAATGTTAGCCTTCACCAGAATCACCTGATGGGCTTACACGGACTTCAGTGTTCTATGAAAATTTTAAGGTCATTAATTAAATTATTTTTGAAAGAAGTTCAAGGCACAGTAAACATATTCTCTTCTTTTTTTTTTTTACCTTTTTTTTCTATTTTTTGATCAACATCACTTAAGTGTGCCACAAAATCTAGCAGTTCAAGTATGCCATGATATGACACGGGCTGCTGGGCCCCACCCACGGAATTCCCACTGCAGTAGGTCTGATGAGGACGGGGAGACTTTGCATGTCTAACAAGTTGTCAAAATATGCTGTGCTCCTGGACCGAAACCACATGCTGAGAAGCACGGCTATGGAATAAAACCAATTTTGCTGGCATTTTCAAGCAGACCTAATCATATAATTCATCTGGGACACCTTTTAAGTATATTAATTACCCTCTTTTAGAAAGTGTGATTCGATAAGTGTGCGGTGGGATCTGTGTGCTTAAAGAGAGTCTCAGGTGATTCCCGTGATGAGGCATATTTGGGAAATGCTGCTATATAAAGTACTAGTATGTATAGTTTTCTATTGTCTTTATTTATATAGTCATTTTATTGATATATATATAATCATTGACAAAGCATGACTGTTTAAAAATTATTTTTACACTCTGATTCCTCATATCCCTAAGGCCTAACATATATTAAATAACTCAGGACTGAATATACCGCTAAGTAAGACAGATATTTGGGGGAAGCACTCAAGGGGAAATGGTTTTGACTGGATTGAATGTACGGAATTCTCCACTCCTAAATATCTTCACTTCATTTGTCACAATTAAAAGATCAACTTTTACCATAGAAGTAAAAACTTAAATGGTCTAAATATTATTGAAAGTTTTAATTCAGGGTGTGTGCACACACACAAACAAACATATACAGACTCAATGATGTTCAGAAAGCTCAAAGTACTATCTACAGGAGGAAACAGACCTTTCGTAGAATCCTATGCTCATCCGTCCCCTGCCCAGAAACTGGAGATTGAATTAATATGCCCTTCCCATAGGCATTATCTAATGCTCTGAGCTACCCATTCAATTGTACTTTTTTTGGAATTCTTCATTCTGTAGAAATTCCTCGCTGTTGTACCTTCAAAATCCCCCAGAACTTCACCTTTTGAGGGTGTGGTTCATTTCACTGACTCTTCAGGTACTACCAAGAAGTTAGTACTGTTGACTTTCTTCTTGAGAAAAGGACATATCCTGTGCTCCACTCCAACATGGCACCACAGTTAGGTCCCCATTTTTTCTAAGGGTCAGTTGAATAAAATCCCACAAGTACCACTTTTGTTGTCAAATATGACTGAGTGCTTAAAAAAGCTAAGAGAGTTAGGGTTTAATATATACAATTAGAATTTGTCTGCATAAAAGCAACACAAAAACAACACAAATGCAAAAGAAGAGTTAAATACAAAAGATGGCTTGCAGGAGATTTGATCTCATTGTCTAAGAAAGAGGCGGAGTGATTGAGGAACAGCTGGAAATATTGCTCCTGGATCAATCTGCTATTGCTACAATGATGCTCTGTGATACACCATCTCAGAACTCACTGGCTTAAAACAGGAACTATTTATTTCTCACTCACAGATCTGTGGATTGGTTTCAGCTGGACAACTTCAGGCTTTGGACTCCAGGCCCTGGGATGAATTCAAGTCCTCTCCCTGTGTCTCTTATTTACTTACAACCAGCCAGAGCATGTGATTCTCACAATAAATGGCAGGAGTGAGTGAAAAACCAAAACAACCATACAAGCGTACTTAAGACTGTTGCTCAATTCACATTACTAACATCCCATTGGCCAGAAGAAGGTTTATGGCCAAACACAACCTGAAAAATAATACCTTACCCTTTACCCCAGAATAGTTTCCTAATTTATAATAATTTACCTGTTTGCTGATTGCCCTAGTAGAGTGTAATCAACATGAATACAGTAATACATGTTTTATTAACAATGTATATTCAGTATATATTCCTAGTAACCTCTTAATGGAATAAACGAAGAATACATTAAAGTCATAAATTAACAAACAGGATCACAAACACACATATATTTATACAAATGTGATCACACTGTCCACACTCTAAGAAAGAAATGTGGTTGTGGTGCTAGGTAACCGGGCCCATGACTAACAGAGGCATGAATCACAGGACGCTATGGTTTATTGGGGAGGAAGTACGGAGGCAGTCATTCCAGGACTCCCCGAGCAGCCTGACGTTAACATCAAGGGTCCAGAGTCTCCATTTCTCTGTTCTGACATTGTCCCCATCATGGCTTTTTATCGCCACCCTTGTGGTTTCAAGATCATAAGAAGGGGGCTATAGTTCAGCTCTTAAATTCCTTCCTGTATAGTTAAAGCATAAAAGTGGGTGCGGTATGAAGCTAATGGAGTCTCCCTTATCTACCTAGTCTCACCCTTTACTGAGGAATAGACACTTTTTTAGGATACTCCTATAAGCTTTCTGTGATACCTCTTTAGCCTGAGATTGGTTCATACCCACTGCTAGAAAAGGTCCATCCCACTTCTCTGAGAAATCTTGGCCTAACTTATCCCACATACATTGCAACTTGCCCTCCCCCTCCTCCAGGTAATATGCCATAAATGTTTCTGGAAGGGAGCCCTATTCAAGATGGCTAACTAGAGACATTGAAACTTGTTGTCTCCAGAAAGAAGAACCAAAATTATTAATAATCATACCTCAAATGGAACATCTACAAATGACCACTAAATGCTGAAATGCTGTGGGAAACATCTGGGTCACAGAAGGAGAAGGAAGCAAGCAGCCAGCCTGGTTGAGATTGACTGGGACCCAGCGGGGCTCAGCATTTACTGTCCATATCTCCACTACACAGTGCTGTGATCTGAACTATGGAAGAGCCCCCATACCTCCATAAAGTAGCATGGGTGGTGATATGGAGACCTGTGAGGGCACTGCACCATCAGGAACTTGCATTGGGTCACTCACCACCCACCTAAAACCCCAGGAGGTATAACAGGGCTCTATCATGACAGTGCAGCTATCACAGGACTGTATTCTACCCTGGGAAACAGCCTCCATGTCTTCACATCTCCAGCTCCCTGACTGACATCCTACAGCATCCACCTGGAGGATAGCAGTCGCACAATGCTAGCTAGACCCAAAGGTGCTTTGAGGTCTCCAGGAGTGACATAAGAATTGGCTCAGTTAGTCGAGTACTGCCACCACTGGAACCCAAAGACTGGCCCAACTGGCATCCCTGTCCCCAGCAAAATTTTATCACAGCCTCCATTAATATTGCACCTTAGACCATTGAAGAAATTGTAGTTTCTTTTTACCCTCCTTACATACCAAAAATTCATACAGAGTCTCTACTGCTGCACACAACCAAAATCAAAGTCAGAGAACTCTACTCAACTACTATCTCGGATACTGCTTTAGGAAAAGTCCTCCCCTATGAAAACAAATTCAAAACATTGAAAGAAGAGACTGTTATACCAGATGCACACATAGCAATGTAAGGCACAGGTAGCGAGAAAAGGCAAGGAAATACAGTACTTCCGGAGGAACATAGTAATTCCCCAGCCACAGATCCCGATTTGAGATAAATTCAAAAAATCCCAGAAAAAGAGTTCAAAATGGTAATACTAATGAAGCTCTGAGAAACAATACAAAGAAATCAGAAAAGCAAGGCTACAAATGAGGTATTTACCAAAGAGATGGACAGCGTTAGAAAGAAAAGATGTTCTAGAAGCGAAGAATTCTTGAATGAAATACAAAATATGCTATATTTTGCCATGTAGAAATGTGCTCCTGTGTATAATGCACACACACATTTTTAACCCAAATGTTCAGGATCAAGTCTTTTGCTTAATTTTTTTTAATTCAAAGTTTTATTTGTTGATATTTAATCTGGGGCATCCCATTACCTGGCTTCAAATCATATTACAAGGCTATGGCAATCAGAACAGCATAGATATACAGAACAGTGGGACTGAATAGAGAACTCTGAAATAAAGCCACATGTTTACAGCTGGCTGGTCTTCGACAAAGCTGCCAAGAACATACATTGGAGAAAAGATACCCTCTTCAATAAGTGGTTCTGGGAAAACTGGTTAACCAGCTACAAAAGAATAAAAGTAGACCCCTACCTCTTACCATATACAAAATCAATGCCAGATGGATTAAAACTTAAATGTAAGACCCAAAACTATAAAACTAACTGAAGAAAACATAGAGGAAATACTTTAGGACATAAGTCTAGGCAAAAACTTTATGGCTAAGACCTCATAGCTCAGGTAACAAAAAAGAAAAATAGACCAATAGGACTGCCATATTTTGCCATATGCTGTATAATGCACACTGTTTAGCTCAAATTTTTGAGGGAAAAATAAGGGTGCACATTATACATGGGTACTTCTAATTCTATATACATATAAACATTTTAAATTCTTTTATTTATCTTTATGCATTAAAAGTGTAACTCTAGAAAGCAACAATGATATCTGCATGGAAAATAATAACCTAGAATTTGGTATTCTTGAAAACCAACTTGCTGTGATACCTGGTGGGCTAACCAGCCAACCACAACCTCCTGATGTGTCAATAAACACGCCCTTTCAGGCCCTAATGAAGAAAGAGTGGGTGTCATGGATGCAGTCAGCTGGTAAGGATTTAACACTTATAAGCAGAATCAAGAAAACATCCATCGCCCACTTTTGTGATCGGATCCTAACGTCAGAGGACAGTGTCCAAAGGAAGTGTTTGTGAAAATGAAAACATTTTAAAAATGCAGGATCAGCAAAAATGCAATCAGCAAAAATGCAGGATTGAACTGAGGATAATGAAACTGGGGTGAATAAAGTGACTCTTGAGAAGCCATTAATGTCGAAATTAAAGAAGATGACACTTGCGATACTGACAGTGACAAAGAGCTCTTGGCCTTCTATCATTCAAAAATATCATAAATTTGTTACTGGTACATAAAATTTCTTGTACCCATTTCTCTTCTTGTACTTGTAACAAAATTTCTTGTATTATGGTATGTTTAAAAATAGATGCTAAAATTCCTTTACAAAAAACCAAGTACCTAAATATAAATAATTAAAAAATTAAAATAAAAGATTTTTTTTCTTGAAAATTTGGGCCAAAATGTGGCTGCGCTTTATACACAAAAGGCATTATACGTGGCAAGATACAGTCCATTAAACGAAAAAGCATCTGCATGGCAAATAAAACAATAAAGTGAAGACACAACCTCTGGAATGGGAGAAAATATTTGCAAATTATTTATCTCAAAGGGAGCTAATATCCCAACATAAACAAGAAAGTCTCAAACACCTCAACAGTAAAAAATAAATCATCCCCTTCAAAAGAGAGCACAGCATGTAAATAGACAAGTCTCAAAGAAGACCTACAAATGGCTGGCAGAAGGAGAAATGTTTATCCCTGATCATCAGAGAAATACAAATAAAATACCTTGCCCAGGTTAGAATGGCTATTATTAAAAAGATCCCTCCCCCACGAAAACCCACATGCTAGTGAGGATGCATAGAAAAAAGAACTCAAATACATTGTTGGTGGGAATTTAAATCAGGACAACTGCAATGGAAAACAGTATGGAGCTTTTTCAGTAAACTAAAAATAGGATTACTATATGATCAAGCAATTTCACTACTGGGTATATATCCAAAAGAAAACATGTCAGTACATCAAAAGGATACCTGCACTTGCACATTTATTCCGGCACTAGTCATAGTAGCCAAGATAAGGAATCCATCAATGACAAATGGATAAAAAAAAAAAAATGTGGTGGAATACTATTCAGCCATAAGATCATGAAATCCTCTCATTTGCTCCAACATGAATGGGACTTGAGGTGAGTGTGTTAAGGGAACAAAAAGCACAGAGAGAAAAATATGCCATGTTCTCACTCAGATGTTTGAAATAAAAACTTGATCTCAGGGACATAGGAAATGGAATGACAGACACCAGAGACTGGAAAGGGCGGATGAAGGGGAGCAGGGATGAGTAGATGTTGGTTATGGGGACAAGCGTACAGTTAGACAGAAGAAATAAGTCGTCATATTTGATAGCAGACTGGGATGACTAAACAACAGCATTTCAAAGTAACTAAAGGAGAAGACTTGAAATGAAACCAACACACAAAAATCTGAAAACTCAAAGTGATGGGTGCCCCAAATACCCTGATTTTATTATTATACAAACTGTGCACATAATACACATATGTACCCCATAAATATGTAAATTATTATATATCTAGAAAACAAAAAAATATACAGATATTTCTAATTTCTTCATAGTATTGAATTAGAAGAATGTTTTACAATAGTTTATATTGTATATGGAGGGGGTTGGTTCTTTTTTGTTTGTTTTGTTATAAATTAAACTACGTGAATTTACATTGAGGATTAAATCCTACATTGTTGAGTAAAAGACTAAACATTTCAAAAATGTGGGTAATACTGCTAATTGCCAGAAATAATGTTATATCTATCAGTTTATATGTTCACAATTATGAAAATAATTGTTTCTACATGTTGTTTAGGATATTACTAAACTTTTTGAATATTTGCTAATCTGGTAAATCAGTATAGAAAGTATACTGTTGTTCAGATTTATACTTACTTAATTATAAGTTACATTGAATCTATTTTAATAAAATGTAATGTTCTAGGACTAACACAACAGTATCTGTGTATCTCAACATAGGAAAGACAGTGCATCCTGCTAAGAGGCCACGACAATTACTGGTAAAATTTATTATTAATTATTATGGGGAAAGAAAAGTTACACATTCATAGGGATTTATAGGGTACATGTGAAGTTTTGATACAGAAAAGACCATGCATCCTACTGAGATGCCATGTGATAGGAATTTTTCAATTCCATTATATTCTTATGGGACCACCATCCATCGTTGACTGAAATGTCATTATGTGCTGCATACCTTTATATATGAACTCTTTGAATATCATATAAGTTAGTCCTTTGATATTCATACAGTCACATCAATATTAGGTAAGAATATGGGGGAAAATACTCAAGCATTTTGGGCAACTGCAGAAGGGCATATAAGAAGATTTCAGGAGGGTCTGGGCGAGTCTGGAGTCTGCTAAAAGTTAAGGATATTTAGAACACAGAAATGGATGAGAGAAGCAAGGGTTGGAGGAAGAGCAAAGACAGGATTTCCAACGAGCACATAGAAATAACTCTGTATTGACTCGCCAGGCAAAATTACACTAGACACAATTTCACCTTGGAAGACAAACCCAGAAAATACAGTGTTACTTGTCCTTAAATGTCCTAGCTCATCCCTTTGAATACATTTAGTTGTTTGTTGATGTAAGCTAGTTTAAAAGGGGACAGAATAAGACTCTAAATGTGGTACCATTGGTGGAGGCAAAATGTTACATTTCCATACTGGGAAATTCCCCTGAAAGAACAGGATTCACTGACTTGAAACATTTGCCTTGACCAAATATTTTAAAGAGTAGGTCCATTCCACAGCCAATGGCTATGTCCATATGTGTTAGATAATTCCTTTCCCCAAACTGTTTTTCCTTTCAGTTGAATACATGAGGACTACAGCTAATAAATTTCACAATAAGAAGCTTTATTTAATTCATTAGATGGCCTGCTTTAATACGGTTGCTAATAGGCAGAACAATCGTAATTAGGAACATGTAAGCCTTACAAGCAATGATACACCAATTGCCTATGCAAATTCATTTAAACTACTATAGAATGACCTGATTAAATGTGCACGCATACAAGACTAAGTGAAGGAAAATCCTGTCCAGCTACTCAAAAGCTTTACTTAATGGTTTTAGTTTATAAAATCAAGCTAGTTTGTCAAAGAAGAAAAACAATACGAAGAAACCCATTTATCATCTGTTCTGTGTACATTCTGACATAGAGTGCCAGGTATGCTAATTTATATCAGAACACTTTTTTAAAAATTTGAATTCTATTATAACAAAAATGATTCATTGTATCCTTTGATCCTTAAATTATGAAAAACTTCTAACAATGTAAAGTGGTTGAAACTTGCTATTTGCTCAGATGTGAGTAATACATTGGGAATACAAATATAAAATAATTGACTGAGATAACCATTATAAACACTCAAAGAATCAAATCACATTTTTTTTTATATTGTTGGGGAATCATTGAGGATACAAAGATCCAGGTTACACTGCTTGCGTTTGTTAGGTAAAGTCCCTCTAGTCACATTCTTTTTAAAATTTTTTATTAATTATTATAGGCAAAGAAATGTTATATGTTTATAGGGATTTATAGGATACATGTGAAGTTTTGATACAGGCATATAATGTTATATTAATCCAATCAGGGTAGTTGAGAAATTCACCACCTCAGGCCTTTATTATTTCTTTGCGTTAGGAGCATTCCAATTCCACTTTTTTTAAAGTTATTTTAAAGTACACCCTAACTTATTGTCGATTATATTCACTTTTTTGTGTGTGCTACCAAATCCTGCTCATTCTATCTCATTATATTTTGCACCCATTAGCCATCCCCACTTGGCCCCTCCCCTCACCATCCTCTCTCTCCTCTGTAACCACCATTCTACTCTCTGTCTCCAGGAGATCAATTGTTTTCATATTTACTCCCACATGTGAGTAAGAACACATGAGATTAATCTTTTTGTGCCTGGCTGATTTCACTTAACATAATGTTCTCCAGTTCCACCCACGTTGCTGCTAGTAACCGGCTTCCATTCTTTCTTACCCCATTGTGTGTGTGTACCACAATTTCTTTATCCATTTATCTGTTGCTGGACACTGGGGTTGATTCCAAATCTCAGCTATCGTGAATAGTGCTGTGATGAACATGGGGATGCAGATGGTTTTTCTTTTTGGACATATACCTAGCAGGGGGATTGCTGGGAAGGAAATCAGTCTTAATTAACGACATCAACTAGCACACCTTATTCCCTTTTAAAAAATACGCTTCTTCCTAGATTAACTGGCCTCATCCATCATATGTGAACTAAGACATCGCCTCCTTCCAAAAGTCCTCCCAAAGCCCCTCAGCTGAATTAGATGTTCATTCCATAATTTCTTATACTTCCTTCACAGCACTTAATGCATAAGACTCTACTTCATTGTCTCTTTCACTAGTCTCCAGTTTCCTGGAGGGCAGAAACTGCTAATCCCACAGTAAATCCTCAGTAAATATTTATTTGAATATTTGTATAGAAAGAGCAAATACATATCATGAAGATAAAAACTGACAAGATTCGTGCTGGAGACTGAAAGATGCAAAACTTCTTGATATAGTAAAACAGAAAAAAAAATCTTTCAAAAGGAACTATTTGAAAGCAACTATCAAGGAAGATAAATTCAGAGTAATTAAGGGAAGAGTATTCAGGCATTCTTTAAGGGCGGGATCCGGCAGATGGATTATGTTCTTATCCCAAGTTCAGAATGGAAAACCTTTGGCTCTAGATATTTAAAGATCTTTCTGTCAAATAATTTATGTGTCAGAAGAATTCTACCATGCTAAAATTTTTAGCGATACAACAGAAGGAGAGACAGATTTCTTGGCTCTATCGCAGTGAAAAGATCCAGGGTTGATAGAAAGACCAATTTAAACTGTTCCAGCCCCTTCCCCCATTTAATTTCTTTAAGTTGCAACTGAGGGAGGGGTCTCCCTCAGGAAAACAGTGAGGGAAAATCAGCACATGGTACCCCATGAATGCATTAATGTACACCTGATCTATGTGTTTACGATTTAATAAAGAAATGAAAAAGAAAAAAAAAAACAGTGAGGGAAGACGGAGCAAAAGGAGAAAACCTTGAGGTTATTAGGTTCAGAATGATCAATTGCTATTCATAATGTGAAATTAATCTGTTGTTCTCTTGCTCTAGAAAGTGACCTGAACACTCCTTTGGATAGTTTTGGTATTCATGACAATTCAAACATCACATATAAAGCTCCATTTGGTTGAGACTATGACCTCAAATAGAAGTACTGGTTTATCCAGCTAATGCAATATATTTATGGAAAATCAGACTGTTTTACTACATAAGAAAACTTTAAACTAACGGCATAGAAAAGATAACCAATACATTCCCCCTGGGGCGATGCAATAACAGCCAGATCAAATACCCTACATGTACAGTCTAGACCATAAGCCAGAATAGTTAAAAATAAATGTCAGCTGCCTATGTGGTATCCTCTCCTACAAGGGAATCTGAAGAATGTAATAGGAGGAGGGATCCTGAATTCTAACTATAACTTGCAATATGTAAATAGATCTCTCTGCTACCCAGAGACGTTACTAAGGTCCCAGACCTGATTCCTTCTTGAAATATACCCAAACCCGTGCAGTTAAGTCGATCTCTCCAGAACTCTCACTATCTTCTTCTCTAGTTCTAAATTTCTTTCCATAGTTGCATCTTTTAGCACAGATCTAAAATTTCAGCCCAATTTGTTCAGAATGCCCAAAAGGCACGAGGATACAAAAACATTGTTTTCTCTATAACAAATTTTCTTTACAAAGAATTTCATCTGTTTAACTTATCTGTCTTTTCCCTCTATGTGATGAGCTCCCTTGAAAGAAAAAAAGTGCCTTCCCTTGGCGTATCCTGAACCTACAACAATAGTTTAGACATATATGCTTTATAAATAGGGTAACATTATTTCCTAGTTTGCCTGACAAGTCCCCAGCCCCTTCCTGTTTTCACAGGGTAAGCTTTTCTTCTCCCCATTTCTTTTAATTTTAAGAAAGTTTAAATCTTCAGAAAAGTTGCATGAATAATATATCGAATACCCATATATTCTTCACCATGTTCTCGGGTTCAATCACATTCACCTTTTTCTCCCCCCACCCTCTCTCACAAGTGTCTGCATAGACGCGTAAAGCCACCTACATATTTTATCTTCCCCCCAGTTTGGGGTAAGTTATAGACACCATGACAACTCAACTTTGACTACTTCAGCATGCATTAATATACTCCAAGCACACGATTCCTCACATGTCCTCTGGAAAATCATCACATTCAACACATTTAACCTTGCGATATCGTACTCATATATATTTAATAATCTGTAGTACATATTAAAATTTTCTGATTATCTCAATAGTGTCTTGATTGCATTGTTTTTATAGTTATTTTTTATATTCAAGATCTAATCCAGATCACATGTGAATTTAGGTAACACATTTCTTTTGTCTTTTGTTCTTTTTTTTCTCTAAAATGGTTTCTAAGCCTTTCTTTGTCTTTCATAATATTGTTCTGGCAAAAATTTTAAAGGCATCCCTTTCACTCTCGGAAGTGTTGGCCTAGTTTGGACAATAAATTAGATGTCGCCTTATTTATATGTCGGGAGGCAGTGCTCCATGAATATTTTCATGTTTCTGCATGATAAGGGCATTCTGAGCAGAGAGCACTGACACTCGGGTTAAAGGCTGAGTGGACAGAAGCCCCACTGACAAAGACCCTGGAGATGATGGGGATGAACCTCTCAGAGCCGGCCCTCTGTTTACACTTCAGTCTTGACTGAGCGACTTTCTCTTCTTCTTTCTTGAAAAGATTAATTTACAGCCTGCGCAAGAGCAAGACCCCATCTCTAAAAATAGCCAGGTGTTGTGGCGGGCGCCTATAGTCCCAGCTACCCTCAGGAGGCAAGAGAATTGTGTGAGTCCAAGAGTTGGAGGTTGCTGTGAGCTGTGACGCCACAGCACTCTACCAAGGATGACAAAGTGAGACTCTGTCTCAAAAAAAAAAGAAAAGAAAAGAAAACGAAAAGACTACATCCAGAGCAGAATTTCTCTTTTTTCTTCCCAGAGGAAGATTGTCAGACCTGCCAGCACCCTTTAGAACAGGCACCCTCAAACTATGGCTTGTGGGCCACATGCAGCCCACCCAGGAAAGTTATCCGGCCTGCCAGGCGTTTTTGCTGCTGCTGCCTGTCCTTTTAAACTATAGTCCAGCCCTCCAACGGTCTGAGGGACAGTGAACTGGCCCCCTATTTAAAAAGTTTGAGGACCCCTTGCTCTAGAAGCTCCAGGTCTCATATTTCAGGGTTCCCCTCCTATAGTGCAAATCCAGCTCTCACAGCATTGCTTATAAGGATTTGGGACATGGAAACTGGAACAAGATGTCCCATTGGCAAAAGTTTGTTTTTTTTTTTGTTTGTTTGTTTGTTTGTTTGTTTTTAATCTGATCTAGAGGTTTCACATTTCTGTGGGATATTTCTCAACTAGGGCAAGATTCCAGACCCTTCAAAGTTTCAGACTTAAAAATTTGTCATTAAATATTTAATCCAAAATGTCCTGAGGGACCCTACAGGAAAAGGCCCGGTTCCTGACCTCTAAGAATTTACAGTCTAGTGAGGGAAATGAATCTAAATTGAAAGATAAGGAGGAAAATGTTTTATATCCTATGGCCAAACACTGCAGAGTGAAAACGCAGAGGAAAGATGGATCGATTGCTATCAGGGGGAGATAGCAGAGCTTCCAGGACAGGGTGATATGGAAGTTGGACACCCAAGGATGGTAAAAGAACACAGCGATTTGCACAAAGCCACAAAGAAGTACAATCTGAGTTAGGACTCTTGGTTTTGCTACCTCTCAGTGAACTATGATTTACATGAACCTGCTACATTTGATTAACAGCCAGGGTAAGAACATAGAAATGAGATGAGTAAACCTAACTGTCTCCAAGGAAAACAGTTCACAGTGCATGATATTTGGCAGCGGACACACATACCACCTCCAATATTTTAATTGTAATACTTTTTCAGAGTATTAGCCTCATTATTCATCAATTTACATACATAGCTATAGTGCACATTTTACATTTACTGAGTTGTTTACAGATGCTTTAAGAAATCTGCGTTCTTGATTTGTGTGCAAGGGCATCATTGCACATAGCTGGGAATTGAGTTGTACGTTAGTCGTAGGTTTAAAACATAGGGATATTTCACACAGTTAAATTCCCAGAAATATCTATATTTGGAGAAAATATATTATCTTACTATGCAAGAAAATTGAAGTTATGGTTTCAAATATGAGAGGTTAATTAAAAATTTCATTACATTGAGATTACACTACACTGGTAGATAAGAAAACTGTTTCCTACATATATGTGTATAGAAAGCAAAATGGATCCAACTTCAGATAAGCAACTGCAGCGTAGAGTAACCCGAATGAAACAATTGAAATAATAGAATCTGATGTGCATAAAATATTTTAATATGAAGCGTGGATAAAATATTATTACGTTTTATTTTTCAGCTCTAGAAAGATTAATGTTAGCCAATTCTCAACTTCAATGCAATTATTGTGATATATCATTATGTAGACCTTTTATAAAGTTTCATAAGTAAATTTTTTAATAAAGGCAGCATAATACCACCATTTCCAATGCAAATCACATAAATAATACATTACAGAAATAAAGTTGAGAAATGCAATCTCAGTACTGTGTTTATGGTGAAAATAGAATAGAACCTTGAAAACTAGGGCTAAAAAATCCCGTATACATGGTTCTGATACATTTTCTCATAAAATGCTAGAGCTTTATGGTATTAGCTGTAATGCTTTCTAGCTATCAAGTATTTCGCTTTTCAAAGCTCCAGTTACGTTTCCATTGAAATAAAATATCTACTACATACCATGAGCAGAGTGTGCTTTTAGGTATATAATGAGACCTACTCAGTCAACTTATCAGGGAAAAAATAGATACGCAACTTTCATTACACGGATAGCTACTTACATTCATGTTTTATTTGGATGACTCAATATTATGTGGGTGGTAATACTAGTTATACTTGGTCAAGGACATAAGTATAAGAAAAAACAAAAAGAATTACAAGCAGCATCCTGTGAAATACTGACAAATCTTAGTGATAGCACTGAAAAGAAGACGGGGAAGGGAAATAGTGGACAAGCCAAGTCTCCTTTAACGTAGAGAGACATTATTCATCTGAAAGCAAAGGGCAGCGGTTGGGGACTATGACAGGATAGATTCACTACGTTTCAGGTCGATGTTTCTTATCTTACCTGTTTACCCCAATGCCTTTCCTGATCTCCCGAATGCAGATGGAAGAGGTGGAATTTCCCAAGATTTGAGGTCACAAGAGTCGCCCATCACTCTCCCTCTAGAGGTGCATCCAGGGAGTATCTCCAAGCAAACTACATGGCTTTCTTGCATGTTTCTGACAAGACAAAAATAATTCTTAAAATGATAAGAAAATGATGCTAAAAAATAATTGAAATAATAAGGCAAAATAATAATTTTGCAGAAAGGTTTTTTTTTTCCTTCTCAATCTACATCATCATTGAAATCACTCAGTGGTTATTTTAACTAAAGTACCATAAACTTATTTTAAAATAATGTCTGATTTTCTTTTTCTTTATTGAAAAGCAAATACTAATACTTTTGCATTTATTGGGTGCCTCATTCCTTCAAAATCCATTCAGTCCCCTCCAAAGTTCCTATCATACCAACAGTTTGCCCAGAAGCATGGGGTCTAAAAGATGTACACAAAATTAATGGTTTAACTTATGTGTTTTCAATGGATGCAAATGTCAACTTTATCACCAAGGAAGACATGTAGTACCCAGTTCTGGAAGCTGAATTCTATTTCACAATGAGTTCAGATCTCCCACTGTGATGAGAACTTGGAGCAGAGGTCACCATACTAAGAGAGGGCTGTCACAGTGCCCTCCACAGTTCCGGGACCTGCCTGAAAATGTCAGTTTACAGAACATGTTTCTGCAAGTTGCTTTTATAAAAGTATATGGCTAAAATAAGAGATAGGAGGAAAAATCATTTTTTTCCTTTTTTGCAAAGGCTATCATATAATGAAGATTATCCAGTTATTGTGAAAGTGTCTTTTGCTTTTTTTACATTTCTTTGAAATGTACAGGGAGAAACTGCCAGTAGATAAATTTCAGTAAACATAATTACCATTGGATTTCAACTTCTTTGCTTAGATAGCTGCTGGGGTTGTCTGATCCTGCAGAGGTGATAATATGGCCTAAAGCTTTCTTCATTCACAGTCAAAATGAAGAAACTTGGTCAAAATTTCTACTTCTGCCCTGAAGTTCATCTAGACTGCTCTGCTCTGAAATTACAACCTCCCATTGTATCAGTTTGCTCCAGCTAACACAGCAAAATACCACAGTTCTGTGGCTTAAACAATCGAAGTCTGTTTTCTCAAAGTTCTAGAGGCTGAACGTCCAAGGTCAAGTTGTTGGCAGATTTGGTTTCTCCTGAGGTCTCTTTCCTTGACTCACAGATGGCTGCCTTCTTGCTGTGTGCTACATGGCCCTTCCTCTGTGCGCATATTCCTGGCACCTTTCTGTGTGTCCCAAATTCCCCTGATAAGAACATATCAGCCTCATTTTAACCTAACCTCATATTTTTAAAGACCTAACTCCAAAGATAGTCACAAGCTTAGATCCTGGGGGTTTAGGGCTTCAGTATGAATTCTGAGGAGACAAAATTCAGCCCAAAACATCCATGATGTGTCATTGCAAAGTGATATCTACTGTAATTTAGGCAGCAATCATGCTCAACCTGCAGATTTGAAAATTATGTTTCTGTCTTCACCTGAATGCTGTGAAACTCAGTGGTCTACTTAGCAACCCCTCTGTTAGCGTCCTGGTACAATTATTTCTTCCTATTTCCTATGGCTACCTTCTTATCTAGGATTCTTATTTTAATATGCATTTTGCATGAATATCTATAATTAGAAGATAATGCAGTATGGCCTAGGGCTAAGAACTAAAGCTAGTCTGTATTATACCCCAAGGTAGGCCTCTATACTTCAGTTCTCTCATCTGCAAAATGGGTATAGTAACTATGTATAAAGAGCTGCCACTCCCATTAAATAAATTAACACCTGTAGAGCTCTTTGCACCAGATACATTGTAGGCTCTATGGAATTGACTGTTCTACATAAAATAATTTGATAGGACATATTTGCATAATATGATTTTTAAAATGCATGAATGGATAAAGAAGTGATGACTAGTGATGTATTTTTAGGATACTACCTGGAACAGTGTATAAATACATAGTTGCACTCATGGTTCCTTTAATCTCAGAGTTTATTAAATATCATGCCTATTCCACAGCTAAATTTCCTTGTTTAATCCCTTCAGTTGATTCCATGTGCATTTTATCAGTTATCATTAGACTCCCCTTAATTGCTCTGCTTTACCTCTCTGCCCCTTCTCCATGGCTACTACAGAATTCATCACCTAAGTTAATAAGTATGATTTGTCTGTGTTTCATGCATGTAAACGCAAGGTTGGGAATCATACTGCTCTCACTCTCCCATGTCCAGCAGGCTCCACTCCTCCTGACTGGGGCCCAGTGGATGCTTAACTGCCAGTCTCTAAGATGATTTATATACTTTGGGATCTGTTTCTCATTTCACTTTGAGCTACTCAGATCTGTGTCTATAGAAACAATCTCCCAGCTTTTGTAGGATTTTCTTATTTCAGGATTGCTTACTTCAGCAGCCTCAGACTTCATACTGTGATTTTTCAGAGTAAGACAAAGAATGCAATGGATTCAGTGCAACTCGTGCCAATATGATACCCTCTTATTGTATTATACCCTCTTATAATACATTCTTGCCCCTGTTTTATGATTGATAACTTTGCTTCCTATTTTACTGTCAATGAGAAATCAAAGAAGGCCTTTCTTGTTTCCTCCACATCAAAACTACCAGCCAGCCTGGGTCTGTACCCAGGTTCTGGCCTCCTTCTCAGTTATTCCACCACTTCTCCTGTCTACACACAGACCTTCCACTGGCACACCAGGTCCCACTCGGTGCCACCTACTAAGATTTAGATCCTGCAGTGATCTCTCTCCTTATGTCACCAGTGTTTCCCCTTTCTATTTAATCATACATAAAACAAACAAAGCATAAAACCAGAAAGCTTTCCTTGACTCCACATTATGGTGCAGTCCCTGCCCTATTTCCCTGCTTCCCCTGATAACATAAAGGTAGCCGAGGCCACCACTCCAAAACATGCCACTTTTTTTTCATGCACCAGGACCAATGATCACCAGCTTCTCAGGTACCAAAAAATTATGCTTCCAAAATCTCTTGATGTTGATTCCGCATGAAGAGCAGTTGAGTTGCCCCACATGTCACTCATGCCCCCACATGCCACTCATGACAGAAGCCCTTTTTTCAAAATATGCCACTTTTATGTGAAGATTATTTTGAGCCAAAGGCAATCTCAAAGAAGCAAACCTCTATACAAGAAAACCTCTCTGAGCTGGGCTGATGGCTCATGCCTGTCATCCTAGCACCTGAGGTGGGTGGATTGTTTGAGCTCAGTAGCTTGACATCAGCCTGAGCAAGAGTGAGACCCTGTCTGTCTCACTCAGAGACAGAATAAAAAAAAGAACTGGCTGGGCATGGTAGCAGGTACCTGCATTCCCAGCAACTCAGGAGGCTGAGGGAAGAGGATTGTTCAAGCTCAAGATCTGAGCTTGCTGTGAGCTATGATGCACTCTACCCAGGGTGACAGAGTGAGGCTCTGTCTCAAAATAAATAAATGAAAGAAAGAAGGAAATAATGGGAGGGAGGAAGGGAGGAAGAAAATCTGCTTTTTCTCTATGAGTCCAAAATCAGAAATTACATTTACAAAGGTGTCCTTCCTCCCCTCTCTACCAGGAAGGACAGAAATTGATCTACAAGCAGACAGTCTCAGGGGAATCTACAGTAACAAACTTCACTAACTAGCTCTTATCTAGTATGAGTTTGCTTGTCCTGTCTCTCCCACATTCTTCTTGGTTTTTTGTTTTATTTTTTCTTCCTTGTTCTTTTTACATTTCAATAGATTTAGGAGGTACAAGTTGAATACTGTAACATGTATAGATCGTATAGTGGTGAAGTCTGGGCTTTTGTTGTACCTGTCACCCAAATAGAGTACTTTGTACCCCACAGGTAATTTTCATTCCTGTCACTTACCATCCTTCTCCCTTTCGAGTCCCCAGTAGCCATTATGCCACCCTGTGTGCCCTGGCGTAGCCATGGTTCAGCCCGGTATCCATTATACCACCCTGTGTGCCCTGGCGTAGCCATGGTTCAGCCCCGGTATCCATTATACCACCCTGTGTGCCCTTGTGTAGTCATGGTTCGGCTTCCACAGGAGTAAGAACACGCAGCATTCATTTTTCTGTTCCTGAGTGACTTCACTTAGGAAAATGACCTCCAGTTTCATCCAAGTTGCTGCAAAAGACATTATTTCATTCTTTCTTATCACTGAGTAGTGTACTATGGTACATATTTAGACCACATTTTCTTTATCTGCTCATCAATTGATACTTATGCTGATTCCATATTTTTGCATTTGCAAATTATGCTGCAATCCTTCTATGAGGTGTGCATGTGTCTCAATGATGTAATGATTTCTTCTTCTTTGGGTAGAGACCCAGTAGTGGGATTACAGGATCAAATGGGAGGTCTATTTTCAGTTTTTTGAGAAATGTCCCTACTAATCTCGTAGACATTGTACTAATTTGTAATCACACCAACAGTGTGTAAGGTGTACAAGTGTTCCATTTTCACTGCATCAACACAAACATCTATTATTCTTTGACTTTTTAATAATGGCCTTTTGAATTAGAGTAAAATGTGGTATTAACTTGCTTTTCTCTGATTAGTGAATGTTGAGCATTTTTCCAATGTTCATCAGATACCTCCTTTTGAAAACTGCCTGTTCATGTCATTTGCCTACCTTTTAATGTCTTTTTTCCTTCCTGAATTGTTTGAGTTCCTTTTAGATTCTTGATATTAGTCCTCTGTTGGATACATAGTTTGTGAATATCTTCTCCCAATCTGTAGATTGTATAGTTATTCTTTGATTATTTCTTTTGCCGTGCAGGAGCATTTCAGGGGAATGAGGTCCCATTTGTCTGTTTCTGGTTGTGTTGCATTTTCTTTGGGGGTCTTACAAATTCTTTGCCTAGGCCAACGTGCTGGAGAGTTTTTCTCAGGTGGTTTTCTCTTGAGATTATTATGGTTTCAGGTCTTACATAGGTTACTACAAAAGTTTTGAGACAGTCTGTGTTATGGTCCACTGTTTCACTTCCAAGAAACACAGTCAACAGCTTCCTTTCTGATCCAATCATGTAAGTTTCTACTTGCTGGGCTTATCAGTGTTGCTGGGAGGACTTCATATGGATTTTACTTTTCTTGATTTTTGTGTATCTGAAAACTCCTGCAGTGACCCATGTATAATTAAGCTTTTAATCCATTTTGAGTTAATTTTTGCATGTGGTGAGACATAGGGAGCCAGTTTCATTCTTCTGCTTATGACTATCCAATTTTCCTAGCACTACTTATTGAATAATTTGTCTTTTCCCAGTAAATGTTTCTGTCTGCTTTGTGGAAGATCAGTTGGTTGTAGAACATGGTTTTGTTTCTGGATTCTCTATTCTGTTCTATTGGTCTATGTGTCGGTTACTGTTAATATAACCCCATAGCATAATTTGGAGTCAGATAACATGATGCTTCCAGTTTTGTTCTTTTTTACTTATGATTGTTTTGGATATTTGGGCTTTTTTGGTTCAATATGAAATTTGGAACTATTTTTTCTGATTCTGTGAAAAATTACATTGGCATTTTGATGGAAATTGCATTGAATCCATACATTGCTTTGAACAGGATGACTATTTTAGCAATATTGATTCTTCCAATCATAAACACGTGATGTTTTTCCATCTCTTTGTGTCACTGGTGATGTGTAGTTCTCCTTGTAGACATCTTTTGCCTGCTTGCTTGAATTTATTCCTAGGTATTATATTGTATTTATATTTATTTATTTTCAGGCATTGTAAATGAAATTGAATTCTTGATTTAGTTCTCAGGCTGGTTATTGTTGGTACATAAAAGTTGTATTTATTTTTGGACATGGATCTTATAACCTGAGACTTAGCTTATTTATCAAATCTAGGAGTCTTTATGATTTTTTTTTTATGATTTTCTAGGTATAAGATCATATCATCAGCAAAGGGAGATAATTTGACTTCCTCTTTTCCAGTTTGCATGCCCTGATTGTCTAGCTAGGACTTCCAGTGCCATGTTGAATAGGAACAGTGACAGTGGCAGCCTTGCCTTGCTCTACTTCACAGGTGGAATGCTTTCAACTTTTCTCCATTCAGTATGATGGCTTGTCCTGCATAGTTTTCATTATTTTGAATTATGTTCCCTCTATGCTGAGTTTTGAAGGCTTTTTATCATGAAGGAATGCTGAATTTTATTGAATGCTCTTCTTGCATCTATTGAGATAATCATATAGTTTTTGTTCTTATAAAGACCATATGATATTTGCCACATTTATTTACTTGTATATGTTGAACCATCCTTGCATCCTTAGAATGAAACTACTTGATCATGGTAAATTATCCTTCTGATGTGCTGTTAGATTCCATTTGCTAGTATTTTTTTTTTTTTTTTTTTTTTGAGACAGAGCCTCAAGCTCTCCCCCTGGGTAGCGTGCCGTGGCATTACAGCTCACAGCAACCTCCAACTCCTGGGCTCAAGCGAGTCTCCTGCCTCCGCCTCCCAAGTAGCTGGGACCACAGGCGCCCGCCACAACGCCCGGCTATTTTTTGGTTGCAGCCGTCATTGTTGTTTGGCGGGTCCGGGCTGGGGATTCGAACCCGCCACCTTAGGTGTACGTGGCTGGCGCCTTAGCCGGTTGAGCTATAGGCGCCGAGCCATTTGCTAGTATTTTGTCCAGGACTTTTACATCTATCTCCACAGATTGTCTACAGTTGTTGTTGTTGCATCTTTTCCTGACTTGAGTATCATGGTGATCAGTTGAAGATGTGTACAAACCATAGTTCTAGACAACCTCGTGAAGTTACTTTTTCTCTGAGTAACTCCTGTATATGCATGAGATATATACATATAATAATGCATTTCTATTTGGTTTTCTCTTTTTATTCTGTCTTTACAGTGGTTCCTGATAAGAACTATGGAGAGCAGAGGGAAAATACTTTTTACCCTCTACATACCCAAATTCTTCTAAAGATTTGTCTGTCATCGATGTCACCACCTTCTTTTCTCCCATTCTCTCTGGAATCCACTCTAATCAGGAATTCAGCTCAATAAATTACTCCTTTCAAAGCCAACAGTGGTCATATCCAAAGTTTAATTTTCAGCCCTCTTACGCAACCTCTCAGTATCACTGAACATGGGTTAATACTCTTTACTTTTGGAACTTTGTTTACATGGCCAGTACAGCATGAACATCTGGAAAATATCATAGACTTTAGAGTCAGCAGATATAAACACAAATTTTGGATTTTCTGTACTATAGCTATTTGATTTCCCTCAAGTTATTAAACTTTGCTGAGCCTCTATTTTTTGCACTTCAATAAAGCAATGACAACAATATTCCTACTAGATATAGTAGGTTTTAAAGATAGTAAATCTTAATTTCTGGCACATAATGGATTCTCAACAAATGATAATTATTAATATTAGTATTATCTTATTTACTTCTTTCTTTCATAGTCCCACTTACATCTTTATATCTATGTGGTCAGTAGTGTTTTTCCCCAAACTTATTTCACATATAAAAATCCTACCATAACCTTAAAATCCATTCTCCAATTTATTTTTTTCCATGAAGCTTTCTTTCCCTGCTTCCGAAAGAAGTCTTAGTTACTTATTTCAGCTGATTCCTAGAGCATCTGCATTATATTACTGTTATTCATGAAGGTATCTTATTTCTCTTCCTAAGTTTCCAGTGGGCAAGACCATCTCTGTAGAAGAAATCGGCTAAAACTATCATGGTAGGTTTCATAATTTGAAACTATCTCAGCGTTAGAAAGCTATTTAAACATTTGGCCACTGTAATAATATTCTATCATCAAGGACCACTGAAAAATGTGGGGATTAAAAGCAAACTTTATCCAATAGCTATTGGAAGCCAGGGTTTCTAGCAAAACCAAATACTTGAAAAGTTCATGTATCCCCTTAAAGGTCTTTATATCTCTTTTCTGCACTATTCCCATGTTACTTATTCAATTGTGCAAGTTAGAGGACAGAAAGGAAGCCAACCAGTAGCCCAAGGTGGCAATTACTCCATGAGAAGATAAATCAGAGAAATCACTGCAATGTGCCTGTCTCCTGCAGCCTTCCCCTTCCTCTTTATAATGACAGTACAGTTTGTGAATGTTCAAACATTATCTCTAATGGTGGTACCATACAAAGTTTTTATCAACCATAAACATCTGTTGACTCTTGAGTACATTTGGCCTTGATAACGTACTCCCTTCTTTGCTTGGTCATTGTCATCATTTTGCACTCCATTTTCGATATACAGAGCTAAAAGGTGTTAGTTTGGTATTTCTTCCCTCTGTACAAGTATTCATTGAAGCCTTGTTAGATTCATAACAAAGAGTTTGTATGATCATTATGAAAATTATCATAAAGAGTTTTTTTCTGTTTAAAAAGGCAATTGTGGGGCAGTGCCTGTGGCTCCATATGCTGGAGGTAGAAGGTACAAACCCAGCCCTGGCCAAAAACTGCAAAAAATAAAATAAAATAAAATAAAAAGGTAATTGTGGGCTGGGTGTGGAGGCTCACGCCTATAATCCTAGCACTCTGGGAGGCTGAGGCAGGTGGATTGCCCTGAGCTCAGAGGTTTGAGACCAGTCTGAGCCAAAGCCAGAGCAAGACCCT
>NW_003852430.1:6349023-6370758 GCF_000181295.1 Otolemur garnettii | reverse complement strand
TGCCTTACTTACTGTGTTCTTGGCTGTGCAGAAGCTCTTTAGTTTGATCAGGTCCCAATAGTGTATTTTTGATGTTGCTTCAATTGCTCAGGGTGTCCTCTTCATAAAATGTTCGCCCAGGCCGATTTCACTATTATTAAATTTAAAAAGCAATAAGCAGAATAATCTATAGCATGTGGTATCAGATGTATACATATAGAACATATGTACATGTATCCATATACATCTGTACATATAGACACATATGTATCTACCTATATCCTTGGCCACACATAGATTATCTTTTTGAAGGACTCAGAAGAAATTGGTGGGAAGTGCCTCTGAGGAGCATTTTAAGGTCTTGGAATGAGACTCATTATCATAGTATGCCATTTATTCTGTTTGAATTTTTGACAGCATAAATGCATTATTTTTCCATTAACAAAAAGTTAATTAAGAATAAAAACCCAGATACCTGAGTGGACATCTAAAGGGTGGGACATCCTGGAGGGCATAGAAGCTCCCTGGCCCTCCCCCCTACCTTGCTCTGTGCATCTTTTCATGCATACCCTTTGCAATATCCTGTTATGTCCCACGCAGCTGAGAGAAGAATGGACCCCACTTCAGATGTAATTAATTGATAAGAATTTATTGATAATGTGGTACACCTGCAGGCGGGCTGATACCATATAGGCATGCAGCCCCGAATGGCAGGTGAGAAGCCTTTTTATACTGTTATTGTGCATAGTCATGCGTGGTCAGCAAGCTAGTGTAATACAAAAGCCAATCATAGTGGTTAATGCAGGGTCGCATAGTTCAGTGGGGGTACATATTAGTTCATAAATCACAAGATACATCACAAGTACATTACCTCACGGGCCATAAGATGGGGTCACATAGTTCAGGGGTACAAAGCAGGGGCACAAGTGTTGGGTAAGTTTCTGGGAACAACTTGGGACCTTTTCACCCATGGCTTTATTTGGAATCCACCCCTCCCTTCCTCCTTTTCTTATCTTCAAGCTTCTTCCCAGAATTTAACTTCTCCACCCTTGTAGGGGCTGAGGCTAAAAGACTTAGGAGAAATTCCTTTTTCAGGGTTAAGGGTTTGTTGTATTCTCCACTGGTCTTGGGGGAAATTAGGGGCTGAGGGCTCAGTTATTACAATCCCTCATGGTAAACTGATAAATGCAAGTGTTTTCCTGAGTTCTGTGAGCTGCTCCAGCAAATTAATCTAATCTAGAGAGAAAGAGGGTTGTAGAAACCCCAATTTGAAGCCACGTGGACAGAATCTCTAGAGGTTCAAACTTGCAGCTGATAACTGTGTTGCAGGGAATTTATGGCGACCAAGCCCTTACCCTGTGGGTTCTGATTCTATCTTCAAGTTGATACCACAAGACTTGAATTAGAAGACACCCAGCTGGTGACCATTCTTCGGTGTGTGTGGGAAAAACCCCATATGTGATCACAGAAGTGTTCAGTATTCATTATTGATTATTGGAGTTTAGAGGGAAGCCTGATTTAAGGAGTGATTTCCAAAAGAAATTGATGTCAGAAGGATAGAATTTGCTGGAATGGCCCAGGCTCAGGGAAACATGTAGCTTGTGAAGAGAAAGGACAAAAGAGTGGAGGATGAGGAACCTTTGATTCCAGGGGTCACCTGGTCAAACCATGGTCACCTATGGTTTGAAGCCACAGCTGTATTTCACTTAGTTACTGAAAGCAAAAGTTACCAGTGGAGTTTGGAGATAGATCATCTCCTGGGGAGTCGGTTTACTGGATATACAGGAAATGCAAATGAATAAGAAAAAAGTGAACTATTCAATTTCTGAGTTTCTGTAATCTGTCATAGCTATGCTTGCTTTGCAGTCTATTCTCTGCTCTGAGTTCTTGGTGTGCTTTTGGCTGAAGAACAAGGCACGTGGGAAACAAAGTTTACTGAGAAAGACAAGTTACAGAGCAAGAGCAAGGTACAAGTTTATAAAACAAGATACATTTGCCACAGACAACAAACAGGCCCCTTGTGACAAGAGAGTTCTGGTAATGGTCTAGGGTCCTGATTTCTGCTTTCTGAGTTAGGCCCTTCTCATGGTTCAGACATCACTGTGGGACCACTTCAGGGACAGCTGGCAACATGGTAATTAGCCTTAGGTTGCTCTAGGCCACTTTCTAAATCCTACTGTGCCCAGCTGCCTGGCCTAGGGGCTGGGGATTCCCTGCCTTCTTTTGCAGATCAGCAGGGGTCCCTCCATCTCCCAAGTGTGGCAGTTGCCTGGGGCAGCACCAAGATGGAGGTGCCAGCCAACGTCCTTCCTCTCCCAAGGGGGGCAACTGCTGAGACAGCACCCAGACAAGGCACCCACTTTTGTCCCCAGGCCAGTCTCAGAGGTCCCTTGCTATCTACCTAACAGCTAAAATGAAATTAAAAGCAAATGTGGGCATGGGCCTTAATGGTACACCAAGCTCAGTTTCCAGGGACTCTGCGCTTCAGCCACTAGCCTCAAAGCCACACACTCCCTCCCCCAGGAAAATTTGTGCAGAGACAGTAGAAAGTATGTCTGTAACTTTTAATCACCAAGAAGGCAGTCAATGTGAGGAAAGGGCAGAACCAAGGAACTACTGCAGAGAGAGGGTGTAACGTAAAGGAATTGTTTCATTTTGCAGGTTGGTATCAGCTTCCTGAGGAACCTTTACTAAAATGAATTCTCAGACTAACTAATTTAGGGCAGTATCCTTGGTTTATTTTTTTTTTTTTAAGAAGAGCACCAGAAACCTTTTTTTTTTTTTTTTAATAAGGAAGAGCACCCATATCTTTGGTTTTAAATGCTGTAGATTAGAAGATCAGTTAGGTGGATAGCAAGGGACCTCTGTGACTCTCTTAGGGACAAAAGTGAGCACCTTGCCTTCATGCTGCCTGAGTAACTAACCCACCTGAGAATAAAGAGAAGGGCAGCCAGGTCTTGGTGCTAACCCACCTTAATCCCACCCCAAGCACCTGCCACACATGGAGGAAGGAGAAATGCCCTCCAGGCCCACTCAAGAGACCCCGTCAACACCATTTGAAGCTGACACAAGCCTCCCTTATTTAGCCTTTCATAAACTACAGAATTATGAGCAAATAAATAGTTTTTTTAAACCCCTAAGTTTTAGACATGATACTGTCTTACAGAAATGATCTGAACTCTACCCTTCTACGAAATCCTGTAGGATTCCACGTCTCACCGTTTTTGTGGCACATGACTTCTTATACAGTGTAGAATAACATAACTGTCCAACTAAGCTCTATGTAACGTTCTAAGAGGAATTTGTGTCACATTCATCTTTCTTAGCTAGGGAAAGAATCTCTTGCATGAGATTCAACAAAATACATTTATGCGTGGGTGACTGTGTGTGTGTGTATGTTCATGTATGCCATCCACACATGTGAACTGTACATAAGGCTGGTAAGAAGGGACAATTCCCTCTTCACTCTAAGTAGTCAATGTCTTTCTTAGCACTGGAGATGATGCTATATCAGCTGTATCAGCCCAAAGTGATCTTCACTGTATTCCTGACAGTATCAGTGTTTGCTCCATAACAGCTGGAATTACTAAAATAAAATCAACCTTTAGAATCCACTTGTTTTTGGTTTACCTTCCTGCAGAAGTAAACCACTGTCCTGAGGTTCATTTTCCGGTTTATACACAGACATTATCATTTTCCTGTGGATTTTCAAGTGTTGCTCAGTGACATGGGTACTTTTCCCCTCCAATGTATGCATTCACCACTCTGATCACAGCAGCTCCCGTTAGCTCCCAGGAGAGGTTTAATACATCCCACAGCATGGTGCTGGCCTTGTGGCATAGAGGGAATAAAGTGAACACTGTATGGTGACAAGACAGCAAGCCAGGTACAAGGAAACATCAGCAACAAGGACACATACAGCACACAGGCCCGACTCTCGGCAACGTGTCAAAGAAAAATAGAGCAGGTGCGAAGTTTGGGGAAGGTGACGAAAGAAGAGGTGCTCAGTGCCAGGTGGGATGTGACATCAGTTGAGTATTTTGGTTATGAGTGGACAGAGAAATGCAGAAAGCAGAAGCTGAGCCCTGCAGAGAGCCGGCAGGGTCCTCGTAAGGGAGGGCAGGTCAAAGTTGACGACCTGGGTCACAGACCTGAATCTTTCATAAATGCTGAGGTTTCCAGGTGAAGGGATAATTGAAGACTGCTATCCTCGTTGGGAAAAGGGGAAGAGGTCAAAAATCCCGCAATGGCTTGTTAAGAATACCTCAAAAATTACAAGCTTTTGTATTAAACTCCAGGTTCTCTCAGCCCTTCTGGCATCGAAGAAGAGAAAACTAGTCTTGAAATTTCACAGTGATAATCCCTACCACCTGTTGCTGATTACTATATCAACCCAAGAAGGTAGATAAATGTTATCTCCTTTTCCAGATGACAAAACTGAGGTTATGAAAGGGCAGTTACCTGCCCATAATTTGAATGGTAGTCTGTTGGTATAAAACCCAGGTCCCTTCCACAAAAATTCTACCCTCCATTCCTCCCTTTCAGAAACTATAGTTACTCTATGTGATTGTCTCTGAGGTGTGGGAACAGGGACACCTACATGGGTGGAGGGGACATTACTATGTATTGGTAAGTTTTGTTAAACCCGAGGTGGAAACTGACACCTTCATCAATAGGGCATATTTGTCCAGAACAGCCTGAGAGGTATCATACCCCAAATGATGGTCTCTGCATTTAAGGAAAAAGGGATAAAACTGTAACTGATAGACAAAAAAAAAAAATCTTCACTAAGAGAAGCAGGGCTGTTGAAAAACGCATACATGCACGTACATATACAAACTGCTTTTTACATTTTTACATCCGATTCAGACTAGCTCTGGGTAGAAAACTGGAAATAATTATTCACGTCCCAGAACAGGGAGAAGTCACTCATTTAACAAAAGGCTTCTTGTCTTCAACAAACTGTTTATTTCTAAGTTCCTATTTTGAACCTGGTTTTCAATAACAGATGACTATCTCTAACATGTGTGTGCTCCTTCTCCAACTGGCCTGGTAAGACAGCCCAAACCTGTAAGAATTACGGCAAAATGAAGTGTTCACCTTCCTCTGGCATATCACTGCTCCTCCAGGAACCAGCTTTCTAATAACTTCTTTAGTATAGAGCTCTGGCTTTGGAGTGAGATAACACTGGCTTCTGATCCTAACTCTGTCACCACTAGCATTGAGGAAGCCCCTTAAGGAAGCTCTCCGGGACTTGATGTCCTTGTATTTAAGAAGAGATTAATGCTACTGAGCACATACACACGTGCTGCTACTCCTGCTCTTATCGTGGCTACTCCTATGCCTGCACTACTGCCCTAACAAGAAGGACCATAAAGGCCCTACACACTGTGTGAGCACCGTGTGCTGAGCTCCAGAGTGTTTCACATACACACTGACCAATGCCCACCCCAATTTTTCAAGGAGGCAGTACGCTTATCCATCCTTTACAATTGAAAGGGCTTAGAGACTAAGTAGCTTAAGTAGTACAATTAGATAGTTATGGGAAAGTAGGATAAAAATCCAGGCTTGTAAGATTTTCAAAGTGGGCACACTTAACCAGCAGGCGCTAACATCTGTGAGCTAGTCTGCGTCAGGTGTTTGGCAGAAGCTTAGGAGAGAGAGAAACTTCCAGAAAGGGCTTTTAGGCTATTTTCCCCAAACAGTGGAGCCTTTCCACTATACCCAAATAGTCCTTCACTCAGAATACATATTTGTGCATATTTACATGTCTTTATCTTTCTGTTTAGACCTTAACTGACGCATCTTTCTCATAAAAAAATCCCTCTTCTCCCCTCCAAACCAGGGGCTGCTAGAGAACAAGGACCGTTACACAAACCTGTTGGAGCTCCCCATCCTTGCTGCCTCACTCCCGTGCCCAGACAGAGCTGTCTACTCTGCTATAAACTCTGTTATAATACCTATCGCGTGGTAATTACTCACTTTAATGACGGTCTTTATACAAAGGCAAGACTTCATTACATTCATCTTTACCTTTAAGGATCTTGCAGGTTATAGGAACACAATAAATGTTGAATGAATCGATAAATTAATAAATATTATTTAGATTTCCTTATAGCATCCCTTTTTCTTATATTCATTTAATAGCAACAAATTATAAGAGCCCTATTCTGAAACTCATAACCCAAAGATTACAACCTGAACCGAAATGGGTTCAATCAGTATAAAGCGTTATTTGTACAGCTGTGGCAACTTTTATTTTAACTCATCTTATGTGAGCTAGAAAACCCCGGAGGATACAACAAAAATGTCTTTCGTTTGTATTGTGCTTTTAGTTTTCACAGTGACACTGTGGGAAACAGGCCCCAGTTTCCCTCACTTCCACAAGGGAGCTAAGGCTTAGACACAGGTGAAGTGATTTGCCCTACGTCCCAGGGCTGACAACTGACTCAGTTTGTCTCGAGTCTAAACCTATGAATAAAGCCTGGATTTCTGGACAAACCTAGTTAAGTTGTCCAGGTAAAAGCTTCAAATTTATAACTGTGTGAATAGCAGTTTTGCAAATAAATTAGCTCTTTTCTTCCTTCCAACTATGATTTTGAGAGATGGATGTCTCATACTTTTATCAGCTAACTCTGGAGAAGAGAGACGCTTTTCCCGGCACTTGGGCTGTGCCTGGCTCAGTGTGCTGTGGCTGGGACCAAGCCAGCAGCCAACTCGTGACTATTCTCCTACAATTGACATAGTGGTCACTAAATAGTGGAAAAGTTGCTGCAAACTAGTTTCTAGTTGTTAAAAAAAAATACTTCTGGATCTACCAAAAACACTGACCTAATTTTGCCTTCACATTACTTCTAAAACAGCAGTATAGCTAAACTTATCATGGGAGAATAAGCAATTCCACCAAGGCATTCATTTTTGTTGATTGATTAACCTCATCCCCTAAAACTATTTTAGAGATAAAACATTTTGGAATCAGGTAACTTCAAAGAGATTATTATTTAATTCCTAAAGACTAGCTAATGTCCTAACAATGTCATTTGAATATTTGAACATTTATTATGGAGAACGATAACTCATCCCCCTATAAATTGTTCCCAAACAAATTAACCCAAAAGCCATTCATGCAACAGCTGTTGCAATTAACCAATTCTTCCAACTCGCTGATTAGTCAATTTGGTATAGAGGAGAGACATAGGGAAAGCTAAGAATACTTATGGTTTTCATGCAGGGACAAAGCTTAATTTCAAAATCCTGGACAATGAGACTGTCTCAAAAAAAATTTTAAAAAAAATCCTGGACAGCAGAAAAAAAGAAGCATCTTACACTAGTGTATAAGCAAACACACACACCTCCAGAATGCCTGACCATTTGGGGTTCCAAATGCCCACGGTGTGGAGACACGCCTAGCACCTTGCTCCTCACCGCAGGTTTACCGTGGCAACCCCTGAATCCAATGTTCTGCCGTGTTTAATTCCATATTGTTTCAAACCATAGAAACAGCTGGTTTCTGCCTATGCTATTGTTCTTTTCTTCCTTTATAGTTACAGGAAATTGTTTTAATTTCATATTAATATGAGGGCACAAATTTTTAGATTACACTGTTCTCACTTCCAAGGTAAAGAGAGATTCTTTTATGCTATCGTTCTTATCCTGGATCTCTCTCGCATGGGCTGCTCCCAACCTGTACCTCTGTGTAAAACAACGCGTCCAGCACATTCAGCTGCTAAGTCCCCTCTAAGCATGTTACTCGACTTTGCTGTTGTTGTTGAGTGTTACGTTCCTCCCTTTGTACTCATGTTCTGCTAAGCACGGCAGCTAAACCTACACGTGCAGGATTAAAGGCAGTTCTATTGTGGCTTTTGAACATCAAAGGGCCAGAATCGTACATGACTCAAGAAAATTGCCTGGTGCCGGCTATTTTTTTTTTTCATGCTAGAAAACCCTTCATTATCATTCTTGTTGTGACTGCTCGTCTCCACTTTCCTGGTAACGCTACACGCTCATCAGAAGTGATAAACACCCTCTCCCCAGGGAGGATGTGTTCTAAGGCAGCACTTGGGTAGGTAGGAAGCGAAGATGGAGGGGAGAAATAGAAGGCTCACGGACAGGAAAGGGACAGGGGGAAATTTGAACTGACCAGCTAAAGCCTTTTAGAAAAAGTCACATGTATTTCCTGACAGAAACAGTTCTGCTCTGAATCCCAGCGTCTGGTTATGAGCATGATCTGAATCTGACGCAGTTTATCCATATTGAAGCAAACCTCCCGTGGAGATTGAGCCTTTGCTGGGGAGAAGAAACCAATAATAAAATGCAGGCGCTTCACTTGGGTATGATTTATCACGTAGCTTTGCAAAAGAAGGAAATCCAGGACCTCCTAAATTTATTATGCCCAGGGGAAGTTCAGCTTTGGAGACTGAGTCATGTAATATGTGTGCAACGGAAGTGCTTCCTACAATCCCAGAGTAACTCTGCTTAACTCTCAGCCTCATTGTTCTTGCTCTGGAAATGACCAGGAGAGACCAGAGATCAGACCTCTTCCCTTTCCAATCACTGATCTTCATTATGAATGAACTGCCTCCAATTCTGTCCCACACCTAACTGGGACCAGATGGCATCCAAGCCCCCGTGACTGCTACAGTTCATGACCGTATCTTCATATCAGTCTTTCCCCAAAGAAATGAAACCACTTCAACTAATTAGATTCTCGTAACTGTGCATTAAGACTCATATAGAAATGTGTTTAAAAATCTGTTAAGCTCCCCTAAACTTTGTCTATACTTGAGAACACTGACTTTCATTCTTTGGAATCTGTGCTAAGTGGCTGTCCTCAAATTCTGTGCTTGAATACATGTTCTTTAACTTAGATTCTGGCCCTTTTGGTCATTTTAGGTTAACAGCTCCAAGAGAGGAAGCCCAAGTACCAAAAATTGTAAAAGAGCCTTATTCTGACAAAATCTTTGGAACTTCAAAGCCAAACCACGGAATCAGTGAGGCTGGTGCCTAATGAGGCCACCAATGTTAATAAACTTGAACCCCTTTCTCTTTTAACAACCTCCACATTAAGTTTTTGGGACAAAATTGGTAAAGAATACATTGTCCTCTACACAATGACTGCTCAATGCATGCTGTTGACTTACCAGTTGAACAAAAGTCGTTTCCTGCAAGTTTGACAGGGAGTCTGGACATGTGAACAGAAAAACAAATTTTTTCTATTGTATAAATTCCCAGGGTTCAAACTTTTCCAATTAGCACCTACTCGGCAGGACACCAATTTGAAGTCACTGAATTAAACCGCTTATAGAAATCAATTGTTTTGCTAATATTTCAGAGAACTTCTTTCTTTGTATGCTCTGGATTTTCTCTAATCCTGGTTTAGTCTTTCTCGTGGTGTAATTCAGTGCGCTCAGAGAATTCCAGCATCATCTACTTGTCTGCCCGTTGCTACGGTCACTTGCTTTGCATCCATTTCTATACCAGAGGGGGAGACTGGGTGCCATTCTTGGGGTCTGCCCCCTCCCGGGCACACCTGCTCTAGGCCGTCTCTCACACTTGCTCCACACATATCAGAAATGCACACAAGCCCTGGGCAAAAATGCACACTAGTTTCCTCCTTTATCCAAACACAGAGGTCTGATGTGCTTACAAAAAAATTCCCTAGGCTGCTTGAACTCTCCAGGGTGAAGGTAGATGCAAACATGATTCCAAAATACAGATGTTGCCTCAGTTTCCCTTAGAAGATTAGTTTCTTGGAGATAAACAAAAAGCGACTTGAAGAGATGGGCAAAGATGAAGGCAAATAAAAGTACCGTCTTTTATGACCATCTCCCTATGCGTGTACACTTAACCAAAGCAGATTCCAAACCTCCATCAAAAAACAATGAATGGCCTTCATGAACCCTGTATCCTTGAGAACCCGAGAAAGTATTCTTCCTTATTCTCAGAGCTCCAGAGCTGCCAAGCTCTGGCATTTCCTTATAGCCTCATCTTAAGGTTCCCCCATGCAACTAAGATGATAAAAGTAGACAAAACCATGGGACTCTGTCAAATGGTAGTTTACTGACTTGAGTAAGGAAAGCCGGTCATCCACCCTGGGACTCTTGCCCTCCTTTGCCAACCACAACAAGCATTTGACAACAATCCATACTTATAGATGTATTCAAGTCACAAGAGCAGCACTTACAGAAACATATCATTTTAAGAAACACTGAAGAAGTGATTTTCCTACTGAAAATCTATTTTTATGGTAATTAAACATAAATTCTAATTAATGAAGGCCTAGAAACAAGAGATTTCCTTAAACTGCAGTACCCCTACTGCAGAAACTATTACACGGATGTGCTGGTGATTCACACATTCCAGCTATTATGGGAAGAACACTCTATTAAAGTCAGGCTATTTTCTCCATTGATCTTTTTTTAAAAATTGTATAATATATTAGGCTCTGCAAGGATTCATTTTTAAGCCTAACAGAAGTTGTTAAGATATCACTTACAGTACCATTTAAGTGCTCACTGCTGAATCTGTAGCCTTTGAACATCTACTGAATTATGGCTCTGTCAAACGATGCACATTCCAGCCAAAGGGTTGGTGGGGGAGGGACCCAGGGGAAAGGCAGCCAAGAACCCACATCTATATTCATTTGTTTGTCTCTACTTAAGCTGATTTTAATGTCAGAGTTTGCTTACACTTTTTAAACTGTGTAACATATTTCAAAGAGACAGGTTCAATTTTCAAGTCAAACAGCAGATAATGGCATCGGGGATGCCTGCAACCGCAAAGGAAATACACATGAGGAGAGAAAACCCAAGTTAAATGTTTGCATAAGCAGCCAGATGGAAAGGAGATTTCCAGCGAACTACCTGGGGCTCTCTCAGCCCCGTGTGTTTTTAGGTCACTTTCTCGTCATTAAAATCACACAGCAATCCTATTATCTCTATTATACATACTCATCAGTTACTAAGAAATCAAAATAATAAGGAATGTGTGGATGGCTACTTAACAAGACAGGGAGAGATATGAACGGTCCTATTCAGAGGAGAAGTAAAACATTTTGCTCACTTTAGGAACACAGGTTTCATTAAATAAACTGGGGGTCAGAGAGCCTAAGGGAAGTTTAGTTTTGAACCAAAGCTGACAGACAAAGCATGACCTGCCTTTTTACTGCTGGGTCCCTAGTCCCTGGACCATTCCTCAGGGAATGAAATAAAGAATAATGAAACGAATGAATAAATCGATCAATAACAAATCGAGACTTCTGACCTACAGAAACTTGATGAGCTTACTACATCAGAGTTTTAAAGAAGAATCTAAGAAACCAGAAGACTGTTCTGTAGTTTGGGTTTTCCCCACCCAGTACATTTTTGGTTTTGTATCTGTCTTAAAAGGAAAAGGGAAAGGAAATTCCCTGGGGGGACATATGTCTGGGAGAAACTATAAATTGACCTGGATTGAAAGTTATGAGACTATCACTGGACTTGGCTGTGTAACCTCTGGGTAGGGGGGGCTTTCCTGAGATTCAGGCTCTGGAAGACAGGTAACCACGATACACTTGGAGACTCAGCAGAGTGAAGCGTAATTGGGGTACAGTGAGCAGGAAACAGCCAAACTCTCTCAGGACATTTCGTGATTGAAGTTTGGCCTTTTTGTAAAGCCAAGAGAATGATGAGTTCATTTCAAAGGAGTTCATTTCAAAGGCAATTCAAACGGAATTGCCTTTACTATCAGCATTCGTGGCCGTGGGCAAAGGAGAGAAAAGTAGAGAGCCTGGTTCTAGAGGTAGAAGAAAGGAGATGAGGTGAAGATGAAAATGGATGAGCCTGAGAACTGGACAGTGTGGCACGGACAAGGAAGGAGAGAGGCATTATCTAAAGACACTTAGATTGCATTCTTAATATTTGTGGGTCACAGACCCCTTTGAGAATCTGATGAAAAGAATAAATATTCAAACCGGAAAAAATTGTGCCTATAAAATATATTATTTCAGAAATTTCAAGCACCTTCTTAAATGCATGCCTACGGGAATCGGGGGTACACATTAGATGTCTACAAAGACATCTCCGTCTCTAATAGACATGATCTGATAAAATGTATTTTTAACCTGATGACAATTCTGAAGTGTATCAAAGTCACACACATCACAAAGTTTTAATCCTCTTAAAACAACAGTATAGAATTATTTTTCTGTCTTAAGTTTCCTTACAAAAGCAAAGTCTGGAGATTTCCTATATATGTTCAATCATAGAAATAAGGGAGCAAGTGTCCACGTATATGAAAATTCCTAATCATCAGGAAATGAGGATGGAGAGTGCAGAGACTACTGACAGGCAGCATGAGTTGGAATCTCAGGGTACCCACTCTGCGACCTCAGATAACTTACTTCTCTGTGCTGTCTTTTCCTTTATAAGACTAAATGAGTTTGAATTACTAAATGTGTTCTTATATGTAAAAAACTACACGTCTTGAATTCTCGGTACACGTCAGACTGAGCACCATCACCATCATTCACTTGAAAATTCATCCTGTTTGGAATGATTGCCTGAACCCGGCTTAGGAGAGGTGGTTCACCTCTTAGCTAACACCCAATGATTCAGAGCTACTCTAAAGTGTTCTAGATTGAAATCTGGCCATAAATTTCTGTAACTCCAGTTCAGAGATTGGGGTTTGAGGACCATGCCACTGCCCCCAGCCTTTATCACGAGAACTATTAGGAAGCCTGACTTGGAATAAGCCCTGATTGCAATAATCACGTCCTTATTTCTCTGGCATCACCCCTGAGTCTAATTAGTGTCAGTTTACCCACACGATGCATCACTTTAAAAACACGGGGTAAATGAGCTTGGTACATTTTTAAGTGTGCGCAGTAATTACTGCTCTGTTACCTACTTTACATTAGAGCAGTTTTAGTTACTTCCTGGGATTTGAGGACAGCCCAGAATTCATTTCACAGTTGGAGGGATAACATAATGTCGAACACTCAGAAGGTGTGAGACACTGTGAATATTGTCTTCACTCTAATAGCACCAACCCTTGGAACGGAAGCACGTGACCACAGCATTAAGTCATTCCCTGCGATCCTGCTGCTACTAGCTGACTCCACAAACATGCACTTAGCCATTCTCCCCAGGCCTGCCACTCTGTGGTCGTAAACAGACACCAATCGAAGCTACATTAACTCTTTCTCCTACATCCCCACTCCTGCCACTGAAAAGAAGGTATAAAAGCAGCAATTTCCTAAATGATTTTCAATTATTCTCAACTCTATCTTTGGAAAGTGATGGAAAGCTTTGAAGGATTTCAAAGGTTATAAAATCAAGGAGAAGTAATAAGAAAAAATTGTAACACTTAGAATTTCTGTTAACTGTTAGAAAAAATATTAATTTTATGCAAACTGTGTAGCAAAACAAGCATGTTTGCTATGCTAAAAATAACCACCCCAAAATGTTCATGGATGGAAGAGTTAATAGCTGTAGTCAGAAAACTGATTTACTCAATGACATTGTCTTAAAACCCAAATCGTCAAATCCTAGTTTATTAGTCTTAAATAGGCATAAAGTTTTAATCATAATAGTAGATTCTAAGCAACATACATGACTCATTGGTAATTGTGAAAATTATCAAAATATGGTCAAATACTCAACAAGTATTTATAGGCGATGTAATAAATTAGTAAAACAAAATCCGATAAACATTCTTATGGGAAATCTGAAAACTGCTGTTATGATTATCATTACCTCTTCCTGAATTATACCACTTGAATCCTTGGAAATAATTACATCCCAGGTTCCTAATTCCCAGGTCCATAATTTGGTCAATTTTCTGGTGTTTGAAAAATCTTCATTTCGCATCTTTGAAATTTCATTTGAATGCTTTTACAGTCTCTCCCAGATCATTAATAAAGGCATTCTAGGAAGCCGTCATCTGGACTCACAGTAACCACTTCCTCCAGACTCAAGAGAGGGTTATTTATCAGCAATCTTTGCAGTCTTTCAAACCTTAAAGAGATTTTTAAACCCTAGTAACTTTTAAACACACTGAAGCCTTAGAAAATTTTCAAATAGAAAAGCATTTTATCTCGATTCAAAACAGAATGTTTTAAATTGCCAAAAATTTTGTTTTAATTCTCTTTCCCATCTTTCCTCAGCTAGTTCTATAAAACATGAATGAATATTCTATTACTACCAAACTAGAACACGTCTAATGACAACGGAAAAGACTTGGAGGCTGTAGCCAATTAGTCTAAACAGGTTTTACATAAAACTGGTGTCCCAAGATCAAGTAATTCAAAGTGCTCACCAATATAATGGTTTACAATAGTCTAATTATCTCTACGGTAAGCATATGTTTTTAAGATGAAATAATACATGAGTTCAAAAATGATATTGCTTGGAAGAAAAGGAATGGTTCAATACGTCCCTTTATCAGTGCTTGACTAATGGGATCTAGGTGACAACATATTATGCATGTCCCCATACTGACATATTGCTTTAATTAATTTAGGGACATTATTATGAATTAGAAAAACTATGCAGGCTTGAAGGAACAGTTGCCACAATACCACAGATACCAGCGACAAGTTTGAGGGTTCCCAAGGCCACCCTCACCTCAGACTAGCTGGCTATAAAATTTCAGAGCTCCACAACCACCCTCAGCTTTGCTAATTCACTAGAACAACTCACAGCACTCAAGAAAACCCTATAATTAGGATTACAGTTTTATTACAGTAAAAAGAGACAAATTAGAACCAGCCAAAGGTAGAGATGCTTAGGACAAAAGCTGAGAAGAATCCAAATGTGGAGTTTCAGGCCATCTTTTCTGGAATTTTGGATGATGTTACAGCTTCCTGGATCTAATGTGTGACAGTACTGAGAGGCAGAAAGCTTACCTGAACCTTTGGAGTTCAGAGGGGTTTTTTGTTTGTTTGAGGGTATTTTTGGAGATTGATCACACCTTTAGTCACCAGCCCCTCCTGAAGTTTTGATCCAATACTTTTAGTCTCTAGTTTCTCAAGAGGTAGGAACTTCCATGGCGTGGTCTACCAACCCCATCATAAATCACCCTGTTAGACTGTCCAGTGGGAAAAGCCCTCGGGCGAAAAAAGAAACTCCTATCAGGTAGGACATTCCAGAGAGCTGGAGAGCACCCCACAGAAGCCAAAGGTGAAAGCCCGAGCTCTGTGAAGTTAAAGCTAATTCTTCTTCTCGAGTCTTTATTAAAAATAAAATTTTAAAAAGTTCATTCTTCACCATACAGACATCATTATTTCCTAGTAGGATATTGGATATTGGATTAAAAAAGAATACTAGAACAAGGACTTACAAACAATCTTCCCTCTTATTCAAGACGGATTACATTCATAGTATGTTATATATAATTTTAGCTAACAAGTTCAAACCAAAAAGTATAATGGATAAAAAGTAAAAAATCATCAAATGATATTTAACAACCAATTTGATGATTAAAATGAAAAGAGTTAAGGGAAATTGGTCCTGAAAATATAACACTAAGTGATACAGCCAAAAACCTTATCTTAAACCAAAATTAGTTTTACCCAGAGTTATTAATGGATCTCTACAGATCACATATTCTGGGAGGTATTTCTAATACAAGTATGAGAAATGAAGTTTCAGGATACTGAGTAAAGAAACAAATTGACTCATGTGAGAATAAGTCCATGACTTTCGCTGGGCATTTCAATCAATTGATCATTATGGAATGACAAATGAAAAGAAAATTCATTTAGAAATTAATATACTCCTTGAGTGAAAGGATGATTCAAACTTTGGATAACTCTAAAAGATGTAACAAACTGAATTAAAAGAGAACTTTTAAAATAAGTTGGTCGAGCAAGTTTTTCTTTGTTAAGAACTGAATGACCTTCTGGCCTAAATAATTTGAACCACATAACTCTCTGGAGACATTGACAGTATATAATGCTACAGGTTTATAAATAAATAAACAAACAAAACTGTATTAGGCATTAAGTTGATGTTAAATAAACTGTCTAAAGTAGAGTAATTTCATTAGGAAGACTATTAAGAAGCATTTAATTTTCAACATTACTTTTTCTATTTTTTTTTTAAATACAAGGTCTTTTTTTTTTTTTTTTTAAATACAGTGGCCCAGGCTGGAGTGCAGTGGCTCACAGTAGGCTCAAATTCCTGGCCTCTAGTGATTTTACTTCTTTAATAAAAGTTTATAAAAGACTATTAGGGTTACTCTTGGATAAACCAAATAAAAATATTAAACAAAATATATGCTGATGTGATGTTTAAAAGTTATCATTAAGAAAGCTAACCAACAAATATCTTTTGTTAGAAGTATAAGCAATCAAATAATAAGGCACATATTTTTCAATATTTTCTTTAATTTAATCAAGAAGGTTTTGATAATTGAAAAAATATTTCATAGTCTCAGTAAAGTCAACCTAAAAAGGTCAGCAACCAAACTTAAACATTTTTTGTGCCTTAAAGATTTTATTTTTTCAAATGACATATGTTCCCTCTGGTCTGACAGAACTTGAGAAAATGCCCATCATTTTATAAGCTCGTCTCTATGTGGCATGAACTACAAATAAAGGCTCATACCTGATAAAAGAATCTGATTCTTCTTGAGCCAAACCTTTCTTCCACTCGCTGTCCCATTGACCCAGAGGCCTAAGCAAGTTTTATAAGATGATGAGTAATTAAATAAATGAAAAGGTATATCATGTTCCCAAAAGGAAAGATTCAGTATTATGAAGCTGTAAATTCTTCATAAATTAATGTATACATTAAACACAACTCTATCTAAAATTTCATTGGAATGCTTCATGAAATAATTCTTGAAAAATAGAATCATGAAAAAGGTAGATGGGCCATATTAATAGCAAATCATACGGTATCATGAAGCTACAGTCATTTCCTACTTTGAAAAATTCTATATTACATGATGTATTTTTGTAATAAATATGAATTCACTTTAGTATAAAAAATATCAAGAAGACAATTCTTTGGGGGGAAAAAGTCTCATATTCTTATATTTGAAATTTTGTTCTACAAATTAATGATCAGGGAAGAATGAGCTCTAGAGAACTCCTAGTTATAGGAGAGCAGTTAGTTTTTTTCTAAAAAAAAATTCTTACTTGTCATATCTGTATGGTATAGAAGAAGCTATTTTTTCAGTACTTAATATGTTACTTCACTTTATATGTTCAGAAATGTAAATATATAAAATTATCTTTCCAGGCTTGTCTTTATACCTTTCTTCTCTACAAAATTCTGATATTCTTCTCAAACTGTGCAAAATTGACCCCTTCCTTCTAACTTACCCCAGTAAATTACCCATGTAATTACTTTATTTATTACTATTATTGATGGCACAGGGAAATATATAACTGATGGTGAGAATGTAAATCATGTCTGTCTTTTTGAAAACCATTTAAAAGTTTTTATTGTAACTTTATATTATATTCCAATGATACTACTTTAGTCTGGGAATCTGATATATCTAGTATGTACTTTATATATTCAAGGATATTGAACATTGCTCTAGTTTAAAAACTGAAATTTCCAACCAAATAAAGGTTGAATAAACTATCCCATCACCACAAGGAATATTATGCATCTATTAACATAACAGTTACCATATTTGCCTAAAGAAGTTTCCACGAGGCTTTGATGAATGAGAAAAAAATGAATTTTAATAATATATTCAACCTACTATAACCAAATGTAAACAAATGCAATAAAACATCAATATATAATCAATATAATATTACATAGTTTATTTATTTGTTCTAAGTCTTCTAAATCTGTATTTTAAACCAGAACACATCTCAATTCAGATATTTATATATCATTGAAAATATTTATCTATACACTTGACCATTGAACAACATGAGTTTGAACTTTGTGAGCCCACTTATATGTGGATTTTTTAAATAAGTATATTGGAAATTCTTTGAAGAGGTATGATCATTTTTAAAAACCTTGCAGATGAACTGAGTAGTCTAGAAATATTGGAAAAATTAAGAAAAAGGTATGCCATGATTACATAAAATACATGTAGAATCATTTACTACCATAAAATATAAATTAATACATATCTATTATAAAAAGTTAAAATGTATTAAGACCTACACAAATATACTTAGAGACCATACATGGTACCCTTTGCAGTCAAGAGAAATGTATGAGGTTGGATAATTAGGAAAAGTACTCTATATCTCATTGTTGAATATCACTATGGCCACCTCTGAAGTACCCCTCTTGGGAAACTATCACGGATGCCAGCACCTAGTCCATCTTCAGAGCAATTTTGGAATTCTCCTTCTGGAATGCCTATCAAAGCTATTGTCATATTATCTCCAATGTCCTGAATGCCATCAAAATATCCTCCTTTCAATATTTTCATACCTTCAGGTAAAGGAAAAAAGTCAGTGGGGACCAGATCAGGTGAATAGGGAGGGTATTCCCATATAGTTACTTGTTTACAGGCAAAAAACTCCCTCATGGACAGTGCTGTGTGAGCTCATGCACTGTTGCAATGCAAGGGCCATGAGTTGTTCATCAAGATTTTCAGTTAAGATTTTCCTAACTGCTTCTCTATTGATGTTTACTTGGTCTGATATGCTTCTCATAGTCAGCGGAAGATTTTGATGCATAATTTGACACATTTTTGCAGTGTTTTCATCAGTTCCACTCATTACTGTCCACCCTGACCTCTCTTCATCAGTGACACTTTCTCTCCCCTCAGAAAGACAGTTAATCCACTTGTACCCTACTATTTTCTTACTCCCATAAATGTGGACTAACGTGTCCTTGATTTCACCTCCACTCTTGCCAAGTTTAACAAGAAATTTAATGTTTGTTCATTGCTCCAATTCAAGCTCTGACATGCTCTCAACTACACACAGAAACACTCAACAGCAATAAAAAATGCCACTCAGTAAGACACTGCCATACATCAACACAAACACAGCTATGAGACGCTGATTTCCTAAGGTAAGGAAACCTTACTGAGTTTTGGTACAGTGCTCCCAACATAAGGGCATAGTGGCAAGTTCACGAACTTAATTGTCAGACCTTATAAACAAATGTAAAGATGCTATATTGAATCATCACTAAATAAGATTGCTGCGATAATTTTGCAGCCACTTCCTGTTGCTATCATGGTGATCTGGAATGTTCCGAGTATCCATGTAGGATGTCATGTGACACAGATGATCTCTAGCTGAGCGGTTCATCTCTCCAGAAAATTCCACATTGCCTTAGAACACGATCCCTCATAGTCTTTGCATATTTTTCATAGGGTTTAGTACAGTACCATAAACCTTGAATAACACAATGAGACCTGCAGGAAGTGCTCCCAAGAAGCAAAGAAACGTCATGACATTACAAGAGAAAGGTGAATTGCTTGATATGTGCTGTAGCTTGAGGTCCACAGCTGTGGTTACCCACCTCCTCAAGATAAAGGAATCCAGCATAAAGATCAGTGTAAATAAGGAATGAAAGAAAATTCATAAAGCTATTGCTTCAGCTATGCCAGCAGGTGTGAAAACCTTGCACTTATTTGCAAAATTCCTTTTTTAGCTCACTGTGGAAAATGCAGCTATTTTGTGGACATAAATTTGCCGAAAGAAAGTCAGACCTATAGACTCTAATATGATCCAAGAGAAAGTGAAGTCACCGTATGACAGTTCAAAGCAAAAGAAAAGTGAAGCATCAGAGCTAGAGAATGTAATGCTAGCAAAGAAAGATTTGGTAAGTTTTAGAAGAGCTTGTTGGCTTTAAAAACGACAACAGGAAAAGCAGCTTGGGCTGACCAAGAAAGGGCAGACAAGTTCATAGATGTTATTAAGAAAAACACTGGGGAGGAAGGATATCTGCCTGAATAGGTCTTAATGTAGACAAAAGTGCCCTATTCTGGGGGAGGAAATGGCACAAAGGATATTTATTAGTAGGAAAGAGAGGCAAGCACCAGGATTTCAGGAAGGAAGGGATAGTCCAGCTGTAGCATTTTGTGCCAGTGCAGTGTGTATATAATTAGACTTGCCCTTATCTATAAAGCTGCCAACCCTCCCACCCAAGCCTTGAAGGGAAAAGAGACATCAGCTGCCAGTCTTTGGGTTGTATAAGTAGTTCTGGACAACAAGAACCCTTTTTCTGAATTGGCTCTCTCAATGCTTTGTCCCTGAAGTCAGGGAGTGCCTTGCCAGTAGTGAACTGCCTTTTAAAGGTCTTTTGATATTAGACAATGCCCCTGACCACACAGCACCCCATTAGTTTAACACTGAAGGCATCAAAATGGTCTGCTGGCCCCCAAACCCACTTCAGCCTCTAGATCAGGGGAACATAAGGATGTGGAAAGCTCATTACATGCAGCACTCTATGAAAAGAATTGTCAATGCCATGGAAGAAAACCCAGTAGACAGAACCACATGAAAGTGTGGAAGGATCATGGCACAGAAAACAGGGCATCATTGTTGCAATTAAAACAGGAGAGGCCATAAAGCCTGAAGCAACATATTCCTGCGGAGAAACTGTGTCCAGATGCTGTGCAGGGCTTCGTGGGATTAGCAATATAGCCGATCAAGAAAATCACGAAAGATGTGGATATGAAGAAAGCAAAGGTGGGACGTGAAGACATTCAAGATAAAGATGTTGGGAAAATTCAAGAAGCGCTAGATACGATGTCAGAGGGATGCAGAGAGGATGCTTTGGTGGCAGTGAGTGCTCCTAAACCACTGCCCGCGAGGAGGAAGGCAGTGCCCGGTGACAGGCTGACACCGACCATCTGGCAGCAGGGCTTAGTGATTCTGTAACACAGACCTTCCTATAATACAGGCACTGAAACTGAAGCAACCCATGGGATAAGGATTGGTATCACAGGGAAACATTTTTAGAGAAATTAAAAAGCAAACGTGTCAGCCAGAAATTTTGATGTGTTCAGTAAAGTTACAGGGGTGTGCCTGCCCCTCCTGCCCCTCCTGCCCTCTCTTCTCCCTCCCCCACCTCTGCTGCCTCTGCAAAGCAAGACTAATTCTTCCTCCCTCTCCGCCTCCTCAGCCTACTCCGTGTGAAGAGGAGGAAGAGGAAGGTCCCTAGGATGTCCTACTTTTACTTGGTGAATAGTAAATACATTCTCGCCTTCTCATGATTTTCTTGGTCACATTTTCTTCTCTGACATACTTTATTGTAGGAAAACAAAATGTCAGTTGACTTATTTATGTTATTGGCTTCCTGTCAATAGTAGGCTATTAGTAGTTAAGTTTCAGGGGAGTCAAAAGTTTCATGCAGGTTTTTTGACTGTACAGGGGCTCAATACCCCTAACTCCCACATCGTTCAAGAGTCAACGGTATTCCCGGAAGTGTTTTACATTTTTCTCCTGGACAAAGAGCTGAATGACATTTCCAGCTTCCCCGCCGTTAGGTTGGCTTTGTACCTAAATTCTAGCCTGTGGAAAGTGAGTGGAAATGAAGTCATCAGATATCCAGGCCTGCCCCTAAAACCTGCTACACTACCCCCCACTCTCTGTCTTCCATCGGCTGCCTGGTGGAATTTAGAAAATATCAGACGAGGACTCCTGAGCTTTACACAACAGATAAAGAGGCCTCTGGATGGGAGGAGCCTCGATCTGTGAGTGAGTGAAACAAATCCCCCCACCCTGACTTACGTGTACCAGACTGGGCAATAAGACATGTACCTTTCATCTGTCATACCTGTATCAGACTGGGCAATAAGACACGTACCTTTCATCTGTCATACCTGTATCAG
>NW_003852430.1:6318905-6349003 GCF_000181295.1 Otolemur garnettii | reverse complement strand
ACACGTACCTTTCATCTGTCATACCTGTATCAGACTGGGCAATAAGACATGTACCTTTCATCTGTCATACCTGTATCAGACTGGGCAATAAGACATAGACCTTTCATTTGTCATAAAGCAACTGATACACATTTAGAAAGTGTGTAGTGTAAGTAGCAAAGTTTTGAGAAATAATTGTCAATATAAATCATTCCAAGTTGGTATAGATATGCAGTCCCCAAGCCCTGGGCCAGTACCATCCCATGGCCTCTTACAAACTGGGCCACACAGCAGGAGGTGAGCAGTGATGAATGGCCCGAGCTGCATCTGTATTTACAGCTGCTTCCCATCACTGGCATCCCCTCCCGAGCTCTGCCTCTTGTCAGATCAGCGGCTACACTGCATTCTCCCGGGAGCAGGAACTCCACTGTAAACTGCAGTGGAAGGGCTCTAGCTGCATGCTCCTTATGAAAAGCTAAGGCTGATGAACTGAGGCAGAGCTGAGGATGTGACACTGGTGCTGGGGAGCGGCTCAGTACAGATTATCATTAGCAGAGAGGTTTGACTGCACAGAGACCACAATAAATCAATTGCTCGCAGCCTGATATCAAAACCATCCTCCCTCCACTCTCAGGGAAAAATTGTCTTCCATGAATTCAGTCCAGGGTGCCAAAAAGTCTGGTGACTACTGATATAGATGGTTAAAAAAGACATAAGGAAAATATTTGATTCTTTCTATTAATTACCTCCAAATGGGGAAAAAAAAAAAACGTTTCTCATATTTTTTTAAGTGAAGGTGTAAGGAGGAGGAGAAAGGAAGAAGAAATAAATTAGCATGTTATAAAATAAGTTTGCAGCCAACATACATTATAGCAATTCTATACTTGGATCAAATGAAGAGCTGTCTGGAAGGCTTCCATCACCCCTTCTCACCACCTACCATCTCCAACCACTGTTAGTTATGAGAACTCTTTTTCCCTTTCTGCTATATAAGAATGTTTTCCCCATTCCCAGTAGCAACAGCAGATCCCATTACTTTTTTCTAAATTCTTACTCATTTAGCCTTCTAAATAATCTGTCCATTTCTCTACATGTACGCCAACTACAACCTTATGTAAGGTATCATTTCTCCCGTGGACTGCTTCAACAGGCCCTGATGTGTCTGCTGGGGTACTAATGTTCCTTCTGATCCATTATCTTATATTTCAGTCTGAATGAGCTATTCAAACTGGATACAAGATCAAGTCACCCTGACTTTGCCAGGCGCCCTGTCCAACCCTTGCCAACCTTCCTACTGCAAAATTCTTCAAATGCTTCATCAGACTTTGCAGGGGCAAGTTTGGTTCTTCGTTTATTTCTTTGTTCTCACTTGTTTTTTATAACAGCTTTTTCCTCTCCTTAGACTGTACTTCCCTTTTCCTCCAACACGTAACTCCTTTAAGTCTGAACCTAATCATCACTTTCTCCTGAAAGCCCTTTCCTGACCTCCAGGACCAGTTCAAGCTTCCTGGTAATCACTCAGTACATTGTGTGAGCCTTTCCTCACACGTAGGTAACGGCTGTTATTTTATATGTGCTTGGAGATGATTTTCTCTGTATCTGTAAGCCTGTTGGAGTGTAAAGTTGTGGGGAAGGAGTCATAATTTTGTGATCAACACGTGGTAGTTGGTGGTTAAGGAATAAATAGTGGTTTAATGAATGAATGAACCCTAATTTTCAGTTCCTCATCTCCCTAAAGGTAAATCACCTACACAACCTTGTCTTTTCCTACAAGTTTCAGTAAAACATAATACTAAGGTAATAAAAGGATCAACCTCTTTATGACTTTATTATTAGCTAGACAGACCTAGCACAGATTAAATTTCAAGTTTTGCTTTACACCTATTTTATTCTCAAAGCTCCACAAGATATACATTATGGTCACTGTTTTAATGTGGAAACAAAAGCCAAATACTTCAAATAAACTATAAAGCCATTCAGTTAATGAGAGATGAATTCTACTTCCTACAAAGAGTCTTACTGAACTGATATTACACAACCTCTGGAGTCCACAGAAGACTGTGAAGAACCATGTGCCTTCCCAGCAGATGCAATGGTAGGGGGGAAACTAAGCAACTGTGTTCTGCAGTAGGATTAAGGTAAAGAATAAATAAAATTCTGCACTGGAGAAATGAGCAATAGGTGATGGGGAAAGTAGAGAGCAGGAGGATTTCTATGACCAGAGTCGGCATAGACCTTAATTCCCACCATGCATTCCTCCAAATCCACTTTCCTGGAGAGCTTCAAACCACAAGAGTTATCCCAGGTCACTTGGATAGCTTGGCAGGTGTAAAGTGGGGAAGGCGAGTTCCTGCTTCTTAAGGGAGCTATTCAAACACATTTTCCTTTTGAAATATCATTATTTACCATGGATAAGGCTATATCTTATTTAGAAAGAGCATCAGGAATTAGAAGTTTAAAAGATCTTACTGATTTGTCATAAAAATCTAATCATCACTCAAAATATTTTATGTAGGCCAGGCATGGTGGCTCACGCCTGTAATCCTAGTGCTGTGGGAGGCCAAGGCAGGTGGATTGCCTCAACTCACCGAGTTTGAGACCAGCCAGAGCAAGAGCAAGACCCCTATCTCTAAAAAAATAACCAGGCATTGTGGCCAGCACCTGAAGTCCCAGCTACTTGGAAGGTTGAGGCAAGAGAATCACTTAAGCCTAAGGGTTTGAGGTTGCTGTGAGCTATGATACTACAGCACTCTAAGCAAGGTGACAAAGTAAGACTCTGTCTCAAAAAAAGAAAGAAAGAAAAATTTATCTACTGGAAAATATATGTAACATTTTAAACAAGTCAATTTTTAAAAAGCTTCTTTTCTAGAAACACAACCCATGAGGAACTTCACAATGTGTGGAAGGCCTGAAAATATTCCAAACCAGGGACAGAATCCTTGGTTAAGACAGTAGCCCTCCCACTTACTTAGAACAAATTTTCTTTTTCTTATTAGAAAAATACCCAGAAATTGCTAGCTTATTTTCTGAATTCAGAAAATAGATCTGTATTCTATAACCTACAATTTATTCTGTTATCCATTTATTATTATTTTTATAAATTGCAAGGCATTTTAGATTCAACATAAGGCAAACATAAATATTCCTGCCAAAGTCTCTTAATAATCCATGTTTTGAAGTCAATTACATTAGGATATGTAAGTAGCTTTAGATATTTTAAGTTTCAATGGTTTGTTTTTACGTTCATTATAGAACTATATTAGACTAAATCTTTAAATTAAATATACTTCTCAGTAATTATTTTCTCTCCTATCACCAATATGCTCACACCTAAGGATTCTCTTCATTTAGTCTTGCTAATGAAGTATCTAAAACGTTTCCCAAGACGTTTAAAATATTTGTGTTATCTTAGTCCATGTACATTTTCTTTTTTCTTTTTTTTTAATTTATTCTATTTATTTATTTATTTATTTATTTTTGAGACAGAGTCTCACTATGTTGCCCTGGGTAGAGTGCTGTGGCATCACGGCTCACAGCAACCTCAAACTCTTGGGCTTAAGCGATTCTCTTGCCTCAGCCTCCTGAGTAGCTGGCACTACAGGTGCCTGCCACAACACCCGGCTATTTTTTTGTTGCAGTTGTCGTTGTTTAGCTGGTCCAAGCCGGGCATGTATGTGGCTGGTGCTCTACTCACTGAGCTACAGGCACCAAGCCCACATTTCTTTTTTAAAAAAACAGAAAGTTATATACAAAGATTCTGTGCACAGTTCAAATTTTTCTGTCAACCATTTTATACATACTATGCCTTTTCACTACTTTTATGTCACTTAACTTTGCTTTCTGGAATATCATTTCTCTGCAGTTGTGCGGGTGTTGAGAAGACGTAGACAAAATGTCACATCCCTGTATTTCTTTGTCTCTTTAGTATTTGGCAAAATGCTTCTGCATGGTATCAACTCATTTTTTTATATTTAAAATTCTGAATTACAGATTATTTAAGAGCAATTCTTACTGTGAAATCCCTATAGTAATTTACTGTCATTTTTACTCTTGTTCCTGGTATTTTGATCAACAACTTACCTTCCTTAGATCTTAATAATTCCATGACTAACAGCTGAATCAGTCTTTGAAAATTTTTACTTGGAAAATTTTTACAGTAATTCAAATATACTAACTTCTCATAATCTTCCAAAGCATCTGCTTTTTTAAAACCCAGAAGTTGACCAAAATGCTATAAAGTAGAAATTTTGACTACCGATGTATCTTAAGGACCTAACAATAAAACTAATGAGCACATACTTAATTTTGGCCTCTTAGCTTTTCCTCGGAGACCATTAAACCACAGAGGGTACAAACCTTTTTACTTCAAAACCTTTTGGCACAATCCCCTGCAATGATTTTTTAAGTCTTTTAAGAAAAGTTGAGAGCCAAGACAAATCCATTGCTCCATTTCTGGCCAACTGAGCAGTGATATCCAGAGGATGGTCATTAATCATCAACAAATTACAAAGAGATCACCATGCCAAGTCAAAGGTAAAATCAATTGCAGTGACAAAGTACTCAAACATCAAGCTCAAAGCCCCTGTGGTTAATAGACAGCCTAATACCACTTCATAGGGAATTCAAGCATGGAATTTTCCATAATGCTGAAATACAAAACAAGATTTAATGAAAGGTTATACAGCAACAATTTATATGGGGAGGGAAAGCCTATTATGGCAATAAAGTTGACAGTGATTTGATGCATTGTTTTATCAATCAATTATTTATATTGGGGAAAGTGATGGCAAGTACATATTGATTACAGTGTTTCTGCCGCCATCACATTTTTGTGAAGAAAATGCCATGCAGTCCGCCTTTATGTTGGCATCTGGCAGCAAGATTTAACAAAGGAAGTTTGCGGAGACTCATGGGACTAAAAGACAATCCTATCACTTTATGCTGCCAACTCTATTTTTGAACTCTTTGCTGACCTTCAGATGAAATCACCCAAGTGAGTAAGTCCAGAGAAATGTAAAGCTTTCCAGACCTGGACTTTTTTTTGGATGAGTCACACTATTATTCACATTTCTGCGACAGTCAACCACCAGGAATATAAGAGTCTGATATAGGTCAACAGAGAAAAGAGGCACTCACTTTTGCTGTCTCAAGTTGTTCAAGATCATGTTAGGAACATTCATATTTAGTTTATTACAGCAGAAAAATGCTGCCATCTTTCTTCCATTTAAATCTGCCTTGTGTAAGCATTTTCCAAACAGCAAAAAATTTCCGTAGTATTTGGAAAACTAATCACACTGGACAGATCTGGTAAGAAAATCAAAATAGCTATATTTAATTCCATTTTTATTCTTGGTTGAACAACTTGCCCAGATTAGCCATTTGACCTCTCTGCTAGTACATTTTTTATCTCTGAAAAGGAAGAAAAAGACCATTTTATGTTTTATTCAAGAATGTTGACTAAATACCTATTTATATGAATGATCTTAAGATGATAACTGGAAATTACAGAATAAATCAAATGTATGCACATGTAAACTTGCTCAAATGTATAAGTGATAGACTAATACTAAATTTCTGTATTATCAGTATCCATTAATTACACTACTCCAAAAGTCCTTGTACATCAACTTGAAAAAGTTATTGTTGTTTTAATTTATGTTTGCACTATGGAGAGCCATTCTATCAATAAAATTCCTTTTAAAGACAAATGTATTCTCAGATTTGGGTTACTAAGAATTTGCCAAGATTCAGCTTACCATTAAATCACTGACCCCACTTGTTGGAACCAGGACGCTAGGTTGCCAGCCCTGGCCCAAGAAACTGCCAGGACACGGACTGCTGTGCAAGCTCACTCTGGTATGGCTCCCTGTAGGTCGGGGAGCCCATTGTCTCAGTCGGGTCAGAGGTGCCAGAGCACCTCAGAGGAGCAGCAGTCAGTCTCAGCAGGCATCTAGGAAGAGCCTCAACTAGCTGCTCTCATGGCTCTTTATAGAAGTGATCCTGTGGCTGTTTACACCACAGGTGTGGAGACTACCAAGCAGTAATGTGTGTTCTCTCATGCTCTTTAACGAGAGACCAATCTCTTCCTCATTCCCTTATTACCAAGGAGTTTCTTTACAGGTGGCTCCTACACCCATGATTTTTATTTGTATTTGTTTATTTGCGACAGAGTCTCACTATGTTGCCCTTGGTAGAGTGCTGTGGCATCACAGCTCACAACAACTTCAAACTCTTGGACTTAAGTGATTCTCTTGCCTCAGCCTCCCACGTAGCTGGGACTATAGGTGCCCACCACGACTCCCAGCTACTTTTTTGTTGCAGTTGTCATTGTTGATTTTAGCTGGCCAGGGCTGGGTTTGAACCCACCAGCCTTGTGTATGTGGCTGACACCCTACCCACTGAGCTATAGGCACCACCCTGTCCCCATGATTTATTTAGTAGATGCCTACAAATCTTCACATTCCCTCAGCTCAGTTCACCCAGTGACAATAGTCTACTGACTCTGTGATGAATCTCCCTCAAATCTTCCTCATTTTGCAAGTCTTCATTTCTGTTTTAACTATTCATGAGGAGAGAATGGGTTTGAAAACATCTCAAATAGCAGAGAAATCAAGATCAAGTTTATCTTTGTCCTTGTAAAAAGGAAACGCAATCAGCCATATTCTGAATCAAGTACCCTGGATGGGAATTCTGGAGGGCTCCACAGTGTGTGCTGGGCTAGTATTATACATAAACTAACTTGATCATTAAATCAACCTGAGGAGGTAGGAGACATTATTATCCTCAGTTCACATCTGACAACACCAAGCCTCAGAGAGGTTAATATCTCATTCAAGCTCATCTTAAAAGTGTCTGACTCACATGTGGAACTCAAGTTTGACTAACTCAGAAATTCATTTTCTTTCTCCTACATGAACATTTCTCATAGCGAAAGTGAGAAATAATCACTTTTAGATTTCTGCTAAGAAATATTAACTCTGAACGTTCTATAATAATTCTCCAAATCTTTCTATACTTAGAAAAGACCTGGCACCTGAAGTTTGCGTTATCAATCTGCAGATAGATTGGGCGTGAAATTATCTCTCTACACAACCCATCAAATAGACGGCTTTAAAAGGGGGGAGGAAAGAAAACCTCCAGTCATTCCACATGTATTGACTAGTTACTACCAGCTGGGCACTATTTTAGGCACAGGGGATAGGTCTGCAAACAACACAGAGAAAGCTCCCTGTTGTTGGGAGGCTTACATTCAAACGGTGAAAGACATAAAGAATAAACACAGTGAGTGAGTAAACTATATCATGTGTGACACGGTGGTAGATGCTCCAGGAAAAGGAAAACTGGAACAAGGTAAGGAGGATTGGGGTAGGGAAGGGAAAAGGAAAACCCGTGACCCAGTGTATCTTATCTGCTCAGGGTCAGTGAAGGTCAGAGGTAGGAGGGTGGCAGAGAAGCAGGGAGGTCGGATAACTCGAAGCCTCACAGACTTTGGCTCTTACTCTGTGTGTAGTGGGAAGTCATTTCAGGGTTTTGAGCAAAAACTCCTTCCTCTTGCTGTGGTGTTGAGATTCAGTGGTGGGGAAACAAAAGTGGCAAGAACAGGTACCAAACAGGTCAGAGGCTGTTACAATAGCCTGGGAGGCAGGTGTGCAGACTTAAACCAGGGGAGTAGCAATAGAGGTGGTAAAAGGTACTTGGGTTTTGAAGTAATGTCTGTAGGACGTCCTGACAGATTAGATATGGGATGTGAGAGGAAAGCAGTGAGGGTGATTCCAGGGTTTGACCTGATCAGTAAGAAGGATGGATTGCCGCTAATTCCGATGGGTAAGAATCTATGTAGGCCAGTTCTGGAGCACAGATCAGAAACTTAAGTTCTAGGGGTTAAATTTGACATCCAAGGGGCGTTATTAAGTTGGACCACACACACTAGGTAGGAGCTCCGAAGAGAGATCTGGGCTAGAGATGGAAATTCGTGAGTTATTAGTATATACCTGGTGTTTAATATCATAGCCTGAGTGAAATCACCAAGGAAGGGAGGGTAGATAGAAAAGAAAAGTAAACTTCTCTGCAGGACAGTGTTTGGGTTTTTATAGAATAAGATGAAAGTTTCATGATGGAGGCTGTACATGTGATTCTTCCTTTGGACCAAAGATCTTGAGTTATTTTTGCTCAATAGTGTCTTGCCTGCTAATTGACAACTCTAGCTCTCATAGACACTTTAACTCAACATCAGTGAGCTAATGTATTTACACCATTCTGAGAGTGTAAAGACAAAATACCCACTTCCAAAATTTGGATTCTCACTTTCTAGATGCTATTAACAATCATGGAAGTGTTTCTAGGGGGTTAGCTTTTCTACCTTTAAGGAAATATCCCACAATAAGAAATTGAAACATCAGAAAATGGAACTTTAAGGAATATTCTCTTACTTTCCAGTCGCAAAGAAAAAATTAATGGTGATTTAAACATCTTGATAGAAAAAACTAGAACCCTGAAACAGACAACCTGAAAGTGTAACGTGGAATAAATGCTAACACCTCACTTTTTTCCCCTGACAAGCACTTTCTCCCTTATTCATTTTTAATGTCAGAAAATGCACAGAACTAAGATCTTTATTCTAAACTAGAGCTTGCCTCAGAAAGTAATTATGTGGGTATTTCTTAGACACTGAACTAACAGCCTCAGGACTTTAACCCATATTATAGGGTTTCGTGGCATAGATTCCACATCTCCAGTCCCCACCTCTGCCTTCCCAGAGTCAGGCATTACTCCAAGCAAATTCTAGGCCATTTTTTCCTTTAAGTATCAGAGATGGGGTTGGAGAAAATTATAAAACCCAGCAAAAATAAAGATTTAATGAAAGAGCTATGTAAGAATATAGCCAGTGAGCATAGAAGCTGATTCAAGCTTTGTGGAAAGAAAATGGACTGCAAAATCCTGGAGCTAATGGCCTCTGGTCCCTTCACTGGTGAAACTCAAGGTTCCTTGTTTTCCCTCAGCCAGCTCCTACCCACTGTCCTGAGCTGATTTCTACTGTGTCACTAAGTCCGAAAGATACATGGCACCAAATAGAAAGAGGTGGAGTCCAGTTTGTTTTCCCAAGCTGTGCTTTTTCCAACTCCGAGCTATTTTTTTTCCTACTGTGCACAGGTTTTTATTTCTTTAAGTAACTGTATATATTAGTCAGAGTCCCAACGGGAAACAGATGGCACAGTCAAGCTGGATAATTTGAGGAGAATGCAATAAAGAAACCATTTAGAAAGGAACAGACAAGATATAAGGAGATCAACATTGCCAGTTAAACAATGGGGTAGCAACAATGGGAGCCACTCTGAAGAGGAGGAGGGTAGGGAGGAGCACCCAGACTCAGAGAGGGCGCAGGGTGAGACCCTTCACACGGGCCGTGCCTCCTCCCTTTCCTCCCACCCCTTGGTCTCTTGCCAGTGCCTCTCTATGTCGACCAACCTAAAACTAGGGAGAAGTGAGTCTACAGATGCCAAGAAAAATGGGTTAGCTACCCAGACAAGACTGGTGATATAATTTGTGGGGTCAAGTGCAAAATAACAATGAAGGGTCCCTTCATTAAAAAAAATAGGCTTGCACCTGTAGCTCAAGTGGCTAGGACACCAGCCACATGCACCAGAGCTGGCAGGTTCAAATCTAGCCCAGGCCGGCCAAACAACAGTGACAACTATAACCAAAGAATAGCCAGGCACTGTGGCAGGAGCCTGTAGTTCCAGTTACTTGGGAGGCAAGAGAATTGCTTAAGCCCAAGAGTTGGGGGATGCTGTGAGCTATAACGCCATGGCACTCTATCCAAGGTGACAGCTTGACACTCTGTCTCAAAATAAATAGATAAATAAACAAATAAAATAATTAACAATTTCAAAACGGTAAGAGTAAACAATCAATTAAGTGCAGGGTCCTTCTGTGCATGGAAATCTGGACAACTGTGTAGATCACACGCTCATAAGGCCAGGCTGCTCCCAGGCCACATAGAAGAATGCAGAAAGACACAGGAGAATATAAAGAACAAACGAGGGTATACAGCACATGCTCGTTATCCTGGACAAGTTACTTAAATATTCTAAACTGCAGTTCACTTCTCTGTAAAGTGAGGATGACAATAGTATTTCATATTGTTATTCTGAGGATTGAGACGGCACATGCCATTTATTCAAGTCACCGAGGGGCTGGTAAAGAAAAAAGTTGGTAAATATCAGATACGACTGTTTATATTAATTTCATAACTAATTTAATATCAATATTTATAGAGATATATTAATATGTAACTGCACTTGTAGAAGTTAAGTAATTTCTATTTTTTGAAAAAATTATAATGTGTTTATTTTTTCAGGGAAATTTTTATATTAATTCTTAAGTAATTCTGAAGCATCCCTGAACATGTGGTGAGTACATACTCTGTAAAAATGAAAACCCTTCCCTGATATTATTGCCACCTTCCTAAAACTAAGGATATTAATCTTTCATATAAGAATCTTTCCTATAAGATTTTTATGGTAAAGGGTGATCAAAATCTGATACACTGCCCCTCCTGTTCCTTTTAGCAAGACTTCCATGTGTGTGAAGTCTAAAGCGTCTCTTCTCTAAATGACACTTTTTCTCATCCCTCCAGCCCAACTGATTGGGCTCCTTTGGCTATTCTTGAGATCTTATTTTTATATCCTGCATTTTCCACAAGTCGTAAGCTTGGCTGTGCGTTTTCCTGGGTGCCAAGAAGGAGAGTGGGAAGAGCAGGGATTTTGAAGCCAGAGAGGCCTCAGTTAGAATTCTCCCTAATCTCCAGTTGTCCAGATATAGACTGAGCTTCATGTTATGCATCTGTAACAAAGGAATTCTTGAGAATCAGACTCCTTAATTATTTTGAGCACGAAGCTTGACCGATAGTATGAGGTACTCAATAAACGACTTCTTTGCTTCATTCCGCTTTCCTTTATTTTTGTCTTGCTTTCTAATTCTATTTTACACTCCTAGAGGGGGCACTGATTTGTCTTGTATAAGTGTCCTTATTCATTCAATTTAGTTTCTCAAAACATACTTTTTTACAATGATAACATAAAATGATAACGTAAATAGAATCATTTTTCTTCTTTATTAAAAAGGCTAAAAAGTATTAGACATTCTATTATAATGCTGGACCGGTAATAAGGAGCTAAGGTCAGAGTTTTATTTCCATTACTGACTGTGTGGCATAGAGCAAGCCTTGCGAGGTTCTTCAGAATTTTATGATGTTGATATAGAAGTCGATTTGTGGACTGACTTTTGTCTAGTCACTAAGACAATATGCTTACCTATTTTCATCAATAAAAATGCATGATGATCAGTGAGAAAGTATACTATTTTTATTTTCCGATACAGCTCTCACACACAAGAATGCACTGTGTCATTGAAAACCCTGCCTTCTCAGTTAACACAAACCACTACAAAATCTAATGAATCTAATTACTTAGATTCATTAAGAAATAAGTCTGCATAGGAAAATGTCCCAAAGATCTAAAATTTTGGCCTCTTTAGGGAAAAGTTAAGATATTTTTATATTTTCTAAACTTGCATTTATTATTGTACTTAATCTTTTCTAGATGATTCAAGGTATGATGATAAACATCTGTGATGGTACTGTGCTAGAAGGTTCTCCTACACTCAGGAAATGCTAAGAGTAGTGATGCATTAGCTTGTATTAAAGGGTACAAACAGTTTTTGTTCTCTCGTGTGTGTGTGTGTGTGTGCGTGTGTAGAAATCTCTTGTCACTGTACTTCTGTGTCTATTTGTAGCAACGATGCTTTATTACTCATCAGTGCTACTTCTGATCTCCTGAGATTTGAAAATGAGATGATGAATCTTATTGGACTACCATGTAAATATAAATAAAATGAAAAGCAATAATTTTAAGACTCTCAGTAGTCTTCCAGATCTAGTATCATGTAGCACCAATTTTGACTGCTTGGAAATTGCTTCCTGTCTGTTTTTCCGGTCAAATGCTGAACATTTGAATTGTTGATATGTTATACTATAACAAAATTAAATTAATTTTAATTACTTTAGTCACATATTCCAAAGTATGTGCTTTATAAGTGCTTTATAAGTGTGTGCTTTTAAAATTTCAAATAAAACAAAGGAACATCTTAAGTTAATTTTTCTCTTTTTTGAGACAGTCTCACTTTGTCACCCTTGGTAGAGTGCTGTGGCATCACAGCTTACAGCAACCTCCAGCTCTTGGGCTTAAGTGATTCTCTTGCCTCAGCCTCCAGACTAGCTGGGACTATAGGCACCTGCCACAACACCTGGCTATTTTTCGTGCAGTTTGGCCGGGGCCAGGTTCAAACCTGCCACCCTTGGTATATGGGGCCAGTACTCTACTCACTGAGCCACAGGTGCCGCCCAAGTTAAAAATTTTTTAAAAACTTAAATTCTATGAGGTCATCAAGTTAGCCCAAACATGCTTCTTCTCCCTTCTGAATAACAACTTGGTTTTCAAAAGACTATACAGGAAAAAATATTGATGATTACAAAGCAAACAAGATATACCCAGGTATTAAAGTTGTATATCACTTTACTTTTATTATTTTCTATACAGTAACTAAAATTACTCTAGTAATCCTAACTGGAACATTATTAGAAGCTCCCTAAAAGACAGAACAATATACCTTAATGTAGTATCTGATTTTCAAAAGGGTGGATTATAAGATTTTTACATTGTAAATGCTCTTTCTACTTTTCCTTTTTCATAGCAGTCCTACAGTAACTTTCATATATCATACCTGGTTATTTTCACTGTTGTGATTCAAGGTTGCTCCATTAAAAAAACTGTATAGTTGGCATATCAAAAAGGTGAAGGTGGTTACTGCCACCTTGAATAAATATGCACATTGCTCTTTCTTTAAAAAAAAGAGGTAGGGGAAGTAGTGGGGAATTTATTGAGCACTAGTCTACTAAGGATTAATACTACACTCTGAAATTTTTGAGAAAACCTATTTTCTAAAATCATTTTGCCTTGTTACAGGAAAAAAAAAAAAACCTTCATGTTACACTGTAGGTGCAGATGGATAGACCTGGGAAAGGGGCACTCAACCTTGGCAGCAGAGCCGTAGTGCTTCCAAGGGGAGGACGAAAAGACAGATGGTTAGTTTAGCTCCACATCTGAGAAATAAGTGCCGCCTTGAGTTCCGCAGGGGGCCTTCTGTGAGAGGCCACTTCTGTTTTCAGGCACTTCAGATTCTTCTCTCTTAACAATTTACACCTCCATTTGCATCGTATCCTCCATGTCTTGCTCCTGATTGCATTTTACCTAAGTGATAATAAACGTGACTATTTCAGGCTCAACCCAAAATCTTTCTGAGCACTGGTCTTTGTTCAGAGCTCAGAGAACATACGCCATCATTCAGCATCTCACCCGACCAGCATGCTTCACTGGGAACACATATTTTGACCATATGTGAAATGCTACACATTCTGGGCCATTTTCATCCATTTCTAGAGCTGCCACACTAACCCAGGCCCTAATCACTTTGTTTCTCTATGAGACCTTCCCAGGTGCCTTTCATAATGCAGTGTTCCAGACACTATGTTAAACACATAAGCAGATGACAATACAATTTATAAGTGTATTAAGTTAAGACTCCTTTTCACAAAGCAGTGATGGGAGCATAGCTCTGAGAACCGAACTTAATCTGGAGAAAGGGGAAGATGTCAGTGGGGTGTTCTTGGGCTCGGAGAATACTGGATTTTAAGAGGAGAAACAGTCTGAGTCCAAACCATGAGACTTGCTCCTGTCTGCTTTTCTGGTTTCTGCCTCTTTACCTCTTTTCAGGGCAGTCTGTGCTCAGACAGGATGGAGCTGTTTGCAGTTCTCTGTGTAGATCTTACCTCTAATCCCTTGTTCATGGGCTCTTCCCTCTACTTTTAACATTATTCTTTGCCTATCTTCCTTTATTCTTTCTCAAGCCTGCTTTTCTATTGTTTTAGCCTGTTTTTGTTGCCATAACTGGATACCCGAGACTGGGTAATTTATAAAGAAGAGAGGTTTAGTTCACTCATGTTCCGGAGGCTGGAAAGTTCAAGATTGGACAACCCCACCGGGTGTGGGCCTTGTGTTGCATCTTAACATGGTAGAAGGCATCCCAGAGCAAGAGGGGCATATAAGTGAGAGCCAGATTGGCTTTTATTAAAAAAAAAAAAAAAAAAAACTCTTTCATGATAACCTCTTATTTCATCAATCTATTCAGTAAGGCAAGTCCTCATGACCCAATTGCCTCTTAAAGGTCCCACCTTCTAATATTGTTATATTTGGAATCAAGTTCAACAGACATTTCAGAGAGGACAAACATTCAAGCCATAGCATCCTTCCAGGTTAATTGAGACATAGCTTCCAAGATGAAGCTATGCCATCTCAAATGGGGGGGTGGGGGGGTGGGAAGGACTGTTCTATACTCTCAATAACACCCTGCAGCAACTTCCTTTATAGCACATACCACAATGTAATTTTTATCTCTTTGATATAAACTAAAGATGTGATACATCTGATGTTATATTTCAAAACCCTAGAACATTGCTTAAGTTCAACAAATGTTGCTTATAAGCAATGGTCAACCCTACTGAAACACAAAAAAGAATAAAATACTTAAAAATAAATTTGGATCAATCGAACAAGTTGTCCCCGTGGGTCAAAATCAACTGTACTGAATCAAATACCTCAATTGTGATCAATCCCTGTGGGTCAAACTCAAATTTTATTTTTTTTAGTGGTTTTATTTTTGAGAAATTGATCCAATTGAAGATGAAAACACTTGTACACTGAAAACTACAAATTACTATTAAAATAAATTAAAGACACAAATGAACAGAACATATATGGTGAAATGATTTTTGGCAAGAGTTCTAAGACCCTTTAATGGAGAAATAATAGTCTTTTCAACAACTGGTTCCAGGAAAAGTGTATATTCACATATAAAAGAATAATGTATTCAGGGTGGCGCCTGTGGCTCAGTGAGTAGGGTGCCAGCCCCATATACCAAGGGTGGCAGGTTCGAACCCAGCCCTGGCCAAACTGCAGCAAAAATAAATGAATAAATAAAATGAGAAAGGGAAAAAAAAGAATAATATTGATAATATCGAGCCCTTATCTTATATCATATATAAAAATAAACTCAAAATGGATAAAAGATCTAACCAAAAGAGTTAAAATTATAAATTTTCATGACATTGGATTTGGCAGTGGCTTTTTTGATATGGTATCAAAAGCACAGGCAACAACAACAAGAAAAAATAGAAAAGTCAGACTACTTGAAAATTAAGATTTTTGTGCATGAAAGGACAAAATTTAAAAAAATAGTCAACTATACTGAATAAAACATCTTTGGTGCAGCTGAGGCCAACAGTTCTCAAACATATTGGTCTCAGAACTCCTTTACACTCCTAAAAATTAATGAGGATTCCAAAGACCTTTTGTTTATATGGATTATATCTATTGACACTTACCATATGTGAGACTAAAATGGAAAATTAAAAATATGTATTAGTTCATTTAAAATTATAATAAATCCATTAAATAATATAAGTTACATTTTAAGCAATTCAATAATTTTTTCAATATATGACTCACTTCAGTGAGAAAAGTGCCATTGTTTTACATTTTTTTAAATCTCTTTAATATCAAGCTAAATATATGACAGTTGCATTCTCATATCTGATTCTACATTCAATTTGTTGGAATTTGTTATTATGCTGAAATTAATAAAGAAAATCCAGTCTCACACCATTATATAAGTAAAAAGAAGGATTTAAAAGTCTTTTAAGATAAATGTGAATATTGTTCTTTAATACTACTCTCAAATTCAACAAGTAGTGCTTTCTTGTTTAGAAAGCTATTGTAGTTTGTAATCTGAACCATATTAATGAGTTTTTGTGCTGCTATATTAAGTCTATTTCTTTAGTTTGCTTTTTTGAGTTTATCTTTTATTCATAACTTGTAATGTTATGAATTTTTTATTTAGAAATTTTTGGTTCATTGAGTTATCACTGTGATCTTTCATTTGTTGACAAATTTTATTGTTCAATATAAAAACACATTCATTAATATAACACTATTCTCACCAAAAAGTCTTTAAGTGTTTAGGAGTTTTGTATAAATTTTGCAAAATTCTAATTTTAAGATGAAACTCATTTTATTTTTGGCAACAAATACTGTCAGGGATGTTTTCTGAAATGCCAGTTTCACTGTGTTCAAATTTGAGAAAATGTCTGCTGAATACTAACATCTGAATAACCATTCTTTGTCCAAAATTATTTTATACATAAAAATTGTGTTCTATAAAACAGAGCCTGATTTCACTTGCAGGTCAATAATGTCAATTCTTTTCCTCTAGACAACCACCACCATTTGGTACTTTGATGTGGCAGAAGTGTTTTATAGCATCTTCTTGTTTTGTCATACAGAACACTGAAAAGATATGTATTCAAAGGTCAACAGTTAACACATTATATAATTTTTATTGCTTCACCAAAATATTCTTAAGCAAAACAGAGTTTTATGTGAGTACATTTATTTTTTACTATTCTGAAGAAGCAATAATGACTTTTACAAATTGGTGCCACTGACTTTATTTGTGATAAGATGCCAGTAGTTTTTCATTTGTATCATCAGAGTAAATATCATCAGAGTAAAAAAGAAAAATGAATTTTAATACTTTTAAGAACCATTTTTAACCTCTGAAGCCCTCTTATAAGGTCTCTGAGACCTCCAAAAACACTTTAAAAACTGTTGGCTTGGAAAATCCAGGAAATTTTAGAACTTCTTAATACACATATAAAACTTACTTCAGAAATGAAAATCATGGATGTTTCAAGTAAAATATAAACAAAGATTAACACATCCTCATTTTACATGAGGAGAAATAAAAAGCTGAGTGAAAGATACAAAAGTTTTCTACCACTAACCAGCATTAAAACCTAAACTACATGACTTTCTATGTAATGATATTTCTACTCTTGTAGCTCAGTGAGGACAACTCTCCAATATCAAGAGAAAATTATTTAAGAATCTCTTCTTTTCTCCTGCCACTTGGTAACATGTTTTCTACAAATCTACCAGATTCACTTTTGTACTTCTACTTTCTGGTGAGGCCAGCTATGACTCTGAAATACAATCTTTAAATCATTGTCTGTCATCTATATAGGAAGATATTTAAGTATAAGTGCCATGAAAACATTAAAATAGATGATAATTGCCAAGGACAGTGAAAGGTAGAAATCTCACAAGGCAGCATCAATGTCAACAAAGGCATTTTGAGGAGGCGATATTTGATTTGAGTATAAATGACAAATAGGATCAAGTGTAGCAAAACCAAGACAAGAATGTCTCTGCAGAGGAAAGAACAAGTCCAAAGGATTTGAAGCGGGATCAAGATTGGTTGAAAAACCAAAGGGTCAACAATGTGGTCAGACAGAGATGCTGTTAAACAGAGGGAAAACATAAGGAGTATCAAAATTAAACTATTTGAAAATGTACAGTCTAAGGATAAAAGAGAAAAGTTTCTGGGATTTATGGGACAGAATCCAAGAGTAAATATTCTAGTCACAGAAGTCAAAGAAGGAGAAGAGAAATATTAAAAAGTAGAAAGCTTATATAAAGAAATAATAGTAGAAAACTTTACAAACTTGGAGAAAGATATAAATATCCCTCTACCAAAGGGAAATAATGAGTCTTTCTGTGCTTCATAACATTTGTAAAATAATATCCAGAGAAAATCAGAATCACAGGTTTGACTTCAAATTGGTTTTGGGTTCCTAGATGAGAACATCAAATGTAAATGATGCAAAAAATTATAGCACCATCAGAATCACAGCAGAATCAAAAGAAGAATACCTTAAAGAATACATTGAGAAAGAATACTAAAATTAGGCTTCAGTATTCTGAATATTGTCAGAATATTCTTAGGACTAAGAATAGTCAGGAATAAGTACAAAAACAAGTTTTCAAAATATATTAGACAGCAAGATGATATCAGTGAAAATCAGCAAAAATACAATCAATAAAATTATAGTCACAAAGAATTCAGCTTTTAAAATGATCAAATAGGAATATAAAAATAACTTTCATAAAGCTTTAAAGAAATAAAGGAACAAATACTTTATTTAATAAACACTTTTACACGTTTATTCACGTCAGGCACTGCTCTACATGCTTTATTTACACATTTACTCATTTAATCATTGACAACTCTATAAAGTAGATGCTAAACTCAGTGCCAAAAATTAAATAAATCAAACGATGAATAAAATAATTGAGAAACTGGGGCACTGCATTATAAAAAAAATTGAGGATAAACAGTAAATATATTTAAACATAGTTTTAGGAAATTAAAACAGAGAAGTTAAGCAACTTGCCAAAATTTACAGAGCAAAAGTTGTGGTGCTGGAATCCAAATCCAAATTCCAAAGGGAATATGGGTTTATAATCTGTGCTACTAAAAATTATGGGATAAGCAAACATCAAAAATTTATCAAAAATTACTCAGTCTATTTTTAAAAATTAAAAAAAGTAGAAATATTAGACTAGAAATATAGTTGAAAGCAAAAACTCAGTGGTCAGTTAAAATGTAGATTAGACAAAGCTGATAAGACAATGTCAAAATCATCAGTCAGAGAAGAAAGATAATGTAATGGAACCCAAAGTTTAAGACATAAAGAAAAGATACTAAGATTTAATCATCTAGTAGCTAACTAAAAGAGAATAAAGAAGTGAAAGAAAAACTATTCAAAGAGATAACAGATGAGATTTGTCCAAGATAGGTAACAAAAATAAATCCCCATATTAGGGAAGTACCAAAAATCTGAAACTATATAAATAAAGACAGAATAGAAAAAATATATATTAATTGTTAAGCTAGAGCAAAGACAGGGGACGATGATGGGCTTGTTAAATTTTTCTCTTCTCTTTTTCCTTGAAAATTCCAGTAAAACAAAACTAAAATTAAAAATAAACATTTAGACACAACTCTCACAAAACAAGAACACAAGAAGGAAAACAAAGCAATAAGGTACTACCTAACATGATAAACAGATTGACAGCCCAAATATCAATTCTAGTACTTGATAGTAACGGTCCAATTGTTCCAATCAAAAGACATAGGCTGAGTGAATGGATGAAAAAAACACAACTTGGGTATCTGTTATATCCAAGAAACACATCTAAACCATAAGAATACCCACAGACTCAATGAAAAAAGATGAAAAAAAAAATATTTAAGGCAACTGGAAACCAAAAGAGATCAGGCATTGCTATTCTTATATTAATAGATAAAACTGACTTTAAATCAACAAAGGTGAAGAAAGACAAATATGGTCATTATATAATGATAAATGGAAGAATTCAACAAGAAGACAAACAAAACATACACATCTAATACAGGAACTCCCAAATACATAAAGCAAATTTTACCAAAGCTAAGCATAGAAAAAAAATAATAGCACTGTAATTGCCAGGGACTTCAATACCCCTCTGTCAGAGCTGAAAAAATCATTAAAGTAGAAAGAAAATAAATGAAGAAACACTCGACTTAAATGGAACCCTAAAGCAGATGGACTTAACAGATGCTTACAAAACAATACCCAAAAACTACTGAACATACATTGTTTTCATTAGCACAGGGGCCATTCTCTAAGATTAATCATATCTTAGGCTATAAAACAGGTCTCAAATATATATACATATATATCACACATATATCATATATTATATATCATATATATATGAGGCCTCAAATATATATCATATATATATGTATATCATACCCTGTATCTTCTTAGACCACAGTGAATAAAACTTTAAACACAAGAAAAACACCCAAATATACACAAAGTCATTGAAATTAAAAAACTGCTACTGAACAATTATTAGATCAAGAAAGAAATTAAAATGGAAATCAAAACTGAGCTGAATATCAAAGGGTACACAGGCTATCAAAATCTATGGGAGTCAGCAAAAGCAGTTAAATTCATAACCTTAAATGCCTACACCAAAAAGATAGAAAGATTGCAAATTAACAATCTATTGTCACATCTCCAGAAACTAGAGAAGGAAGAGCAAACCAAACCCAACGCTACCAGAAGAAAAGAAATAACAAAGGTCAGAGTAGAAATAACAAAGAAATAAAAAGGTCAGAACAAATGAAACAGAAAACAAACAAAAAATACCAAGGATCAATGAAACAAAAAGTTGGTTCTTTGAAAAGATAAAATCAATAAACCTCTTACTAGATTAACAAAGAATAGAAGAAAAAAGACCCAGATAAACTCAATCAGAAAAAAGGAGATATTACAACTGACATCACAGAAAAATAAAACATCATCTGTATAATATAAAAATCTCTATGCAGAAAAACTAGAAAATATAGAGGAAATGGGCAAATTCAGGGAAACACACAACCTCCCAAGACTCAATCATAAAGAAATAGTGATCCAAAACAGACTAGTAACAAGCACTGAGATTGAAGGATAAATAAAAAGTCTTCAACACACAAAAGTCTGGACCAAATGGATTCCCCACAAATTTCACTAGACCTACAAAGAACTGGTACCCAACACTATAGAAATTCCTTAACATCAAGGAGGCAATCCTCCCCACCTTATTCAATGAAGCCAACATCACCTTGATACCAAAGCTAGGAAAAGACACAACAACAACAAACAGATATAGATGAATATCCCCTGTGAATATAGATGCAAAAATCTTCAATATAAAATTCTAGCAAACAGAATTCAATAGCACATCAAAAAGAAAATTCGACACCAAGTGGGATTCACCCAGAGATGCAAGCCTGGTTCAATATATATAAATCAATAAATGTGATCACCACATAAACAAAAACAAAAACAAAGTCACATGACCATCTCAATAGATGCAGAAAAAAGCATTTGAAAAAATCCAGTACTCTTTTATGATAAATTCTCAATAAACTAAGCACAGAAGGAATATACCTCTAAATTATAAAAAAGGGTATATGACAAGACCAGAGCCAACATCCTACTGAATGGGAACAAGTTGAAAGCATTCCCCTAGTAAGTGGAACAAGACAAGGGTGTCCATTATTGCTGCTTCTATTCAGCATAATACTAGAAGTCCTAGCCAGATCGATCAGGCAGAAAAAAACAAATTAATAGCATTCGAATCAGGAAATAGGAAGCCAAACTATCACTTTTCACTGATGATATGATCTGTATCCAGAAAACCCCAAAGACTCCATCAAGAGACTCCTGGAATTCATAAATTCAGCAATGTTTCAGGTTACAAAATCAAGGTACACAAATATGTAGCATTTCTACCTACCAATAATAGCCAAGCAAGAGTCAATTCAAGGACTCAATGCCATTCACAATAGCTACAGAGACAATAAAATGCCTAGGAGTATACTTAGCCAAGGAGTAAAAGAGATCTACATGGAGAACTATGGAACACTAATGAAAGAAATCATAGCTGACATAAACAAATGGAAAAACTTATCATGCTCATAGACTGGTAGGATCAACATTGTTAAAATGTCCATATGGCCCAAAGTGATTTACAGATTCAGTGCAATCCCTATCAAAATACCAATATCATATTTCACCAATCCAGAAAAAAATAATTCTATGTTTCATTTGGAACCAGCAAAGAGCCCAAATATACAAAAGCAATCTTCAGCAGAAAGAACAAATTTAGACATCACATTATCAGATTTTAAACCATATTGCAACCCTACAGCAACCAAAACAGTATGATACTGGTACAAAAATAGAGACATGGATTAATTAACCAGAGCAGAGAACTCAGATATAAAACCATCTACCTACAGCTAAATGATTCTTGACAAAGCAGACAGCAACACACATTGGGGAAAAGAAGGCATATTCAATGAATGGAAATGGGAAAATGGATAGCCACACGCAGAGGAATGAAACAGAACCTCTCCCTCTCACTACTTATAAAAATTAATTTAAGATGGATAAGAGACTCAAGTGTAAGGCATGAAACCATAAAAGTTCTAGAAGAAAATGTAGGAGAAACTCTTCTAGATATCGATGTAAACAAATTTATGACTAAGCCTCCAGTGGCAATTACAGAAACAACAAAAATAAATGAATATAACTTGAATAAATTAAAGAGCTACTGCACGGCAAAGTTAATAACCAGCAGAGCACATAGAAAACCTACAGAGTGGAAGGAAATATTCGTAAACCATACACACATTAAATGGCTAATATCCAAAATCTACAAAGAACTCAAACAAATTAGCAAGAAAAAGCTGAACAATTCCATTAAAATGTGAGGGAAAGAACAGAAGTTTTTCACAAGAAGGTAGACAAGCAGCAAAAGAAAATGAAAAAATGTTCAACATCACTAATCATCAGGGAAATGCAAATTAAAGGATGAAATATCATCTTACTGTTATTAGAATAGATTTTATTAAAAAGTCCAAAAACCATACATACTGTCACGGGTGCAGAGAGAAAGGAATGCTTATACTGTTGTGGGACTGCAAGTTAGCACAACCTCTAGGGAAAGAAGTATAGACCTTCCTCCAAGAACTAAAAGTAGACCTACCGTTCCATTCAGCGGTCCCACTACTGGGCATTTATCCAGAGGAAAAGAAAAGAGTCTGCAGGAGACACCTGAAAAGAAACACCTTGATAACACGGGAATGGGGAAGGGATCGATCTCTCGTTAAATAGCAGGAGAGCACATAGCACGTAAAAGAAAGAGCACAGGGAACATACATCATTGCTTGGCAGTCTCCACGCCTGTGGTGTAAATAGCCACGGGATCACTTTTATAAAGAGCCACGGGAGAAGCTAGTCAAGCTCCTACCAAGACTGACTGCTGCACCTTTGAGGCGCTCCGGCACCTCTGACCTGATGGAGACAACTGGCTCCTCCTGATGGGAGCCTAATGTCACTGAGACCTCGGGCTCTCCGGCACTTATAGGGAGCCAGACCCCGAGCGAGCTTGTACAGCGGTCAGCGTTCTAGCAGTTTCTTGGGCCAGGCGGCAACCTAGCATCCCGGCTCCGACAGGAGTCATTTGATCAAATATACTCCTGCTATTGAATGTTTATTGCAGCACAATTCACAATTGGAAAGATATGGAATCTACCCTTGTGAAGTCATTGAAAATTCAGCTGAGGGAGGTGGAAAGAGAGGAGGATTAAAAACTCACCTCACTGAATACTACATTGAACACTGTTTGGGTGATGGGCACACTAATAGTCCTGACTCAAGCATTACAAAAGCTACCGCATAAGAAAAACATATATATCCTCTTAATATTTTGAAATAAAATAAAATTTTTAAAAAGGACAAGAAGAAAACCTTGGAGAAAAGTAAAACATACAATAGCTCCAAAGGTAAGCCTGACAGGCCTGGACTTTTCTCCTGGAGGCATTTGTTTGACAATGCCCAAGTGGCTTGGCCTGCGATATCAAACCAAGGCAGTGACTCAAAGTGTCAGCAATCTTGGGGGTTCTCAAGACAAAATCCGGAGGTCAGTGATACTACACCATCTAGAAGATGAGGGTCTGTGATTCTAGAGAAAAGCAAACAGAAATTAGCCTGTCTTTCCAATTGGCTTTTCCCGGAATCGATTCTCAACTTGCATAGAGGAAGCCAAGCAGAAAGTGCACCAAGGGGCTGAGAATCAAGAAAAGGTTCTAATGCTTCTGGAGAAACCAAATTGGAGTTCAGACTCACCAAGGAAAGGCAACCCTGGTCTGCTGAGCTTTTGATGGTAACCTTTGATGGGCTACATTTTAGAAACCAAATTAGAAGCCTTAAGAAGGTTGAAACCCAGCATCATCCGAACCCCTCTAATTCCTGTTTGGAATTAAAGGCTTTGCCCTCACGTTGACTGCTGCCAAAATAAAACTAAATTTCTGGAGTAAAACAAGATTATGTAAAACCTCTGCAGTTTTTCATACAACATGTATGGCATTCGGCTCAAAATTACCAAGCATGTCAGGAAACGAGGTCAAACAGCCAAAATGAAGTGAAAAAAATAGAAACAGACCCAAGTTGAAATTATTGAACATGAACTTGTTGCCAAACAGGGTCAACTCACGGAATACGATTTTTTTTTTTTTTTTAATGTACAGCGAGAGGAAAATCTTTACCAGGAGAGAAAAAGCCTGGAATTTCCAGAACTGAAAAATGTAACTACCATAATAGATACATCCATATACTACATGTGTGGTACGTATTGTTTTGTAAAGATGGAAAGTTGAAGGTCACATACAGACAGATACCTCCAAAGAGTCATTTCCCCTCTAGAGGGGATCTAGAGAGAAGTGCAGACGAAGGAGTCCAGTTTAATTGCACTTCTTACTTTAAACCCTTCGGTATTGTTTAATTTTTACTCCTCATGAACTGGCATTACTTATGTAAAAGGAGTGAATTAAAATTGAATGAATGCAGAACATTAATAAGTGCTTATTGTAGAAGTAATTTGAAACTACAGAATGGAAGAAAATATGCCTTCCCTCATAATACCGACTCTCAGAGATAACAAGATTATTGTTGCTTATTTCTTCTAGCTTTTTGCCATGCATGTTTTTATAAGTTGTGATCACATGGTTATGGGAGGCAGAATCCTAAGACATCCCCCCAAATTCTTCCCTCTCTGTGTACATGCCCTTTATAATTCTGTTCCATTGAGTTTGAACAAGTCCTGTGACTGTGATTGGGTAGTTGCTCCATTAATGAGGTTATATTATATAAGACTCTGTCTTAGGAGACCAAAGAAAGACTCTCCTGCTAGCTTTGAAGATTTGAAGTAAACTCCAAATTATGAGAAGGGCACACTGTTAGGGTGTAAAGCTGGACTGTAAGACTTGAGAAACTTATGGCCAACTTAATAGTAACACAGAGACATCAGCTCTACATCTACAAGGTACTGAATTCTACCAACAAACGGGCTTGAAAATACTCCAACTCTCAGATGAACGTGCATCCCTAGCCAACACCCTGATTTTAGTCTGTTGAGATCATAAACAGAAGACCCAGATAAAATAGACCAGTTTCCTAACCAACAAAAACTGTGAGATAATGAATTTGCATTGATTTAAGCTGTTAAATTTATAGCAATTTGTTATGTAGGAATCGAAAACTAATACATATCATATATACAAATGTACTATAAATTGATTGTGCAATTATAAGCACAAGAGAAATGTAGAAAATTTACAAATATAGAAAAATATAACCACTGAGAAAGTAATTGGATCCAGCTAATTATGCTTCATATTTTGTTTAGTTCATTAGAGCTTTTATGTGTTTATCAATAAAAACTTTATATTTTATCTTTAAAAGATAAATTGTCTTTTTAAAAAATATATATTATAACCACAATACAATTATCCCACCTTTATGTGTGTCAACTTAGCTAGGCTCTAGCCCAGTTATTCAACCAAATACCAATCACGGTGTTGCTGTGTGCAGATAATTTGTAGATGTGGTTAACATCTATCATCAGTTAGCTTTAGTAAAGGACATAATCTATAATAACCTGGGTGGGCCTCTTCTAATCATTTGAAAGCCATTAACAAGAAAACAGATTTTTCTGAGGGAGAAGAAATTCAGCAGTATAAAAACTGCAGTACCAGCTCTTGGTGTAGTTTTTATCCTGCCAGCCTGCCCTACAAATTTCAGATTTGTCAGTTCCCACAATCACAAAAGTCAATTCCTTGAAATAAATCAGGTGTGTATGTATGCACAGTAGATCCTCATTATTCACAAATTCCAAATTTGTGAATTTGCCTGCTTACTAAAATTTATTTGTAACCCCCAAATCAGCAGTCACACCACTTTTGTAGTCCTTCTCAGAGACAGGCAGAACGGCAAAAGGTTTGAGTCACCATTGTACATGTTCCAACTGAGATTGAACAAGAGACCCTAACACACTCACCAGTCCCCTCCTGGAAGATTCTGAGCCAGCAGTTGAAAATTACTGCCAAGGCATAAGTACTGGAACAAAGGGGAATATCCTGTATTCCTCTTGAATAGGAGTTTGACAAACTACAGCCAGAATTTGTTTTTGTGAATAAAGTTTTATTAGAGCACAGACATACCTGTTCATTTATGTATTATCTATGGCTGCTTTCATGCTATGATATACGTAGCAGAGTCGAGTAGTAAAAGGGACTATATGTCCTGAAAAGGTGAAAATATTTATTTACTATTTGGTCCTTTATAGAGAAAATTTGCTGAACCCTACACCAGAATATTAGATCATATAAAAAGGCTGATAAATATATGTACTGAACTTGATAACAAAAATATCTGCCATCAGTTGTATTATTAAACAATTTTCAATTTTAAAAACTTGAGTTGCTTCAGTGATGATTTGGGGCATTGTTTTGTTTTTTGTTTTTGTTTGTTTGTTTGTTTAGGATACATAGAATCTTACCAAAGTTCTCTGGTCCTTAGGTTGCTCTAGTGCTATTCTAATACTTCTCATAGGAATGTCCCCTCTATTTTAGTTGCCTGGCCACAGCTATCAAGGGAAGTAGTAGAACAATCATACTATTGTTTTGAATCAGGGATCCTCAAAGTTTTTAAACAGGGGGCCAGTTCACTGTCCCTCAGACCCTTGGAGGGCCAGACTGCAGGCCCTGGGACAAGTCGGCTGCTAAGCAGGACAGGCAGTGGTGGCAAAAACACCCAGCGGGCTGGGTAAATGTCCTAGTCGGGCCGCATGTGGCCCGTGGGCTGTAGTTTGAGGATGCCTGTTTTAAATGGCCAACATCAAGGTAAACAGTTTTATCTGAACTGTGCAATGAGGGCCATGTCTTGAGGAATACATTCCCTGGTACTGAGAAAGAAATAGGAGCAAGCATATAATAGCTAAAAGATACATTAAAAGAACAATCCTCACTTCCAGCTTGCAAAAGCCAAAAACCTTGTACTACAGTCGCATTTCACATTTTGCTTCTCTAATTAAGGCTAACTGCTGCAACTAGAAAGCCATCAGAACCTTAGTCACTTAACACAATTAAGGTTTACTTTTCTCAACTGCGAAGCTTCCTGTGGTTCAGGCAGCCCTCCTCCTCCTTTAGCTCTGCCGTTTGGAGCATGTGGCCTCCTGATCATAACCATGCGGAAGAGACAGACTGAGAACACACTGGCTCTTAAATTTCTCCTTCCAGAAGAGACACGTGTCACTTCCACTCGGAGTCTATTAATGAAAACTAACTATCAGGAAGTAAAATGAACAGGGGGAACTCATGACACAGTCACTGTGCACAAAGCATTCCCCACCCGGGTAAGGAGAGCCAGAATGCTCTGTACTGCATTCTCCACCATTGTGACTCATGTGGGTAAAGCAAAACTACACCAGGCGGAGCAAAGGCAATGCATTGTATTGGGCCTTAGATACCCAGGATGGATCCTTCTCTTCCCTGAATTAATTCAACTACTATCTGTAAGCTCTTACATTAGGTCATACACAGTTCCACATGCTAGGAGAATAAAACAGAAAGGGATCTCAAAATGCAAGACATTTCAATTCTTGTGGAGGAAGAGAAAAACAGACTCTATAAGAAAATGATTCAGTATGTTAAAGGTTACAATTATTATGGAAAAAATGAAAAGTACATCAGAATAAAGTCAGAGTTTGGGGACTGCGGGTTAGACGCTGTGTTAGTTTTCTCCAGATGGGATAATAAATTATCACAAATGTAGTGACTTAAAACAACACAAATTTATTATCTCACTGTTTCTAAGTCAGAAGTTCACATATTAGCAATTCTGTTCTGAAATCAAGGGGTGGGCAGAGCTGTGTTCCTTCTGGAATCTTAGGAGGAGAATTTGTTTCCTTTTCCAGCTTTTGGAAATTGTCTGCATTCTTTGGCTCGTGGCTGCTTCGCTCCCACCTCTACCTCCATTGTCACATTTTCTCTCACCCTGCCCCTCCCACTTCCCTCTTATAAGAACCCTTATAACTAACTACATTGGGCTCACCTGGATAACCCCCCCTCCCAAGAACCATAACGTAATCACACCTGCGAAGTCCCTTTTGCCTCATCTAACAAGACATTCACAGGTTCTGGGGGTCAGAATATGGACATCTTTGGGGACTACTCTTTAGCCTATCATACACATTAAATAAAGTCATCAGAGGAGGCTATGCCTGGTGGCTCACACCTGTAATCCTAGTGCTCTAGGAGGCTGTGGGGTGGACTGCTTGAGTTCAGGAGTTCAAGACTATCCTGACCAAGAATGAGAACCCTCTGTGCTAAAAATAGAAAAACTAGCTGGGCATTGTGGCAGGTACCTGTAGTCACAGCTACTCCAGAGACAGAAGAAAGAGGATAGCTGGAGCCCAAGAGTTTGAGCTGGCTGTGATCTAACATGAGGCTGTGGCACTTTACCTAGGGTGACAAAGTGAGACTTTGTCTCCAAAATAAATACATAAATAAAGTGGTTAGAGTAAGCCAGATTGAGGAAGGGATAACTACCAAAATTTGAATAAAGGAACAGAACTAGTCAAGTGGATCTTTAGACAGAGGGACAACTCTAATAAATGCCTTGCAGTAGGAGCAAGACCTTTTGCATTCAAGAAATGCACAGAGACCAGGTGTAGTGGCTCACACCTATAATCCCAGCACTCTGGGAGGCCGTGGCAGGTGGATCACCTGAGCTCAGGAGTTTGCAATCAGCCTGAGCAAGAGCAAGACCCTGTCTCTAAAAACTGGGTGGGCATTGTGGCAGGTGCCTGTAATCCCAGCTACTTGGAAAGCTGAGGCAAGAGGATCATTTGAGCCCAAGAGTGGAGATTGCTATGAGCCATAATGCCACAGCACTCTACCCAGAGCAACAAAGTGAGACTCTGTCTCAAAAAACGAAAATAAAAAGGAAGGAAGGAAGGAAGAAGAAAGAAAGAAAGAAGGGGGTGGAGGGAGGAGGGGGGAAGAGAGTGAGAGAGAAAAAGGAAAAGAAAGAATTGCACAGAAGCCCAGGTAGTTGGCAGTTGAATGCACAGGTGTAGATCATGATATCAGAAAGACAATGAAGGGCAATTGACTTTGTTATTTTCTCATTGAAATTGGGAACTATTGGATAGTCTTAATTATAGGGGTGATGTGATTTTTTTTTATTCAGAGACAGAGTCTCACTTTATCACCCTCTGTAGAGTGCTGTGGCATCACAGCTCACAGCAACCTCCAGCTCTTGGGCTTAGATGATTCTCTTGCCTCAGCCTCCTGAGTAGCTGGGACTACAGGCATCCACCACAACACCCAGCTATTTTTTTTTTTTTTTTGCAGTTTGGCTGGGTCTGGGTTCAAACCCACCACTCTCAGTACATGGGGCCATCACCCTACACACTGAGCTACAGGCACCACACTGGGTGATGTGATCTTACCACTCTGGCTTCTGAATTGAAAGTAGAATGCAATACGACAAAGTAGATAGAAGCAGGGAGACCTTTCAGGAGATGTCAAAACAAAATATCCACCAAAGTTAACAGTCAAGGAGGACTTCATTCAGTACAATTGCAGTAAGACTTTAGAGAAATGTCTTCTCAAATCCTTTGGCAATTTTTCAATTGGGATACTTGGTATTTTGCTATTGAGTTGTAGGAATTCCTTATATATTTTGAATAGTAACCCCAACAAGATATGGGGCCTTCAAATATTTTCCATGTCATTTTACAAATTTTTCCATTTGCTATGCAAAAGCTTGTTGTATTTGTTTAATCTCACTTGTCTGTTTTTGCTTTTTCAGCCTGTGCTTTTGGTACCAAATATAAAACATGACCAGTATATGAAGACATGCCCAACAACACTGATTACCAGGGAAATGCAAATCAAAACCACAATGAGATGTCACCCTCACCTGTTAGGAGGACTATTATCAAAAGACAAAGGACCTCAGGTTACAAAATCAACACTCGTAAATCTGTAGCCTTTGTATATACCAACAGCAGCCAAGCTGAAAAAGCAGTCAAGGACTCTATCCCATTCACAGTAGTGCCAAGGAAGATGAAATATTTAGGAGTCTACCTAACAAAGGATGTGAAAGATCTCTATAAAGAGAACTATGAAACTCTAAGGAAAGAAATAGCTGAAAATGTTAA
>NW_003852430.1:6272796-6317318 GCF_000181295.1 Otolemur garnettii | reverse complement strand
AAAAAAAAAAAAGACAAAGGACAATGTGAGTGAGGGTGTGAAGAACGGAGAACCCTTGTACGATGCTGGTGGAAATGCAAATCGGTGCAGACACTATGGAAAGAAACAAGGAAGTTCCTTAAAAATGTAAAACCAGAATTACCATTTGATCCAGCAATCCCAATCTGGGTAGATATATCCAAAGGAATTGAAATCAGGAGTTTGAAGAGAAATCTGCATTCCCATATTCATTGCAGTACTATTCAGAATAGCTGAGATATAGAAATTACCTAAATATCTATTGACAGATATGTAAGGAAAATGTGAGATATGTATATATATATGTATGTATATATACACACATATGTATATATAATAAAATATTCATTCATAAACAATAAGAAAATCCTACCATTTGGAACAAATGGATGAACCTAAAGGCCATTATGCAGAGTGATAAGCTGAACACAGAAAAACAAATATTACATGATCTCACTTCTATGTAGAATAGAAAATAGTCAAACATATAGAAGCAAGGAGTAGAATTGTGATTATCAGAGGTTTGAGAGGAAGAAGTGGGGAGGTATTGGTCAAAGGGTACAAATTTCAATTAAGAAAAATAAATAAATTCTGGAAATTTACTATGCTGCATAGGCCCTTCGATTAATAATACTCTATTGCAGGTGTCCTCAAACTGCGGCCCACCTAGGACATTTATCCGGCCCACCGGGTGTTTTTGCCGCCACTGCCTGTCCTGCATAGCAGCCAACTCATCCTGGGGCCCACAGTCTGGCCCTCCAATGGTCTGAGGGACAGTGAACTGGCCCCCTGTTTAAAAAGTCTGAGGACTCTTGCTTTATTATATACTTAAAAATTTGCTAAAAGAATAGATCTTAAGTGTTCCAACCACAGAAGGAAAACAACAGCAGCAAAAACGGGAGGAGAAATCAGGAGAAATATTTGAGAGGTGAAAAATAAGAGTATGGCCTTGATAGAGATGATGGTCTCATATGTATATCCTTATCTCCAAATACATGAAGTTACATAATTTAAATGTCTACAGCTTTTAATACATCAACCACAAAAATAAAAGACTATTGTAATCGGAAAGTTTAGAACTTAGTCTGAGCTCAACTCTGCTACAAACAGAAAGAAAAAAGGCGGTCACAGTCTTAAAAGCTGCAGTGAATCGGAGGTGGTAGGCCATCTCTGTTTGTTAACTGGATTTCCTGGAAGGGAAAGTAAACGTTCTTTCTGCTCCATGCTCCATGACGGGAGATAGTTTGACAATTTGGGCTCCAATGCCACTACAGAAACTGGGAAATAGGAGCACTACCTTCCTTGATGACTGCATTTCAAAGACAAGTATTACATGATCTCACATATATGTAGAATTCTTGGAAATGACACTCCTGGGCTGTAAAACTGGCAAGAGGTTTTTAAAGATTGACATTTCAAAAGGGCAGAGAGAGGATTCACAATTGCAAGTTTTTTAAAGTAAATAAATGTTCTCACCAAAGGGGGGAGCCAGGACCCTAAAATAAGAAAGAAGACTACCTCCAGTTTAGGCAAACTGAGAAGTACATTGAAGTCACATTGCTCAGAGACTATTTCAGTAAAGAAAAGCAAAGTGATGGTAGTTTCGACCAGACAAGTATCAAGGGCGGTAGAAAGCAGATGATGAACTCTAGAGACATTTTGAAGGTAGGGCCAAAGGATTTGATGAGAGATTGAATGTGAGGGGTCAATAGAAAGAAGGAACTCAAGAATAACACCAAGTTCATTCTACACACAGCTTCACACTCTATGCCACTTGGGCTGTGTGCCTTACTTAGTATGGTAGTTTTTCTCTTTTAGAGGATCCTTATAGTCATAAAGATGAAATCAAATAACGATTGTAAAGTGCCAAACAATGTCTGTCATTTATAAATATTCAATATCTTTGGTAAGTATTATAGGACTGATTATCTTTTGACGGTATAGCAGAGGAGAAATCTGAAGTCAACCTACTGTTGACACTTTTTGAAGTAACTTGCTTAATGTTAGTAGGGATATTTCGGGCATCCAAAAAAATTCGCAAAGATCTTTTCAGTATGATTCTCTTTTAATTATTCCTTCTGAAAGATCAGGTTTTTTTCTACTTGCTTATTCAGGTATTTAGGGAATATAAAAAACATTGATGTGATTTTATATTGATCACTTATTTGGAAATACACAAAATCATCTCCAGTATCATCTCTTTATCCAATGTTACCTTCTCTCCCATTATTCTGTGTTTGTCTCATTCTCTCCCTTTGGTCGATCCTCTCAAGTTCATCCTTCAACTCAGCAATATAATTTCCATGGTGTCATTTCTGCCTTTTATCACCTCCTCCACTGCTATTTTCTTATCTCATCCATGTACCTTTTCATCCAAATCTCTCGTCTTTATTTTACAACAAGCTTCTCCTGTTTCATAGAAACATTCTTCTTGCATCCTGCAGAGAATGGCACACGGTTTGCATGAAGGTTGCTTTGGGTTTGCCCTTCTGCTGCCTCTACAACACGGTGTTCCCTCGCCCTATTTTCATAGTACTTTTACCAAAGTCTCCTCATGACTATTTCTGGTCTACTCTTCATAGAGGGAAAATGCTCCTACCACTTTGTACTTTTCAAGCTTTTAATCGTGGCATAATTTGTGTCCACACAGTGCACAGGGCTTGTTCTAACCCTTTCTCAAATCTATAGCTCAATAAAAGGACGCTGTGCTATTAGCCCAGTTCCCGGTGGGCTTTCTTTCACTGTGACACTGCTGTGTTGTGACAGCTTCCCTCCTGCTCCCAGCATCCTACTCTCTGATACGTAGGAAGATGTATCTTGAGATCCCTAAATCACTCCCCATCCCAGCCCATCCTGAGGCACTCTGCTTATGAGTACTTCGCAAACTAAGACGCAGTGTTCCATGCCCAGGTCTCTCGTTTACTTCATTCTTAGGTGGTTTGTGGGTTTTTAGTCCCTAAATATCAGGGGCCTTGGTGAAGATGGAACACTTCATTGAACATTCTTCAAGAGACATTATGGGACTCTGAGAAAGACTTAGCAGGATTGGCTGGCCAGTTAAGAACCACTATTCACACGCTCATCTCATGCCAAGGCTTATCTTGGGAAATACTTGCATGAAGCTGGAGTTGTTTCCATTTCCAATTAGCTGCTTCTTCCTGGGTTCTTTGCTTTCTACCTCTCATCCACCTGGGCCACATTCCATACCAGAGGTTTCACTCCCAGTGAGAGGCTCATCCCCCTTTGGGGGGTTTTATTATTATTATCACTGTTTCTATCACAAATGCTGCCAGAACTGGGTTTGAAACTACTCTATATCTCTGTTCATCCTTTAGTATCCACCATCCCGAGTTGTACATCTCTGAGAAGAGCAAAATGAGAAGAAGTGTGTTTTAAAAGATCAGTCTTGAGGTATATAGGACGGGTGGGAATCAGCTAGGCCAGCCAAGGAAGTGAGTTAGCAGTGAGTGAGGCACTGCTGGGAGTGGAAAGAGTAAACAGGTGCATATGGAAGATAAATTTAAAGAAAAAATTAAAATATAGTGATAAAAATAAAGCCAAGAGATGGGTCAGTCGTGTAGAAAACTAAAGAAAACAAAATAGATAGACTTTTACAGGGAGAAGAAGTTCATAAAATTGAGAATGCAATGTGAAAAAACAAAATGAAGTCAGTGGTTTAAAAAAAAAAAAAAACCCTGAGATGTATTGAAGTAAAAGACAGCCCTCCACAGAAGAACAAATGGCCTCCTTGTCACTGAACCTGATCGATGGCACAGTCCTGCTAGAGAGTAAGACGAGAAGCAGGATTGAATCAGCCCAGAGCAGATGGCATAGTCACACGGAGTGAACCTATGAAATATGATCAAAAAAATTGGTTTCTATATCACATTCAAGATGACCCATTTTTTAACCTTAGCCAAGTCATTTAATCTCTCTGCATTTCAGTTTTCCCTTCTCTGGAAAGTGAGGTTAAGAGGACTACATAGTAATTTGGGCACAGAGACTCTGGAGACCAGGCCTGAAAAACTAAACCAGGGCAATACCGTGCTGTAATAAGCAAGAAACAACCAACCGCTGAAGGAAATCCCTTAGTAAATTGAACCCCAATCTTCCAGAGTGGACAAAATTCAGAGCATTTCCTCCCAGAAAAGCATAGCTTGTCTACAAATCCCTGACTCATCCCGTGGGGCCAGGATGGTGGAGGATTTAGCAAGAGAGAAGTGTTTCTATGGTAAGAGTTGGGGGTGTCAGTCCAGTCGCAGGTTCCCACCTGAATATTGCCTTTTCATGGGTTATTTCAGAGTCTCAGAATTCGATGATATTATGGAAACCTGCAGTTCTCCCTACAGGTCTGCTGCCTCTAAATTTCTACCCATGTTAAGGAAATCATTTGAATGTTGCAGAGGGGGGTGCAGGCACCACACATAAGATTGAAGAACCGTTTTCCCCACCTTCCAGGAGCTCAGATTCTAATAGAGAAGAGACGAACTCCCATGTGAATCAGAAGAGGAAAGAACATATCAGAAGTCTGAATAGACACTTGAGCAGGGACAAAAATGTGCAGATAGCCGAAGTACAAAACTGGCACCATTTATTGTGTCTCCAACTTGTTTCAAAATGTTCGTTTTTGCCATCCTCAGCTACAGAGTTTCATTTTCCTAATGATACCCTCCTAATACACTATCAGTGTATCCGTGATGCTAACTGCACCACTACTGGCACAATACACTCGCCAGAGTGCACGTTCTGAGAACAGTGTTCTCAGATACACCCAATAAACTTCTTTGTTGGACACATTCATTATACACTAAATTATAACATGTACAACTTTTCAAAATGATGAGTCCACGTTGCTAAAATGCCCTGCAGTCCCTCTATCACTCCTTAAACAGAAATTAGATTGTGAAAAGATGCAAGGAAAGGAATCATATTTTCTTTAGGTTCTTACGAATAATTTTATAAATATCCTTTCTTAAAATGGAGAATATTAAATTAGGTTACTCATTTTATCTGGCAAAACATGACTTAGAATTCCAGAAAGGAATGGTGGCACTGATAAAGTAAGTATGAAGTATTCACAACAGGATTATCGAGGGATAAAACTTCTGATATTTTGGTTGAAAATAGAATATTCCAGATCCTCCTCATACAGCCTAAGTACAAGTGGAGCATTTTTAGGTGAACCATTTAATGAACTGTTACAGAAATGTTAACTAGAAAGCTGGTTAAAATGTATTCACTCAGTTTCCATGTCTTCAAATGACTTATGTATGAGAGTACATTTCAATTTGGAAGAAATATGTATTAACTCTCCAGAGAAACAAGAGCATTTTTATATTAGAAGCAATGGATGACATCAGAAAAGGATGGAAAGATGAGGCCACATTTAAACAATCCAACTAAACAAGCCTAGTTGAAAGTAAAAAGCAAAGAGATCATTAGGAAAATAATGGTGGAATACAGAAAGTCCTTGAATAATGTTGGTTGATTCAACACATTTTGCTATGTTGAAAAAAATCGATTCCCAGCTAGAGCCAATGTCTGTGGAGTTGCATGTTCTCCCCTTGTCTGTGTAGGTTTTGTCCAGGTACGCCAGTTTCCTCCCAGACTCAAAGAAATGTGCCCATCAGGTTCCTTGGCATGTCGAAACGGTCCAGTGTGCATGAGGGAGACTGTGTGTGTGTGTTTCTGTATTGGTGGGGGAGTGTGTCTTGTGCACCCATGCCCACACTCAGTGATAGAACAGCACCCTGTTCAGAGCTGGTCTCTCTCTTATGCTCTGAGCTACTGGGATAGGCTTTGGCCACCTACGACCCCAAACTAAAATCATTGGGTAAATAATTACCTTACTTGTTCTTATCTTTCTTACCTGTATGGATCATTCCTAGTTATTCAGTGTTTAATATTAGAAGTGTTTGGTCTTTATTTATAAGAGTAGTGATGTCTTTGAAACCAGAAATATGCCACAGGAACTTAACCCTTGTTTATATGGCAGTTAGCCTATGGTAAAATTGGTTTCATTACATGTCATTTTATTTAAATTCATAGTTTCTAAGAATCTATCACTGATATTAAGTAAGGACTTACTGAATATTTACAGGAAAAATACAAACAAGTACTATCTTTATATTAAGGGTTCTTAACCTTCATTTTCATGAGACCCTTCATGAGGACTGGTTGAAAGCTAGGGGCTGTCAAGCGAAAGGGAGAAATGCACATACTAAAAAAAAAAAAAAAAAAACGGCCATGATAATATCATGGAGTATGTGGAGCCACTAAAGACCCATGGACTGCACACACAAGAACATGATCATTATAGCACATGATTGTCTATATCCATAAAACCCTAAGACTTCAAAGGAACCATCCAAAGTTATAAACACATAATTTGAAAACTAGCTTGATGACAGATCTATGGGAGAATGCTTGGTCACATGTAGTGAAATCCATGCAAACATGAATAGTGAAAGCTCAGGAGGGCTACATGACAACCTCACTCTCTTACATTGCTGATGACAAGGAACATTAGAAAACTCTGTACAGCAAGTTGACAGTGTGTTTTAAGTCTCACAAATCTAAATCCCTTTAACACAATAATTACTTATAGAAATCTATCAAGAGGCAAAATAATAAAGTAAGAAACATGCGCACACGGAAAAGAAACCTTTATAAACAAAGTTGCTTAGTGTGATATTATTATAATAGTACATTTCTGGAAACAAATTTTCTGGTGGAAAAGAATTTAACAAATTTTAGAACACCGACATGAAAAATATACTGTCCATAAAAATATGTTCAAATAATTAGCAATAGCAAGAAAACCACTTAACTTATGATGGTAGTTAAAAACCCAGAAAATAATAAACACTGCTTGCTGTACAGAATTATGATTAAAACTATGTAACAGAAAATTTTCACATAGATAAATGAGTGGTAGGAATACCTATGTTAAAAATTTCTCTTCTTATTGTTCCCTTCTTATGATACTTTACTGAGAAGAATGTGTTTCAGCTCCATTCAGGTTAATTCAAAAGATGTAAAGTTACCATCTTTTTATGGTTGAATAGTATTCCATGGAATACAGAAAAGCAAATACCCAATGTACGCAATACTAATATGAAGCCAGCAGACGATCTAATACACACCCATACAAGAGAAAAATTCAAGTCAATTCAAGTTAGGGGGAGGGGAAAAGAGGAAGGAGGGAAGAGGGAAGGGGAGGGGATTGGCACGCTCCCACTTAATGGGCACTATATAAAAGTATACACACTTCTTAGGCGTGAGACACAACTACCAGAAGGACTCTACCTAACAAACACAAACATTGTAACCTAGTTGTTTGTACCCTCACATTGCCCTGAAATAAATAAAATAAATTAAAATAAAAAATTTCTCTTCTTCCTATTTTTTACATATTCTAAACCTTACGTAACTTTGTTGTTGGCAACTCATAAAGGAAATTGACATGCCCACAGAGTCATATCTACTATCATGAGGAAATTCAGATGAATTCCAATCAATAAATCTCCTCGTCCCATTTGTAAGCTTTATGAAAAGTGGTAATTAACTCTGGTTGAATATTTTCAGTGACAGAGATCGCAGCAACCCACAGAGAAGAACAATCTCTTACTAAATCGCTCTAATTGTTAGGAAGCTGAAATAGCCTTTTCTGAAAATTCTTTTGCTTCTAAAGTGACAAAGACAGATTCTATTTCATGTCTATTTCAAAACGTTAGTAGCACTAGCTTATCTCTTTTATGTGTCTCTGGGCCAAATATCCAAGTTCAGTTCAACTCTCAGATACATCATCATTCTCATCAGGCTCAGTGGGATATTTTCAAATGGATAATACTCTGGAATACAAAGCAATGTGTAATCCAGGTGTGAGCTGATCAATATTATAAGACCCTGTGATCTGGACTAACATGCTGTGACCCAGTCTAGTCATTCACAACAAAGAATGGTGGGAATTGGGCAGATGGTTTAGGAAACATTTCTGGAGAGGAAATGAAATCAAGGTAACAACAATGCACATTCTGCCACCATCGCTCATACAGCTCTTCATTTGTTTTATTGTTGTTTGTTTGTTTAAAGGTTTTATTCATTTATTTATTTTTGTAGAGACAGAGTCTCACCCTGTCATCCTTGGTAGAGTGCTGTGGCGTCACAGCTCACACCAACCTCCAACTCCTGGGCTTAGGCGATTCTCTTGCCTCAGCCTCCCGAGTAGCTGGGACTACAGGTGCATGCCACAGTGCCCGGCTATTTTTTTGTTGCAGTTTGGCTGGGGCTGGTTTTGAACCTACCACCTTCAGTATATGGGGCCGGTGCCCTACTCACTGAGCCAAAGGCACCACCCTTGATTTTTTTTAAACTAGAATTAATTCAAAAAACACACTCTATGTGCTATTCCTCTGAGTATTTTATTTCCTGTGAATTTGATAAAGATTCCTTTCTTAGCTTCCTCCATATTACTGACTGAAAAAGGAGGCTATATAATTAAACAGACCCAATACTGTATAGGTTTCAGAATCGATATTGTATTCCCTTTTTTAAAACTGAGAGAACATACACATATATTCTTTAAAAAATAATACACCTTAACCCCATGCAATATTAACATGGCTGGGAGTTGGAAAACACGTGTGGGATGTAATGAATATACTGTTTTATTGTTATCTTCCTCTCCCCCACAAACTATATTCAAGGAGGAAATCTTGTCCTTCATAGAATGAAAACTTGGCTGGTTCTGTGACTTCTCTGCTTTTAGACAATAGTCCTAGAGTCATTTTAAAAAACACAAACCTTAGTCTCAATTCTGAAATCAAGGTGCCAAATCCAAAATATTAAGCAACATGTTAATCTTCATTCAAAGCTAAGACTTCCCTGCATCAGGCGGTCTCATACCATAGAGAAGAGATGGGAGATTTCTCTTCCTCCCCATTCCTTTCCTTCTGTATCTCCTCCTGCGCCCATGAACCACCCATCAAAGAATGTAGGGAAGTAAAAATATAGCATGAAAGATCATTCTCATAAACCTGGCTAACGCTTAAAGCTGGCTCTTCCTTTTCCCGACATTGCATTGATCTTGTGTCTAGACTTCCCCTCACATGGGCCACGCCCTCAGTCAGCCATGCCCTCAGTTGGCCATGCCCTCAGTCTCTGGCCTCCTGGTCCTCCTCTGCAAACACAGAACCCCATCACTGGGCTCTTGCTGCCACCTCAGGTGGGAAGTAAAAACATGGCAAGCCAGTTCTCTCTCCTATGTGGCCCATCCTTGATTGTAGGTAAACATTCACATCCTGTGATCTACCAGATAAGGAGAGTAGAGTTTCTTCTCTACCAGAAAACACATTTTGCCTTGATTTTACTGAGGACTCCAAAAGTTGTGAAACTGTCTTAAACTTTTGTTTGCTGGTTTGTTTTTTGGTATATTGACCTGGCACATCCCTTTCATGTACAGAGTCTATAGCATTTTGGCACCCTGGTAGAAACTGCAAGGTTTTTGCTTTGTTCTGTTTTATGTTTTTTTAATTAATGTAAGGAAAAACTTACGGACAGTAGAAAAATGAGCAAATGTTACATGCAAAGCTCAGCGTGTTTTTACTTATGTATATACGCACGTCAACACCACGTCATGACGCAAAGGTTTCCATTACCCCAGGACGTTTCCTTATTCCCTGCCTTTCTCTGGCCATACTGGCCCCTGCCAGTAACAACTATTCTCATTTCTTTTTCTATAGATTAGTTTTGCCTGTTCTTAACTTCATAGAAATGAGAACATATATATGTATTTATTTGCACCTGTGTTCTTTGCTCAGCAAGATGTTTTAAAGATTTATTCATGTTTTTGCACACTTAAGTACTTCGTTCCTTTTATTGCAGAGTATAATAATCCCACAGTTTGTTTATTGATTCTGTTACTGTATTGTTTCCAGTTTAGGATTTTGCCCTTTAAATTGCTTGGCCCTTTTTCTGAAAATCAAGTAACTTTCAGCAAAAATCATGTTTCTCTTTCTAGACTTTCTGTTTCATTTCATTGGGTTATTTGTCTATGTCAAAAACACTCGTGTCTTACTTCTTATAACTTCATAGTAAACCTGGAAATTTGTTGGTGTAAGTTCTCTAATTTTGTTCTTTTTCTTCAAGAATGTCTTGCTGTTCTAAGCCCTTGGCATTTCTAGAATAATTTAGGAATCATCTTGTCAATTTCTGGAAAGACGGCTCAATTTTTATTATGATAGCATTGACTCTATTGATCAAGTTGGAGTAAATTAACATCTTAACAGTATTGAGTCTCCAATCTCTGAATGGTATATCTTTCCATTTGTTTAGCTCTTTAATTTCTCTTAGCAGAAGCTTTATAATTTACAATATTTCCATTTTACACTACTTGCTTCCTACATTTTCACCATGTGCTGTGGTTTTAAAATACATCCACAAATTCATTGGTACTCCTCTGGTCAAGAGGTGGAGATCAATCCTCTTCCCTTAGAGGGTACAGGAGACTTCCTGACTTGCTTTTAATAAACAAAATATGGCAGGAGTGATGTGTAACTTTTGAGTAAAGTACCAAAAGCATCGCATCATCCTTCTTGGCTCCCCTGGGTCACTCACTCTGGGGAACACCTGCTGACCTTTCATGAAGACAGCCCAGCAGCCCTCTGAAGAGGTCTCATGGCAGAGAACAAAGAGCTCTGGCCAGGAACCAGCAAGGGACTGGGGCCTCCTGCCAGCCGCTATGCAAACAAGCCGTCTTAGAGATGGGCCCTCGTCAAGCCTTCAGATGACCCTTAGACCTGGCCTGCAGCCTGACTGCATCCTCTTGAGGGATACTTAGCCAGAACCACCAAGTTAAGCCACTCCTGAATTCCTGACCCATAGAAACTGGGACATAAACATAGTTTGTCCAAGTGCACTGATATTTACAAGCCGTTGATCATAGTCAGTTACAGATTTCTTTATCCTCCTCCCTCACTGCTTCACATGCCTGGGCTTTAAAAAAAAAAGAAAAAGAAAGAAATATCAGGGCTCACTCAAGCTGTGCACATATATAGAAGAAAATAATAAGAATAATAGTTTATTGTTCGGGCCAACTAACTCTGAGGAGTGATGTGTTATACAACAATGAATAACAAATGCATCATGTATTAAATATATAAAATCTCCTGTTGGGAGGTGCTTTGAATATTATTAGGGATTAGTTAAATGGTTGGTAGGAATATGAACTAAGTAAATATTACATTTTATATTCTATATCTTACAAATGCATAAATGTATGGAAAATGTTTCAAAAGTGACATCTAACGCTAAAACGTCTATCACCGTCAGTCCAGGAAGTTATTTTGCAATGCTGCAAATAGTAAACCGCTTACCAGTCTCCAGCCCAGTATTTCTGATAATGCTGCTACATTATCAAGGTCAAATTTGGATTTCATGATTTAAATTTCAATGTAAATGATACTTTTCTTAGATGTTTTTGCACGTGTTATATATGCAGCTTTTCCTTGATTTAGAGAGCAAGAGATTTTATTTGTTGATACAATTGTCCCAAAATCCAGGGACACAGAATAGGAAAAACATAGAATATATAACAGACCATCTGATGTGTGAAGGTGAGACAGTGTGTTAAAATAACATGCAGTCATCTGGTTAGTGGTTTAATATACTTTATAACATTTTAAGGATATACATATTTATGTATAGCCTAAAACTGACTCTTTATATCTTATTATATATGTATATAATTATTTAAATCATTATTACAAATTCATCCAAGCCTCATAGTATAATAGGTATTAAAAGAAGACGGAAGAATGAAACATTTTAATGACTTCAATCAAATCATTCCAGATGTAGTGGGCTCTTAACAGACGATCTATAAATAGGGTTACCATATATCACCCACAACAGGACATATTTGAGACTGAAGGGTGGTGCCACTAATAATTAAGCTAAAGCAGCGGGCAAAAACTGGGGCTGTGCCAGGCAAACCAGGATACGTTTCCCCCTCTCTATAACTCTTAAACAACATTTATCTAAAAACTGAGAAAATTTCATTTTCATCACTTCTGTTCTTAAAACTCCAGATAACTCCTACCTAAGACCATTTCGACAAATTCGATGGTAGGATTTAGTCCATCATAGTTAGGTTTGCCAATTGTAATACACTTTTAATGAGACTGATCTTTTTAGTCCGGTTATGAACAAGATAACTGTCATCAAAATTAAGTACAGCCCATCTTCACAAATGAAACTTCTAAGAGCTTTTCAGCATTTTTGAAAGCAGCTAATATCCTTGCCAGTGAATATAATACTGAGGATTGGTACAGCACTTGCAAAGTGTAATTATAGTTGTTAGATGCCATGGAATCTGAGCTAGGGAAGTGAGTAATCTTGTGAATGAGGAGGCTATAAATGCGATGGAACTCAAATGAAAAGTTTTAAAAAATATATGGTATATTAGAAGAAAGCCCAACGCAAAGAGAAACATACTTCTCACTAATAAACACACACACATGTTCACCACTCAGCTCCCCACTGGTAGTATTGCTTAAAATGCTACCTGATTCGGGTAAAGTGAGACTTCACTTCAACCATCGGGGATATTTTTTTTTCTTCTAACATGGATTTTCGAACTGTTTAATCTATTGTCAACTATGTAGAATGAGTCTTACACAGTTTAATTCTGTTATAAAAAGTCATGGTTCTTTTTTATATTTAGTAACTTAAAACATTTTGAAGCTGTTTTAAAACTATTGCTTGAGCTTCCTGTTGGCAATTACATTGAAATGTCTTACAGGTATCATTTAAGTTACTTCCAGTTCCCCGTAGGTTGGTGGAATTTGAAAATACGGATAAAGTCGGAAAATATCATGGCACAGGTACTTGTGTTTTCAGAAAAGCAATTCTATTCTCCTTCAATGGAAGATTGGTAAGTGTTTAAATGGTGACTATGGTAGGCAGGTTAGATTGTGTTTAAGGTAATTATTTTTCTTCTTGTTTCACATAAAGTCATGCTAAACTTGGGTGTCAGTCAATCTCAGAAGGAATCTACTTTATATTTTTATCTAATAAAAATTCATTTTGAAATGACACTCTAGTCGAGAGACTCGCTGAAACCGCTAAGCACAAGGTAAGACTAGGTCTCCCTTTTTGATGGGAACGGGATAGAAAGCAGAGGGAGGAGGTCAGTTTCCAGAGCAGCACTTTCCAAAGTATGTTCCACAGAATACCGATGGCTTAACAGGCTCTATGGGAAAAAGGACGTGCACCCTTGGGACATAGTGCTCGGTCCATGCCCCTCTAAAAATTTACATTGCAGATTTGCATGGTAAGCATGTCCAAAGTTCCATGTCACAAAAACCTCTCTCACCTTGTGTAGCTCTTATTGGACCAAGCAGTAGTGAATCTAGATTTTGTGGGTCTGCAACCTACAGTTTGGGAGGCTTCCTTATGAAAAAAAAATTCGTTAATGTAATTTAATATAAAGTTAAAGGCACAGTATATATTTATTTAGAAATCACCCGAAAGCTCTTGGAGATCCAAGTCTCTTTTTCTTCAGAGCTCTCTGTGGATAATATATTAGAGATTCCTCCATGGAAATTCTTCCCAGTGATAACCTTTTTTCTCCTCCTATCTAGAACACTCTATCACTCAGCAACTCCCAGCGTTCTCACTTGTAGTGCAAGCAGAAAGGGCCCTGAAGCTCAAACTTCATTACCTTAAACATAAATTTGTCTCTATGACAAGGTAACCCTTTTAATCTGGCTGAAATAATGGTGTGAGAGCATGCTCTAGAAAATGCCAATGTATAAAATTTGATCTAGCTCTATGCCTCCCAGCTGAAACTAAAGAATATTTATAATATATCAGATAGTTAGAATGCTATGGAGAAAACTAATTTAGGGAATGGAGATAAGAAGTACTCAGAAGGAGGGGACATAGATCTCAGAAGTGGGTGGTCAGGGATGCTTTTTGCCAAGAAAGTCAATTCTGATGAATTTAAGTGAGGTCTGAAGAATGTAAGGGAGCTCTCCAAGCTGATGGACTCTGAGGGGAGAGCGTTCTACCACTCTGCTTAGGGGTTTTGCTGACTGTAGAGCAGAGAAACGGGCTAGGAGCTGAAGAAGCACATAGAGACAAAAGAACTATTTATTTGGATGGAAGAAATTCCAAGTTTATGGGCAGATAGGATTGTTAGAAGATAGGAGATAATTTACAATGCAGGAGAAAGAGGAAAATCGCAGGATGGTATTTGGAAAGAACTGGTCTTAGGAGCATGAGAGGCTCAGAAGAGAAGGCAGGTGGGTATAGTGGGTCTATGCAGAGAAATGTAGGTCAGTTGGGCATTTATGGGATCATGGAAATGTCTCTTCTGATTACTCATATTCCGCAGAAGGCAGATTACTCAGTAGGCACAGGGAACCCCTTCCTCTAGAAAAATGACACTCTGCACGTGGGCACAAAAACGTGTGGAGTAGAATGCAGGGTGCATTTCCAATTCCCAGTGGTGCTCACAGCTGCCCTTCCCAGCGCAATGCTCAAGCTGCTCAACCACAGCAGTGGCCCGGCCTAACTAAAAATATAAACCTTCACTCTAACTTCTGAGAGACACTCTACATAGTGCCTAGATAGGCAGGCAAGTGGTCTAAGGAAAATCCTGTTTCATTTTGGGGCAAATTTCCAGGATTAGACAAAATATTTCCTATAATTAAATAAAAACGATTCTGCAGAGGCTTACAGTTTTTTGTTTTTTTTTTTAAATCAAAGCACACAACAATAACAACAAACATACAGGCACAAAATGAAGACTATGCATTTGAAGATTTAGTTCTATAAGTAAAAGAATATTTTAGACAACAGCTCCTTTCTATTCTCAAGTAAATTAAAGAAAACGCAAAAGATGTACTGGAAAGACAACATACTAAGACGAAAGAAGTGGGCAATGTGATGGAAAAAATCGTATCAGCATTAGAAGCAGCAAATGGGAGAAATCACTCGCAGAGAGTTGAATTCCAGATGAGCAGAATTTCTGAAACTATCAACATAATGATACATCTGGGTGAAATTACTGGTTCGCTAGTCTTTCATAGTTAAATGCAATATGGTAGGATTTCGGGGCAATATAACGTGTCCGTTTAAGGTTTATTTGTTTTTGAATTTGAAGTGAAACAAATCAGCAGAGTTGCATGAATTTTATGAAGCAATTTTGGCTCCAAAGGATGAGATTAAATTAGGCTCAGCCCAGAGAAAGGTTTTTACCAGGTGAGTGCACTGGAGGGAGAGAGAGGTAAGTAGGCAGAAGTTATTTTTAAGGAGTCAATGCAGTGATGACTCGCGCCATCTAACTGAAATGAAAAGGAAACTGTAGATGGGAGAAACCACTGGATTAAAAGTCTAAGAAATACAGTAGTGAGGGCACTAGAGCCAGAGTTTCAGAGAGAAAAGAGACGGCAGTCGGAGTAAAGTATTAGAAATGGACATTTCAGAGGTTGTCAGGAGGCAGGGATAAGATGGAAACTTTGATAGGGCCTGTCCCTACCTTTCCCCAGGGCACTGATCATATTAGGGTCATTCTGATTGAGAAGGAGCCCAATATGGGCAGTTTCACAGAAGAATGCACCCAGGTCATATATGTAAATAAAAAGTACATATATAAACATGTAAATATAAAGATAATGTAGTCTCACAAATGGGAAAGAATTCTTATAAGACCAAATTACATATTTGAAGCAAATAAGAATATGACAAGATTGTGAAGAATTTTTGGAGAAAAAAAATTTAACTTTTGTAATTAGAACAGTGTACAGTGGGTAACACAGAATGGGTGACACAGGATGACATAATCTCTTTTCTTTTTTCTTTTTCATTTTTTATTTTCAGCCAAAACATTACAAGGGGATTTTTAAAAAATTGTTTAAAATAATTTCTTAGGCTTGGCGCCTGTAGCACAGTGGTTACAGTGCTAGCCACATACACCAAGGGTGATGGGTTCAAACCCAGCCTGGGCCAGCTAAACAATACTGACGACTGCAACAAAAAATAGCCAGGCATTGTGATGGGTGCCTGTAGTCCCAGCTACTTGGGAGGCTGAGGCAAGAGAATTGCTTAACCCCAAGAGTGTGAGGTTGCTGTGAGTTGTGACACCATGGCACTCTGCCCAGGGCAACATAGTGAGACTCTGTGTCCCCCCCCCCCCAAAAAAAATCTAAAATAATTTCTTAATAATTGGCTCACTGGTTGCTTGGTCTTCTAGTGAATAATATTTACATAAACTTAATGTTTTAAGCTATTTATTGATTTTTAAGTCTTTAATCTTCAGAAAAGTTACAAACCATAAATATTATCCTTTCAATGGATCCTTTCAGATGACAGAAGTTAAGAGATGTGGGGGCAGGGAATAGAGATAAGAGATGAAGCCAAATAGAATGTGAGAATTTCTTTGTCTTACCTAATTCTTTGTAAACCATGATATCTTAAGTTTACAAAGCAATGAAAAAGTTTTATTTTTCAAGGCCAAAGAGCTGGAAAGCAAGCTTTCCAGTTATATGTAAGAGGATATTACTCAGACATCCAAATCTGACATTGATCGTCCCAGATAAACACTATGGGCCAAATTACTGAAAATTACATATACAAAAGTATTAAAGCATTTGTCAACAGAATTAAGACTATTTAAACAAGGAATGCACTACATTCAAAAATGATTCATCCCAAAAATTCCCAGATATTTTAATATGAGAGAATATATTGCTTATTATATTCCATAATAATGGCTGAAAGAAAAATAGAGATAATTTCCATAAATATTGAGAATGCATTTGTACAATTTAACACTCATTCTTAAAAATAAGTGCCTTAGAAAGTACAATAAATCATGTTTAATAACAAACCCTCAAGTTATTCTCACTAAAAGAAGTATGACAAAAATGTCTGCTAGCATTACTACAATTTATTATTCAGAATTAATCAATGCAATTTACCAAGAAAACAAAATAACAACAGAAATAGTGAGAAAGATGGACAATTTTTCAATCGTTAAAATTTACATGTAGAAAATTCAAGGGAATCAACTGAAGATATGGCAGGAAAAAAAGGAAAAAATAAAAAAGTAGAAAAAGTACCATAAGCCTAGTTAGCTTTATTATACTAAAAAAGCCATAAATTATGATCAACTATCTAAGGTATGAAGAACACAAAAATTATATACAAGCTTTAAGAAATATTCAAGAATTCATGATAATATGGCGAATTGAACAAATTTATTTTTATTCCTTCTATATGATAGGTGCTAAATAACTAATTCCCCTAAGGAGAATAGTGAAAAACAGATGGGTAAAAAGTCAGAGGAATAACTCAAAATGGATAAGAATAAACAGACTCACACAGAACACATTTCTAAAATATTAAAACAGGAGGACAAAGAAAAATATTCTAGAAACTTCCAAGAAGAACAAATAAGTCATGTACAGAAGTTTGGGAGTAAGAATGGTTTCATACATCCCAGCAATAATCAGGAAAAATAAGATAATGGAATCCTTAAAATTCTGAAGGAAAGACATTTGCAATCCAGAATTCTGCATTTCACCAAACTATCAATCATATGCCAAGTTGAAATATATAGGCATTTTTATACCCATCAACTAGCAAAACACATTTAGCCCATTTTCTCTCTCACACAAAAAGCTAATGGAGGATTTCTACACATGGCTAGTGGAGCAATTTGCAGTAGACCGATGCTTCTCTGACAACAATTAGGAAAAAAAAATGAATAAAATAGAAACAAAATCTATTTGAAGGTATTGGAGAGCTGCCCTAGGCAGCCAAGACTTAATATGTCAACAATCTTGGGGCAGGAGAAGCCAAAAATGTAGACAGCATCTGTGAGCTGCTTTTTCCCTCTGAATACTTCCCAATGTTTGCAACTAGGTCAGAGGTTAAGAAGCACTCAGGAACCAAAGCCCCTGGAACCTGCAGAAACCTCAAGGGGGCTGTGGAGGCAAAAACTAGAATCAAGATTCCCAAATACCCCTAGGTGATGGGCACGCTTATACTCTGACTCAGACTGTACAAAAGCAATTCATGTAACCAACATGTTTGTATCCCTGTGATATTCTGAAATTAAAAATAAAAAAAGACAAAACAAAAAAAGAGGGGCAGAGTAATGAACCTAATACTCAGCAAATTTCTCCTCAATTCACTTTTTAATCGCTGAAGCTGCAGAAGATGAGAATCTCAGAAGCTACACAGAAAGCTCCTGGAAACCACAGCAAAGATTTTGGCATCTTGGGCTGGGGGATATAGTTTGGAGTACACTGAATCAGTGAATCACTTAAGGCATAATGGACATTTTAGCAACGTTGATTTCACCAATCCATGACCATGGGATATATTTTCATTTGTTAGTGTCGTCTGTGATTTCTTCCATCACTGTTTTGTAAGTCTCCTTATAGAAATTTTTCACCTCCTTGCTTATCTATATTCCTAGGTATTTTATTTGTAGCTATTACAAATGGTATTGCCCTTGGTCTGACTATCAGCTAGACTATTATTAGTATATAGAAATGATACTGATTTGTGTACTTTGATTTTGTAGCCTGAGACTTTGTTGAATTTATTTCTCCATTCTAGGAGTCCTTTAGTGGAGTCTTGAGGGTTTTCTAAGTTTAAGATGATATCATCAGTAAACAAAGATAATTTGACCTCCTCTTTCCTGATTTGGAGGAAATTTACTTCTTTCTCTTGCCTGACTGCTCTGGCTAGGACGTGCACTGCTGTGTTGAATAGAAGTGGCGACAGCGGGAATGCTTGTCTTGTTCAGTTATTAAGAGAAATGCTTTCAACTCTTCCCCATTTGTCATATATAGCTTTTGTAATTTTGATTTGTGCTCCTTTTATGCCTAGTTTGTTGAGGGTTTTTAATCATGAAAGGGTGTTGGATTTATCAAATGCTGGGTGTTTGTTTGTTTGTTTGTTTTGCAATTGTTAATATAATCACATGGTTTTGGTTTTGTTTATGTGGTAAATCACATTTATTTATTTGTTTGTTTAGACAAAGTCTCACTCTGTTGCCCTGGGTAGAATGCTGTGGTATTATCGTAGCTCACAACAACCTCAAACTCCTGTGCGCAAGTGATCCTCCTGCCTCAGTTTTTTCTTTTTCTTTTTTTTTCTTTTTTTAAGAGAGACAAGGTCTCACTGTTGCTCAAGCTGGTCTGAACTCTTGAGCTCAAGTAATCCACCCATCTTAGCCTCCCAGAGTGCTAGGATTACAGATGTGAGCCACAGCTGCCAGCCTAATGTGAATCACATTCATTAAATTGCATATGTTGAACCATCCTTGCATCAAATGAAACCCACTTTGTCATGGTGAACTGTCTTTTTGATGTGCTGTTGAAATCAGTTTGCTCGTATTCTGTTGAAGATTTTTGCACCTATTATCAGTAGGGATACTGGGCAGTAGTTTTCTTTTGTGTTGAAGAGTCCTTTCCTGGCTTTGGTATCAAAATGATACTGAACTTATAAAATGAATTAGGAAGGATTCCCTCTTACTAAATGTTATAGAATAATTTCTATAGAACAGGCAGCAGTTCTTCTTTGTAGATCTAGTAAAATTCAGGTGTAAATCTGAATGGTCAGGGCTCTTCACTTCTGGTCGAGTTTTTTTATTATTACTGATTCAAAATTTCTGCTCATTATTGGCCTGTTCAGGATTTCTATTTCTTTCTGATTCAGACTTGAGAGGTTGTGTTTCCAGGAATTCATCCATTTCCCCTAGTTTTTCTAGTTTGTGTGATTAAAGGTTTTTGCAATATTCACAAATGGTATTTTGTATTTTTGTGGTATTGATTGTAATGTCTCCTTTGTCATTTCTGATTGTGCTCATTTGAATCCTTTGTCTTCTATCTGGTTAATCTAGCTAGTGGTCTATCAATTTTGCCTTTTCAAAAAACCAACTTTTTGGTTTCATTGATCTTTGCATTATTTTTTATGGTTTCCATATCATTTAGTTCTGATCTGAGCTTTGCTATTTCTTTTCTTTCTGCTGGCTTTGGGTTTGGCTTGCTCTGATTTTTCTAGTTCCTTTAGATGTGACATTAGTTTGTTAATTTGTAATCTTTTTAATGTGGGCATTTAGGACTATAAACTTTCTTCCTAGGACTGCTTTTTCTGTATCCCATAGATTTTGAAAGTTTGTGTCCCCTTTGTCATTCACTTAAAGAAATCTTTAGATTTCCATCTTAATTTCATCATCCACTCAAAAATCATTCAGCAGCAGGTTGTTTAATTTCTATGATTTTGTACAGATTTGTATGTTTTTCTTGGAATTGATTTCTACTTTTATTCCACTATGGCCTGAGAAGATACATTGTGCAATTTTGATTTTTTTTTAATTTACTAAACTCATTTTGCAGCCTAAGTCTTAGAAAATGTCCCATTTGCTAATGAGAAAAAAAAATGTATATTCAGTAGTTTTAATGTAAAATGTTCTGTAAATATTTGGTAGATCCATTTGTTCTGGAGTCTCATTTAAGTCCAGTGTTTCTTTATTGATTTTTAGCTTCAGTGATCTGTCAAGTTCTATCAGTGGGGTGTTGAAGTCCCTGATAATTATGAAGGTGCTATTTATTCTTTTCCTTAGATCTAATAGAAATTGTTTTATGAATCTGGGAGGTCCTGCATTAAGTGCATATATACTTAGGATTGTTATATCTTCTTGTTGAATTGCTCCCATTATCACTATATATTAATCAGGTGTTGATGTTGGGCAGCAGGAGGAACCAGCTTGCTGAAAGGGCCAGATACCTGCGGGGGAAACACTAGCGCCTTGCTGTCTCCTCATGTGAGTTCCAGGGCCTGAGAGTTCCAGCACCTTGCTGCTGATTGGACAACTGGCTGTAACTGAGAAGACCCACGCCCTAACAATCAACATTGTGTTCAGGCAACCCCCTGCCAGTATATAAACCCCTGAGCAGAGAGCCCAAAGACAGACCTTGAAGAGGGAACAGGAGAGCTTGTTCCCTTCCTGGGTTCTCTCTGCCAGGAGCTTTGGTTTTTTTGTAAGTTGTTTCTGTGAATAAACCCTATTTTACCACTGATCCTGTGGTCTGTGGATTCATTCTTTGAAACCCTGAGACCAAGAACCTGAAACACCAGTATCAACACATTAACGCAATACTTATCCTTGTCATCTTTAAAAACAACCAAAATCTACAGAGAACTGTTTCACGTATAACTTTTAGTGTTTCTACATTTCTCTGAATTTTAAGCATGCCTTTTCTGAATTGCTGCCATATTATTTTTTTCCCTTCAATAAGAAGTGTTAAACATCACTGTAATTGCCTTTTAGAGCTTTCTAACATTTTATTTTAACAACTTGATCTGAAAAAAAATCTTTATTCCTACTACAGGACTTTCCTGAACTAAACACAGTTCAGTTTAACAAAAATTGAGTTATCTAGGTTATGTTGTACTATCTCCCAGCCAAAAATGGACAAACAACTCAAGTTTTACTGAGTCAGGAGTTTCTCCTCCAGGCACTTACTTGAAAATTTTATTTTGACCATAATATAGATGCCAGCTATCATATAATAAGATAATATTCTCACTTACTTGCTCCTTAAAAGTAAGTTCCTCTTCCTAGATTTGCTCTCCTGTAGAGGCAGACAGGTTGCTCTCTCTGTGGGGTGCCCCCATCCAGGGTAAAGCACGCAGGTGGGCTGTCCCTGGGGGCTTCTTATTAAGACCACTGAAGTTAAAGGGAACTTGAAGGCTCTCAGACAACGTAACATCATCAATCCCATCCCTGGTGGAGAATCAGCAGACAGGTGGAGATAAGCCCTTTAAACTCCTGATTGGAAGTTAGATTAGGGAAGCTGGTTCACCTGCCCTTGCAGAGACGAAACCTGTTTTCCCTTCTCCCTTTCTAAGTGCATTATGGGTCATTCTTGACAGCTCACTATCCTCACTATCCTATGTTCCCAACTACCCACCCATTTGCCTTTTTACCAAATCTTCTTGGGGGACTGGGATTCTTTTAATCCTATATTGACACCTTTGCATTTTGCATGCACATTTTGTATTAGAGATCAATAAAAGGTTTCTGAGGGTCAGAGGGCTGCTGCGTTACCTCAACCTGCCACTTGGTGTGCGAATCAATGTACGCCTCTCCAGGCTACCCAGACTTAATACAGTAAGTTGGTGCAAAGTGCCATTATTTCCCCAGTGTCATCTCCCCTGCTGACCCCCAAGCCAGGCCAGGGCCCTCAGGGAACCCCAACACACTCCCACTCACCCTCTAGGTTCAGCTCACTTGCCACCTCCAGTGTTTCTTCATATTGCTAAGTCTGACTTAGCTACACACTCCCCTTGGCTCCCTCAGAACTTCAGATCTCCACCACTTTATACAGAAATTTCCAAAGACTAGTCCTGTCCACTTGACTAAGCCTACCTAGTGAGAGGAGTTCAGTGAAGGAGTCCCCTCTATATCTCCAGCATGTTATAATCAACAAATATCTATTAAAGGAAGGGTAGTTCCTTTGGGGGATATCACCTGCTTTCTTTTGCTCACCATATCCTTCTTCAGGAGAACTTAGCCTTTGTTCACTCACATATACTCTCAGGTTCCCTTGGGATGACACAACCTTGGCTCCAAACATGGATGTATAATATGATACTATAATAGATTGAATAATCAGAGAAGTACAAGAACTTCATCCAAGTGGCCACTGTGATAAAGTCAGGCTGGGCCAAGGTCACACCCATAACTTTTGCAAGAGGAATTTAGAGAGTTTTACTTTTTCTCTTGGACTACTATGTATAAGAACATTATGAGCCTAATGCTGGGATAGCCATCTTTGCTGCCACATAAGAAGTACTTACAGAATGAATTTAATCCAGAAAAAAATCAGAGTTAAGTGATGGCTCAGGACAGGCTTTCTGATGCCATCATTTGAAACCCAGCTGCAGACATACCTGAAGCTCATTCCTATCATTTCCAGTTATGAAGTTCTTTTCTTTTCTTAAGATAGTTTGAATTTCATTTCTGTCACCAGCAATAAATAAAAAGTCCTAAAAAATAGCATTCCTCCTTCAAACAAGAGCATCCATTTTTAAGACCATAAAATGAGACAATACTACATCATTGACCATGTAGGAGTCAGGCGTATCTTTGAATTCAGTAGTCTACTGTTGTAAATCATAAACTAACCCACCACCATTTTTATAAGAAGAAATCAAAGATAAAAGTTTTTCCTTCTTCTCTTTGAAATACTCTGACATGTTTCTCCTACTAAAAGCATCTGTTCCTATGGAAAAATGCACTGCGATTTTTTTCTTATTCTTAAATGAAAACAAGCAAATGAAAAAGCTATATCGAAAAGAGTCTTTTTTAGGGGATAACTATTTATTCTTGTCAAGATCTTTGCCCCACATATTGAACAAGAAAAGTGGGTTTGGGGATATCTGATAACATGAAAATAGAACATGTTTACATATGAGTACCCTAAATCTTGAAGATCTATTGCAAACATTCTTGAACTTTAATAGGCATAAGAATCATCTGAAGATATTTATTAAATATCAGAATTTAAAGGGTACCATTCCTAAGATTCTGATTCCCGATGACTGAGTGGGGCAAGGGATCTCAATTTTAAACAAGCAACACATAGTCTGAATCAAATGGTACTCTGATGGCACAATGAGAAAATCCTGCTCTCTGAGAAAAGGGGATCGTAACAGATGATAATTCACAGAGCTGACTCCTTCCGCACAAGGTGAGAAATGAAACTCACTTTCAGAAAGGGAAATATTAAAAAGTGAAAGAGTGTTAGAATTTAATGCATTATTTTCTTAGATTCCACAGGACAAAAGACGCTGAAGGTCTCTTTTGACCAGTAAAATACAAAGCTCCAATTCTATTCCCTTCTCACTCAGGAACTAGTTCATTTCTTTATTTTTTACTAAATGGGACATGAGAAATTGCTTAGAAATAATATGGCTTCCTGAACCTTCTATCTAAGGCATAAAATTTGGTACATTCTTAGAAACATAAAATGTTAGATTTCAGAGAGACTTTACAGGTCATTTAACCTAACCATTATCACATGTTGGAATCTTTTCTGCACTGTTCCCTGAAAGTGGTCATTCAGTCTCTGCTTGAACACTCCCAATGACCCAGAACTCATTACTTCCCGAGAAAGCATGTGGTAAAAGTTTCTCTCATACTAAAAGTTTGTTTGGTGATTGATTCGTTTTTCCTTTCCACTGGCCTAAAATCTACCTTCCAAGAGAGAATGTTCATCAGCCATAGGCTCGCTTCTTCTGTTGACACAGAAAAAGTATAGTCCCACACATATGGTCTATAGCTATTCAAAAAGGTATCATGACACTGGTTAAGTATTTTTTCCAGATTTAACACCTAGCTTCCTCAGCTATTTTTTCCTGACCTGTTTCCTAGCGACTCTACCGCTCTGATAATTCTTTGTCCCTTCTTCTCTTACTTGTTCAAGTTGTCACATGAGTTAGAGGATTTAAGTAAAGGTGTAAACAGCATATTCCAGTAGCTAGTACACAAGGATTAAAGCCACTCTTAACAAGCTCTCTTATCACATCATATTCCCAGCAGAGAATAAACTCCACTTATCTAACAGCAATAAACCAAAGAAAAGGTGGTAATCTCGGTCATTCTTCCCCAGCCTCAGCTTAGGCCTGAAGGAGGATCCTAGGATTATCTGTACACTTATTTGACCTGATGATATTCCCGGTGATTCCCCTTGACCCAGAATTTGTCTCCTCTAGGGCTCCAAAGACTAGATGTTTGTTTAAAGAAGCAAAGGGATCAAGTTGGTGTTGACACTTTTATTATCCCATAGTCCAGGGTCATTTCCCTCGCACTGTCGCCCTTCCCTGCCACTGCTGCCCACAGTCCAGGGTCATTCCCCTTGCACTGTCACCCTTTCCTGCCACTGCTGCCCCAGGCACACTCCTCCTATTCCTCCTTGCACAAGGCTCACCACAATGAGAATGCGAGAGTAAAGGCCCACTTTCCACTGACTTACTTACTCTTAAAGCTTTTTCATTTGAAGTGGGTCACTAATTTTTATTAGATCAACTTGTATCTTTCCCAGTGAGATAATTTTTTTAATACTAGGAAGAGAGGATTTTCTGATTCATTGTTACTGTAACAAACCAAGTAGTCGCTTCTATTTTTTAACTTAATACTTGCCATGTAAAAACAAACTTAGCATGTTGTTGTCCTTTACTCTCACTCTCTCAAAGACACTAAAGTCTGATTCACTTATATTGGCAATTCATGCCCATAGTCCAGGGTCACTCCCCTAGGCTTCAAAACCTACCAGGAGCCCTCAAATAACCCTCACTTAGGCAAAGTTGATGTCAACCATCAAGCCATGAAAATGAAGAGTTTCCCAACTATATGAAATAAAGTGATAAGTGCTAAAAAAAGACATGCAAACATAACGTTTTAGAAATATATATGAAAAAGAAATTGTTTCAAGATAAAGTAATTAAATAAACGTTTGATATTACAGAGTTGCAAAGGCAAGACACTCCAGGAAAAAAAGACCCAACAATAGGAAAATGGGGGAGGGGTGCTCTGTGAAGTAGTTTTATTCATGGAATTATACTAGAGGATCAGAAAATGAAATATTAGAGCTAAAATAAAGTTAGTCAAACTTCTTTTTTTTAAAATAATTAATTGGCAATACAGTTAAAGAGTGTGATCAATTATTTCTATTCTTTGTGATGAAATCAATGAAACAAACTGATAACACAAATTTTATTTTACATAGAAAATTCTCAAGAATACTACATACATGGATGTGGAGAGAAGGGAACTCTTCTACACTGCCGGTGGGATTGTAAACTAATATAGCCTTTTAGGAGAGAAGTATGGAGAATCCTCCAAGATCTAAATGTAGACCTTCCATTGAATCCCGCAATCCCATTACTAGGTATCTACCTAGAAAAACAAAAATCATTTTACTACGAAGACATTTGCACCAGAATGTTCTCTGTGACTCAATTCACAACTGCCAAGTCATGGAAGCAACCTAAGTACCCATCAAGGCCTGAATGGATCAACAAACTGTGGTATATGTATGCCACAGAATACTACTCAGCCATTAAAAAAGATGGGGACTTTACATCTTTTACATTTATCTAAATGGAATTGAAATATATTCTTCTTAGTAAAGTATCACAAGGATGGAAAAATAAATATCCAATGTACTCCATAGTGATATGAAACCAATATATAAACACTTGCGTGCTCATATGAACAATAAGACACAAATATAGTCTAGTATGGAGATAGACAGTGGCAGGAGGGGGAAGGGGAAAGAGAGAGAATGACTGACAGAAGAAGGGAGGGCATGAGGCGGGATCTCACCTAATGTGCACAACATGAGGGTGTATAACACACCCCTGGGAGAGGGGCTCCTTTACAACTGGAACTTTACTCTGGAAGTGCGAACAATGTGACCTAAAAATTTGTATCCTCCTATTAATTTGAAATAAAAAAATACTATATAGATCATCATTATCACCACTTACTGCATTGCTAAGTCAGCATCCAAAATATGTCTGCACTTGTATGTATGTGATATCACATGAAATGTATATGAATGATATTTTTTGACTAACTATAAAACATGCTAATCCCTAGTGGGCTAATGACTAACAAATTAGACCCTGGTTACTTAGGATCTACTGGTCTAAAAATAATTTATGTTTTTAATTATCATAAGCTACATTGATAATTTCTTACATTATAATGGATAAAAAATCACAAACTTAATTTTATCTATGTATCTTTCCATTTGTTCTTTATATTGGTCATAAAATTTACCAACTTGAAACCTAGAACTTCTCTAAAATAAGTATGGGCCACAGTAGTCAGAACTAACGTTTATTGAGGGTTGAGTGTGTGCTAGATAGTGTTCAAAGTAGTTTATGTTTTACTCAGTAGTCCTTTAATGGGAATCATGGTAGGCACATTGTCAGTATTAGTCTGGGTTTTCCAGTGGGATGTGTATAGATATACAGATACATCAGAGGGAATTCATTAGGGGAAGTTGCTCACATGATTATGGAGAAGTCCCATGAAAGGGACTGTTTGCAAGGTGGAGACTGTGGGAGGCAGGCAGTGTGGCTCAGGACAAGTCCAAAGCTTGAGAGCCAGGGAAGCCAATGGTGTAACCTCAATCAGGAGACAAAGGAGGCTGCTGGGGTAAGTCCTGGAATCCAAAGGTTGGAAAGCCTGAACTTTTGTCAGGCTTTGGGCAGGAGAGGGCATGTCTATCAGGCATGTCCAAGGGCAGGAGAAGAATATACCAGATCCAGGAGGGACAGACAGAGAAAACCATCTTTCCTCTGCCCTTTTTGTTCTATCCAGGCCCCAGCCAGTTGAATGGTACTTGCTCACATTGAACGTGGATACATCATTCACTCTATTGTCACATGCCAATCTCCTCCAGAAAGACCCTCCCAGACACATCCAGGAATAATGCTTTCCCAGTTCTCCAAGCTTTCTTTAATCCAGTCAAACTTGCAATGAAAATTAAACATCACACATATTATCCCCATTTTTTTTTTCAGGAAACTGAGGTACAAAGAGGTTAGTCAATTTGCCCAAGGTCATGTAGCTAGTAAGTGACAGAGAATCTGGCTACATAATTGTAACTACTATGCTATGATGCCACCGTATGTATATGTGTCCATAGAAAGTAATAAAAGATATTAGGATTAGCAGCTCTAATCCATAATATAACTCTGTAAGCAGTACAGTCTCAAAGTGAAATCATAATGAAGAAAGGAAGTTTTAAAATGAATTATATTTTTGAGAGGCACCACCATGGAGTTATTCATCACAGAGGAGTTATTAAAATAATCTCTTTCATCTATCTATCACCATTACTGAACACAGAGCCTAGATATATAGGTGGAACTTGATAAGTATATATTGAATAAATGAATGAAAAATCAGATCCAGAGAATACCCACTTAAATTGCTGTATCTCAAACTAGCAGCACCACTAGTTTATCCTCTTGGTGGAAGGAGGCAGTGGGAAGAGCTTAGGCTGCAAGGTCAGACTTAAAAAATTGCAATCCATATAGCAATAATGCTTGTTAGATTTACAGCCTTAGACAACTCAGATTCTTTAAGCAACAATTTCTTTGTGTTTAAAATTACAGTAATTATAATTAACACAGTGTGCTGTTTTGAGCACTAAATTTTGATAAAGTATCTAAGAGATTCTTGGAGAGGGATGATGTTCAGGTTACCCTCTGAGGGTTCAATAACAAGTCTATGAAATAAACTGACAACGGGTAGATTAACAGGACAAAGGGTATGCAAATTTATTATGTGTACGGACCCCAAACACAGTGAGATTTAGAAGTATATATAACTTCATGGAGAAGGGGAGGGAGATATACACAATTTGGTTTGGGGAAAGATGAATGGGCCCTTTGAAAAATGGATGATACTTTGTGACAAAGTTGTCTGGTGTGGTCCTGGCTTCTAGTCTTCCTGTCCTGGGATAAGAATCAATCTTTCCTGGTTGATGAAATTCCCATGGACCCCAGCTGGTGATGACTGAGCTCTTTCTAGAGGGTCTGTCCTTAGGCAGATAACAGGAGTTCAGAAAAACTTTCCCCCTGCATTTGCTTTTTTTCAAGCACCTTCAGTTCAAAGGAATCAGTTTATATTAGCAGCATATTTGGGGGTGGCATCTCCTGAACAACTTAAAGGTTCTGATGTACAGGAAACAATTAACAAGTAGTAATTCCCATTCTCCATGGTCACTAAGGCTCACTACATGAATCACCCCTGAATTTTCCTTATCCAACTCTCCCCTCTGTCCAACCAACATCTCCATTTCTATGGTCTATTCTGCCCCAGATTTTCAGTGGCCCCTGTCTTATCATTTCCACTGCCACCACTCAGCCCTTCCCGGTTCCTTCATACAAAGAGCATTTTAATCATTTGCTAGGTAGCCTTCCTGTATCCACATTGAGTCCGGAAAGACTTTAATTTTTTAAATAGATTATTGGTCATGTCCAGAGCCAGCTTCACAGGCATAAGACCTTCGTAGTCACACAGGACTCATGCTAATCAGGGGCCCATGCTTTGTTGAATGTTCTGCTGTGATCTGCTAGGAATTTAATATTTATAAACAAAGCATCCAACTTTTATTGTGCACTGAGCCCCTTGAATTATTTAGACAAATTACGTAGTCCGGGACCCATGACTCCCTTGTTTGGAATATAAACAGCACACTGCCGTCGTTTACTAAACTAATGATACTCATTCCAGACCAGCATTCAGGGCCTTTTATGTGGTCCCAACATATTTCTCCTGACTTGTCAAGTGATCTTTATTCTTTTATTTCTTCATCTATTAAATAAATCTTTATAAAATGTTATCAAGCCCTAGAAATATGTACATACTATACTCTGGCCTGCCTCTCCAACTCTCTCACCAATGTCTCCCCTACCTAATTACTACAGTCAAAGGGCTCAATATTCACCTCCTGTAACTCCCTACCCAAACGTTCTGCCTGTGGAGTTAGCTCTTCCACACCTTCAAATCAGTCACTCCTTCCTCCATTATTTGCATGGCTTATCATAGTCTCAAATTTCAAGTTTGTAAACATCACCTTAGCAGAATGACCTTGTCTGACCCCTGGCTATAAAGCTGGTGGTCACTGTTATTCTTTATAACACATTCTGTTTATTTACTCCTTAATAGCATCAGGAAAATTGGCCAGGCATAGTGGCTCATGCCTGTAATCCTAGCACTCTGAGAGATGAAGGCCAGAGGACTGCTTGAGACCCGTCTAAAAACTAGCCAGTCTGCACGGTGGACACCTTAGTTCTAGCTACTCAGGAGGCTGAGGCAAGAGGATCTCTTGAGGCCAAGAGTTTGAGGTTGCTGTGAGCTATGATGACTCCATAGCACTCTACCCAGGGCCACAGAGTTAGATTTTGTCTTAATAATAATAATATCATAAAAATAATAATGGCAGAGCTCTAGGTGCTTTCCCTATGTTAGCACAGGTAATTCCCATCACTCCATGAGATGGGCCCTGTTCCTTCAGGGCACCTAGCATAATGAGAGTTCATGGTCTACTTCACATAATGGTGAATTCAGTAAGATCATAGATTTTGTCATCCTGATTTACTGTTGCATTCCCCCATGTCTTATACATAGTAGGAATTCAGTAATTTCATCTTGAATAAATGATTGCCTACTCTGGGCAAGGTTCTGATTTCTTCTGTTGCACATTGCCCAAAAGATCCAGAATCCTAGATATTCCTCTCTTTCCTGAGTATATGTTTACTCCTGTTACTCATATTCTTCCCTCAGACTGGAATGCACTTCCTCTGTGAAATTTCTATCCATCCAGCAAAACTCAGTTCAAATAACATCTTCCAGGGAGGCCTCTCGTAAATATTCTTCTTTCCTTCCCTTTCCCATACGTTATTGACCCTTGCTTATTTCACTTCCAGAATTTCCTTGGCATATCACATATCTCTTATGGTGCTTATATGTTTCTTTTCATTGTAACTCTTTTTGCATTGCTCTTCCTATAAACAAATGACAAAGACCACATCATGTTCCCCTTTGTATTTAGTGCATTATTGAGTATACTGTTCTACCCATATTAGGTACTTGATACAATCTGATTATTTGAAATATGTACCCCAATGTCCACATTTTAAGAAGACCTGGGAAATCATCTTCAAATCTCAAATAATCCTAAACTGTCATCATGCAACCATATTTCCAACTATATTCTCACTATCCTATAATTGACCTGAGAAGGGAAATTCGTGTCAAGGTGATTAACTTTGGTTTTCTTTTCCTTTCCCTTTTGACAAATCTATGCTCAAAGGTTCCAAGAAAAACATTTAGTTGCCAATATAAAAATGGCATATGAATCAGCTAGACAAAATGTGATATTTAGAATCAAATAAATCTAGATTTATAAATATCACTGCAGAAAAGCTTGACAAATTACATTGTCTATCGATACTCATTTCCCAGATTACACATCTGATATGTGAGGGAAATATCTCAGAGTTGTTGTGAGGGCTAAAGGCATAAATATAAACTGATATACCAGTCATTAAATATTAAGTTTTTTAATTAAAGTGTTTAAAAATATTAATATAGATTTCTGGTATAAGCTGGAGGACTGATTACACGTGTTTACTTCCTTTCATCTTCCCCAAAATGAGAGTAAATGATTTTTTAAGGCTGAAAACCCCCAGTGCACATAGAATAGTCATCAGCAGATTTTAGATTTCAAAAGACAGAAATAAATGAAAAAGAATTGATTGAAGCTGAGACGAGGAAACCATGGGATGGAATGGTTAAAACAAGCACAGAGGAATACAAGGTCAAGGCGAGAGCCAGCTTAACCCACAGCTTCAGATTCAAAGTGATAAGGGATGAGAGACGCCAAAAGAGGGAGTGAGCCGTGGGGAAAGGACCTCCAGGTCTGAGGAAGGAAGGAGGCTTCTGACCTTCAGAAGGAAAGATTGGCACAACTAAACTGTATGGAAAATGGAAGAAAACAGTTAGAGTTGTTGCCCCTGGGAGCAGATCGGGATGGGAGTGGATAGGAATGAGTATATTCAGGAGCTTTTTTGTTGTTGTTAATCAGCCCTTCTGTGCTATTTGAGTTTTCATCCATGGACTTGTATAACTTAGATAAAAGAAATGATGTAAACAATGAAGACACTGACAGTTGCCGTGCAAATCCAATGTTAGTAACAAAGTTGAAATAATTTCCAAAATTGCTTCTATTGTTGAAAATAACAACAAACATGTAAGCCACTGTTTATGCATTTCCAATTTTTTTGAAATGTGTTCTTCAAGTATTACTATTTCTGCCCTGGGAGTTTATAATGTGACTAAAATATAAAATTAATTTAATAGTCGCAGTTCAGACGGGAGGTTACGTCTCAAGAGGTTCATGGTTTGGGGGGTTTCTTCCTACTGTGTAATCTTGGCTCACCCTGAGTCTTTATTTGATGGATTGTCATTGCTATAGACTCACAGAATAGCTATGTTTATGAAAGCACTAAAGGGAAGTTACCTGGTTACAATAAAGAAAGATAACTCTTTTAAACATGCAATATACAGAAAAGAGCGCACAAAAGTGGGATTAGGAGTCTCTGAAAGGAAATTTCTGGCAGGGGTCTGGCATAAGCAGAAGTAAGGGTGATTTCTGTTATCAAACTGAACAGAGAACCGTACCTAAGACTGTTTGGATATTAAAAACAATCTTACTACTTTTTTTTAACCTCAGGATTTTATTCTCCTTTTTAGTTAAAGCTACTGAAGCCAAGAGACTTTAGAAGCTTAAAACCTGTTTCACCTTGGTTACTTCACATAGATTTTCTTCGAAACATTGGACTTTTCCACAAAAGCATCTTTTCATTTCTCTCTGTATTAAAGCATTCTTTAGATAAAGCCATTATGTTTCTTTAAAAGCCATTATGCTTTATAATAGTCTAGTTCTCCTTATGTACAGACACAACTTCAGCACTGAAGTAAGAATATCATAAACTGACATTGAACCCCTACACCAACACAAATTTATGTCAATAATTTAAATAAAAGCATTTAGAGGCCCAATTTTCATGACATTTAAAGCAACTATTTCACGTGGTGTATGTAATCATGCAACTAATGTCGACTCATAGTTGAATTTTAAAATTTATGATGATTTTTGTCATTGAGCAAAATTGTCCCTTTTTATCAGAGATAATTTAGCCATGGCTATAGACTTGAATTTACTTCATAGTCTTTATGAAAAGGAAAGTCATCACAAATAAGGCTCTGGCCATTCAGTTCATGTTACCAGCAGGTAAGAGTGAGCAGGCTGGAATAGCCACCTCCTCCCACACAGACCTAAGATGAATAACTTACCAAAATGTAACCAGGATGCACTTTGCCTTTGCTATTGCTCAACTCTCGTGATGTTCAATAGTCTGTATGGTTGTGTTAGCTATCTTTTTTAAAAAAAAATTACAGGGTAGAGCTCTTTCGTTGACTGCACTTATAAGAAATATTAGTATATGGAATGATACAATACTATCAATTTTTAGAAAAATCCCCCAAGTACAGATAAGAGCAATAAATGGGAATTGACACCTGTCATCATACACAGAAAAGTAGACTGGTACAGGCCGAGCAATTGGTTTAGTAAAATGATACCAAACTCTTATTATTATGTGAGAATCATTTCATTTTATGGATATCATTTTATTCAAAATTGTACTTTCTATGTCAGCACAACTTGGGAGTCTAAATTTTCATCTTACATACTTTTTCATTCTATCATAGTATGGTGTAGTAACTACTTGGACAATGATGCCCATTTCGTTCTGACGTTCTCATTTACTTTAGTAATGGAAGCATCCCTACCTGAAACTACATATCTTTGACAAAAACATTTTTAGCTCAAATCAGCTTAGCAAATATTTATCCTGTTGATACTAAAAATCAGAACTCTATGTCATAACCATGAAGAAATGTAAGAAAGGTGAAAAGCATTGTCCTCATCCATACCCATGGGCACTAAACAGTGAAGTCTTTCAGGAAAACAATTTTGAGATTATATCTTTAAAACCTTAACAGTTTGATCCAGCAATTCCACAAGTTCAGCTTAAAATGCAAGTACAAAATATTCGTTATAAAAATCGATGTTTAAGTAATATACATTGATCAAAATTAAATCCAGTTTGTGTGAGAATTAGTCATTATGTTTTTTCAACATGTCAATATGTTGTTTATCATATTGCATCCTTATTCATCGTGAAATATGTCTGTAATTTCCCCTTTATAATAATATATTTTTTCTAATTTTACTATCAGGGGTATCCAGACTAAGTAGAATGATTTTGAAGTATTTCTATTTCTACTATCTATAAGACTTGGCATGATCTGCTTTTTTTTTTAGAAATTATTTTTTACTTTTATTTATATATATTAGTTGTCTATTTTTTTGAGACTTTGGTAAAAACATAATTGTTTTCTATTTGTATTTTGTCTTGTGTATTCTGTAACAAACAAGTAGTAAATGATTATGAAAAAAATATTCATTCTATGTCGTCTCTATAGTCCCCCTATAAATGCCAATGTCAATGTTATTTTCAAGTTTGCCATTTTTTTCTCTCTGGGGTCATAGATGTAACCATGGCTGTAAAACAGAAATTTACTGAGGTACAGAGAAGTTTAGAGGACTATTCGAGAGAGAGACCCTCAGAGAATTACTGGGGAGAAATTCTGTAAGTCTCTGTAAAGAAAAGAAAAAGGTCATAGAAGATAGAAAAAAATATCACTTTTGTAACAAAATAGGGAAACCCTTCTCCACACACACACACACACACGCTCACATTCACAGATGAGCTGTAAGAGTCATAACATAAAAAGGATCATAGGCATCTGAGGTGTCCACGTCACACTGCAGTTCACAGATCACTAAACCACATGAAATACAATAGCTCCAGAGATGACAGCATAACCATTCAGAAGAAATGCTGTATTTACCAGCAAATCCAAAAGAAAAGACTCTCCCACAAATTCAGGACTGGTAACCAAGTTTTAAGGAAGCAGCTGTCATCTCTCTGAATCTACCAAACAACATTTTCTTTTCGTAGAAAGTGTAATAAGGACAACTATTCACTCCCTGCGTGTATTCTCAGGAGCGTTGGGGAGAATAGGGAAGAACGGTGACAGGAGCAAAAAGAAGAGGAAATGAGCCCATTCCAGAAGCCAGTCATGTTGGTTAAAGGTCCCAGAATTATATAGTAAAAAAAGGTGAATTTTACCACATGTAAATTATACTTCAATACTGGCTTAAAAATAAAAATGAAGTCTTGTAGAAGAAATCTGATTTATAAATCATCAACTTTCTGAAAATTCTAGTTCGACTAAGATTTAAGTTAAACTTGCAAGGATATGAAATAATTTTAGACCTCGCTCATGTTGAAGTTCAGATATTCTAGTCAAAATGTTTTGTTTGGCATGTGGGATATAATCCTTGTCCAACTAAAGTTTAACAGAGTCAGAAATGTGGTCGCTAAAGGTTGCTAAGGCAAAGTTGGTCTGTGTAGTCTGTTAGTTGACTAATTAAGCATTGCCTAAAATTAATTTAAACAAGGTCCTAGACTAAAAGGTGATATGAAGAGCTTTTCATTCCAAAAGTAAAGTGAACAAATTGGGTCACAATCAGGGGAAATACTAGACATGGTTTTGTTGTTGTTGCCGTTCTTACTTGTTTGTTGGTGATTTTTCACTCTCAGAGGTGCACCATTCACCCCACCACTATTCTTTCTTTCCCCTGGGGAAGGCATTACAGTCCATCTGGTTGAATAAAACTAAAATGAACAGACAATACCTTTATAAGCACTAAAGTAGAAGCTAGAATGATTCCTCACCTGAAAAATCCAATAGCCCAGTTGAGATGTAAGAAAACTCAGCTATTCTGATACTGCCTGAATCCTGGGAATCTGGCCTAAGGATTTTACAAAAGAAAAGTCTATTGAAGTTTTTTATTGTGTTTAAGATTAAAATAGGATCCTTTCCTTTAAAAAATTGCCATAAACTAGCAGGTCCTTGAAAGACACAAGCTACTAAAACTCATTGAAGAAACAAATAACATGAACAGTCCGACATCTATTCAAAAACTATGTATGTCGTTAAAAACTTTCCATCAAGCAAAACTCCGGGACCAGGTGGTTTCCCTGGTAAATTCTACCAAACATTTAAGGAAGAAATGACTCCGGTTCTATACATGTTTTTTCCAGAAAAATAAAAGAATACTTCTCTACTAATTTTATGAGACCAGTATTATCAGATATATTATAAGAAAGAAAAATGTACACCTATGTCCCTCGAAGGCAAAATACAAATCATGAACATATTCTAGACTCATTAAATATCCTTCAAAAAGCCAGTTTTGGAAACATCATAATAATCCATGGCATTAAGTATAACTTAATCATTTTTCCTACTACTGGAAGATGTTTTAAAGGAGACTTTTCTTTCCATACAAAAGTCTGTGCTCTATTTCCTTGTTTAGTAACATAGATTCTGAATTGGTTCTCTCTCTTTGGAATTTAAACAAATTACCTAGCTTTGGGTTCTAAGCCTGCCAGGGGTCTGAAGAGCAGATATGTTGGAGTCATATGTGGTAATAAGCTATGACATATGACTTCTAGAGAGAAGCTACAACATGGATCCAAAAAGCTGGTAAGTTTTTACAACTGTATTTTAACTATTACCTTCAATGTACACATAGGTTTCTGGAGCAAAGAAGTCAATTCCACTTAGTTCAAAGCAAATTGCCATTGTGGTCCTTCTGTGTGTCGATTTCTTACTCCAGAGCAATGTGATGAAAGGTCTATGTTATATTATACAAACATATAGGGTCGATATTACAGAAAAGAAATCCAAAACAATGAATCTGAGTGCTGTAATACCATACACAGTGTCCCCTCCTTCCACATAGAGGGAGGGAAGCCTTTGCTTCAAGGGAAGGATTCTAGGTTCCTACTCCTAGAACCTTTAGAATGCATATAAATCTAACCAGAAGAAAGATAAAACCTCTGTCCTCATCATTACAATCAATGCAAGGAAATCTCCACGGTCCCAGATTTCACCCTCTCCATGAAATCTAAACACATACCCTTGGAGTTAGGTAAAGCTCTCTGGAGTTATCACAGTTTAAATTACCTTCCACAGTTTCTCTTTTCGTCAGGTCCCAGGTTGCAGTAAAATTTTCTCAGAAATCCCTAACTAAAGAAACCCAAACATTTTTTATCATTACAGTCCCATAAAAGCCATGTAAAGACAAGAGATCTCTTAGTGTCAGAGACAGAGATGGAGAACACACCTGTTGTAGATTCAGATGGGTTTAGTTTTCTGTTTCACGCTGTGGGGACCAGCTGCACTTCCTGCCTGTGGATTCCATGGAGTGACTATAATTGCATAAATGCATATACCAATCACCCCCTCCTTATTCAGCTCATTACAGTGGGTTTTAGATGCATGAAGCAAAGTTACATCCCCAAAAGGATACGCATTTAGGTTGTTTCCAAGTTTTCACTAAACTGAAAAGTATTTAAAATACATTTTAAGAGCATAGCTGTGTATTAAATTGTACAGACTCAATTTCTACAGGAAGGTTACATAAAAAAAAAAAAAAATCACAGTCCTATAGAGTGTACAAGCACTCTTTTGACCATATACTTTCCAACACAGAGAATCAACACTTTGAAAACTTTGCTCATTTGTTAAGTTTTTAAAAATTGTGTCTCAATGTGTAAGTTTGCCTTCCTATCTTTAAAAGTGGAGCTAAGTATTATTACACACTAATTTTCTACATATAGTAGAATCCATTCCTTGCCTTATTGTGAGCCAAACAATATGCTTACAACATGCTTTTTTATTATAGTTTTATAATATGCCTTCGTGTATAATAATCCCTGCCCTCCTCACTTATTTTGCAAATTTTTGCTGACTAGTATCATGGTTTTATCTTCCCAATGAATGTCAGATGAATACTGACATTCTTTGTTCATCTTCAAGAAACGCAACAATGGGGCCTAGAGTGTAATCACATGAAGTATATAATTAAATTGGGAATAATTCAATTGTGTTCTGGAGCCGCCTCTTACCAGATTGGGAAACCTGATTATTAAGTATTCCAGAATTTTTCTATGTAGTTTCAACCTTTTGGTATCTTGAAATAGGCCATGGCAGCAATTTTTACACCATGGAAATCAGACATGACAACTAAATAAAATACGATATCCTGGATGAGATTCTGAATCAGAAAGGGAAACAAATTAAATCAAATAAAGTATAAGCTTATTGGTTTGTTAGTGGAAACAAATATCCCATAGTAAATTAAGATATTGACAGGAGGAGAAATAGAGTTTGGATAATTCAGCCATTAAAAAAGATGGAGACTTTACATCTTTTGTTTTAACCTGGATTGAGGTAGAACACTTTCTTAGTAAAGCATCACCAGAATGGAGAAGGAAGGATCCGATGTACTTAATTCCAATATGAAGGCGGTAGATGACCTAATACAAGGTGGGGGTAGGGGAATGAGGGAGCAAGGAAAGGGGATAAGGGAGGGGGAAGAGGTGTTATGGTGTATGGCACATCTCTTGGGGGGCAGGACACAATTATAAGAGGGACTTCACCTAAAAAATGCAATCTGTGCAACCTAATTCTTTGTACCCTCAGTGAATCCCAAACAATAAAAAAAAAAAAAGAAAGAAATTAGGGGTGGTGCCTATGGCTCAAAGGGATCGGGCGCCAGCCCCACCATATGCTGGAGGTGGCAAGTTCAAACCCAGCCCTGGCCAAAAACTGCAAAAAATAAAAAAGAAAGAAAGAAAGAAATTGGGTTTGGGATATTTACGAACTCTGTACTATCTCTGCAACTTTGATATAAACATAGAATTATTTTTAAATAGAGCATTTATACTTTAAAAACCAGTGGAAAAAATTAAGTTTTAAAAAATAAAACTATGAGGAAGACCATCAGACAAATGTAGAAAATTATATATATTTTTACAAGACAACAAGCAAATCCCCTCACACAGCTTAACATAATTGTGAGGACCATTCTATTAAATGAAACTGAAAAGCCAGAATAACTATTCAATATGTAACTCATCTATAGAAGACATTCTGAGAACAATTTGGAAATTTTTCATGTACACGGGACATTAACTACTGTTATGTAATTACTATAACTCTTATAATGTAGGATTGGTGTGATAATAATAGAGTGACTATGTAAAAAATTATCTATTTTTGAAGATTTATGTTTAAATGTTGAGGGCAAAATATTGTGATATCTATAATTTATTTTGAAATTATTCAATAGAAATAGATGATGCAAAAATATGCATCACATTGGTTTTTATTATAGTTTTATAATAACATGCTGCTCTCTAGTCTTTCTATAAGCTTTAAATTCCCCTAACTCCAAACTACTTCTCAAGAACTAGTACAGAAAAATGCAATGATTTTACACATTAATCAAGGAGTGGTCACAGGAGAAGAAGTGGCAGTGTGTGTCCTTAGGCAGGTGGAAGGCTGGCCTAAGACAGTGTTCTTCATCCATGGAATATCCACATAACTCGGTAGCAGAGAGCTACAACTGACTCCCAAACCCAGGACTTTACAAGACCTTGGGGAATGGGGCCTCTGAACCCTTGACCACAGTGGGCCCCAGCACCATGAAAGCAGTTATTTCACTGAGAAAATTGACCCAACTTATCCCAGGTACACACACGTGAGCAGTGAGGATAGAATAAGGGAAGGATAACTCACAGTGCATGCAGGGCTAAGACAGCATGGAGGCCAAAGCACCCTCTTCTGAGAGCTATGCGAATATGCCAGCTTCCCTTGCACCAAGATCTCATCTTGGGAAGGAACAGACAGAGGAGAAAGGAAAAGAGATAGGGATTTGGGCTTTTTAGTTGTTATTTTTACTTTTTCCTTACTTTTTTTTTTTTTTTTTTTTTTGAGACAGTCTCACCTTATTGCCCAGGATAGAGTGCTGTGGTGTCTAGCTCACAACAACCTCAAAAACTCCTGAGTTGAAGCAATCCTTCTGTGTCAGCCTCTGGAGTAGCTGGGATTACAGGTACTTGTCACAATGCCTCGACAATTTTTCTATTTTTAGTAGAGATGGGGCCTCACTCTTGCTCAGGCTGGTCTTTAATGCCTAAGCTCAAGGGATCCTTCCACCTCAGCCTCCCAGAGTGCTGGCCATGAGCTACTGTGCCTGACCAAGAAATAGGTTTTTAATAAGGAGATACTACGTTGTCTTTACTTGAAAAATTCTATTTTCCCACCACTAGCAGGAAGGGTAGAATCCAGAGCAAGTTAAGTCAGTGAAGATTTGTGCATCTCTCTGGTGGAGTGTACAACACTGTGATAGCACTATATAAAATTATAACTTGCATTGAAGTTGTCAGAGAATACACAATTTATACTTTAAGGACTGGCTAATGCTTTTGTTGGCCCAAAATATTATCATATTACTTTTCCTGATGCTTGTAACAAAAAGACATTGGCACTGAGTTGAAAGTTTGTCAGGTGTATCTTTTAACTCAAACAATTATCATTTGAAGTCTCTATTCATTGAAATTCATTTGCTTTCTCTGAGAAGGTAGTAGTAAAAGGCAAAAAACAGAATATTAGGACCCCAAACTCCAAAATCAGAAGCACTTAAGTTTAAAATCCACCTTGGCTACGTCCTAGTTGTCTGAACCAGGGGTCCTCAAACTTTTTAAAAAGGGGGCCAGTTCACTGTCCCACAGACCATTGGAGGGCCAGACTGTGGGCCCGGGGATGAGTCAGCTGCTAAGTAGGACAGGCAGTAGTGGCAAAAACACCGGCGGGCTGGATAAATGTCCTCAGCGGGCTGCATATGGCCCGTGGGCCATAGTTTGAGGATGCCTGGAACCTTGGTATGTTACTTAAAATCTCCATCACTAAGTTTTCATATCTATAAAATTAGAAAATAGTCTGTACCTTGGCATCATTGGAAGATTAAATATTAATAGGTATGAAACTCTTAGGCTACAGTTTTATGCTTATTGAACTCACTGCTGTTTCCACCATAACTGTGTTCTATATTTCTCCTTTTGTATCTAACAATTTGGATTTTTAGATGCATATAATTATATTTTTTGTGCCTTTGAGTACATGACCTTTGTGGTATTGTACAAAACATTCTCTGTAAATATTATATTAATTTTATTTTGTTTGAATTTAATTGTTTTCTAAATGAATGATTGTGCATTCTCATTTTTATCATTAAAAAAACCTCTTTTGCAATTTTATTTTGCATCTTTCTCTAAACACCTTTTAACTTTTATCCAATAGGTTTCCAGAAAGAAGAAATGGGGAGAGTAAAAGGAAAAGATAATTAAAGAGTTGCAGATGTGCTGTCTATACGTCTTTAGACTGAAAAATCTCCAGAGGAGTCAATGACAAAAGACCCTCCCCCAAATCCATCTATTCATAACATTTAGAACCTCCAGGATAAAGAGAAAATCCTGCAAGCTAGCATAGTGAAATAAGTCTCATTTTAATAAAATGTATCTTATCAGTAAACTCAATTGAAAACAATAGACCAATGGTTCTTACATGCTGAGAGCAAAGACATTGGGGCCTAAAACTCTCTACGCAGATACGTAGTAGATCAGGGAAATGAAATGAAAAATAAAAACACTTCAAATACACAAGAACTCAAAATGCTGACCTTCTACCCCAATTCCCACTTCCAACCTTTCTTAGGAAGTTACTTGAAGCTTTTTTTTTTTTTCAGGAAGGAGTAAACCAGGAAACAGCAAGCTATAGACCCAGGAAAGAATGTTTCAATCCTAAGTGCACTGAAGGGAAATTGCTAGATGACAACCAGCAGTCAAGACGAGTTGAGCTATTATGAATTGAGCTGCAGTGAATAATCTGGTGCAAATATCTTTGTTGTAAAGGGATTTTTGGGTCTTTTGGATATACACCTAGTAGAGGAATTACAGGATCAAAGGCAGTTCTAGTAGCCCAGTCATGGAAGAAGCCCAGTGCCCATCGACCCATGAATCGATTAATAAATTGTGGTATATGTACAGCATGGAATATTATGTAGCCTCAAAAAAAGATGGAGACTTTACCTCTTTTATGTTTACATGGATGGAGCTGGAACATGTCCTACTTAGTAAAGTATCTCAAGATGAAAGAAAAAGTATCCAATTTACTCAGTACTATTATGAAACCAATTTACAATTGCACTTTCATGTGAAAGATAAATCACAACTGTAGCCCATGAGGAAGAAGGGAAGAGGAGAGGGATGGAGGGGAGGGGGGAGGTTTGATGGAGGGGGGTAAATGGCAGAACTACACTATGTTGCACATTACAAGGGTATGTGTCTAATCTATTATGTATAGAGTATAAATGTCTTAACACAATAATTAAGTAAATGAGGTGACGGATATATTAACTAGTTCGATATAAGCATTCCAAGTTGTATATAAAATCAGCACATTGTACCCCATAATGCATGAATATGTACATGAAAAAAATCAAAAGGGGGAAACACAAACATGTACACAAAACTTTAAGGATGAAGGGGTGTGGGTATATATGCATGAATGAATGTGTGAAGAAACGCATAAGTGAACTTGAACAAGAAAAAAAAAGAAGAAGAGTTGAGCAACCAGGGCAGATGGGAACAAGTGGTTGAAAAATTTTAGAGACACATACACAGAAAATAAAAGGGAACTCTACGAAATGGCTAGTGTAATTAAAATGATAAAGAACAGGACCTTGAGAGGATGATGAAGGCTGTTTCCTTCCCTGGGAACCACGTTCCTCAGGCGTTAGGCCATGAGTCACTTCAGGAAAGAAATGGCCTTTCAGCGAACAATCTGTACTCACAGCCTGAATAATGTAATTCTTGCTTGCTGGTTATCAACTTTCAGGTTAAATCTATGGGTAAAGCCTAATAAATGTGTTTTCCGTTATCTCTGTCTGGATAGCTACTGGTTAGATAAAAGATCGCCTGGATTAGCCGCCATGAGATGTGCCCTACTTCATTGTTCTGCCTCTCTCCTCGCTCTGCTCCCTAGGAGACTTCCCCCAACCTGATTTTCCAGCCCCTTGACTAAAGTGTTTCCATTCAATTATATTTTCTTCAGTCTCTAGAAGAAACAGGTGAGCTCATCGGCAGTGTCAAGGTAAAAGTGCAGCTATCAAGCCGGAAAGTGAGAGTGGAGGGAGGAGGCGGGGGGAGGGCGGGACACTCATATTCTCAGTGTCTCATCTTCTGGGAGGATGTGGAGGTGTGGGCTACACAGACTGCAGTAGAAAACAGAGGTCTGAGCAAGTGATTTAAAATTAGAACATCAACAGTCTGCCTCTTTCACAGCAGATAACCAGAAAATAACGTTCTATAGTTGATTCATCAAGACATGGAGTTACAAGCACACCTTACTAAGTCCTATGGAAGTAACCACCTAAGGTCATTAAAACTAGTTTAAGAGGTACTGGGTGGCGCCTGTGGCTCAAAAGGGTAGGGCACCAGCCTCATATGCTGGAGGTGGTGGGTTCAAAACTCAGCCCCGGCCAAAAACTGTAAAAAAAAAAAAAAAAAAGAGGTAACTTCTAGGCACAGAACTGTAGGAGGGGGATGCAATTTGGGTGACTATTACATTTCATATAACTTCTCCTGTGGACTCAAAAAAATTTTTTTCACAATGTACATCATTACTTTGACTCACTAACTAAAAACTTTTTTTTGGCAGGAGTGGGGGGAGGGACAGAGTCTTGCTCTGTCTCCCAGGCTGGAGTGCTATGGTGTCATCCAAGGTCACTGCAGCCACAAACTCTTGGACTCAAGGGATCCCAGGTAGCTAAAAGTATGCACCACCACGCTTGGCTAATATTTCTGTTTTTAGTAGAGATAGGGTCTTAGTCATGCTCATGCTGGTCTTGAACTCCTAAACTCAAGTGATTCTCTTCCTTAGTCTCCCAGAGTTCTGGGATTACAAGTGCAAAGCCATCACACCTGGGCAAAAAATGAAAACTTTTAAAACTCTGCTTCATAGAGTGTAAAAGTTAAATGAAACTACATGCACACATGTAAAGTACTTTTCTAATAATTTTTTAGATAATAAGAGCTACTATATTCTTTTTGTGGAACTCTAAGGAAAAGAGAGATGAGCTGCCTTAAGAAGAGGGACATGTCCACAAGTGACGGAAATGTGGCAGGAGTGGACGCGGTAACACAGGGATCTGCAGCATACACGGAAACCCACAGCTGAGAGCGGCAGGCATGCTCAGAAACAGCCAGAAAGGGCTCACGGAAGGGACGACACTTCAGGGGAGTCCTCATGAGCACGGGAGGAGGCAGAAATCCAGGCGGGACATGACAAGTGCCAAGGTGCCGTAGAATATGGGACTGTGCAGTCACAAAGGAAGGATGGGTAGCTTAGTGATACCCTAATGATAACTTTTACCAGCAAAAAATAGGTGGTCATTTTGATACTGGCCTTTCAGGCTCTTGGTCTTGGTGATTTGAGAATAAATCGGCGGACCACAGATCAGTGTCAAGACAGAATTTATTTACGGAAAAGAATACAAAAAAACACTAACATTCCTGGTAGGGAGAGAAAACCCTAATTGGGAGAGAAAAACTTTCTCCGTTTTTCTTTCTGTGTCTCTCTCCCTTTAGCAGTATATATAGGTGATGGATTGAGGACATGAAATGAATGGATACAGTTCCACCCACTGGGGGAAGGTGAATGAACGTATTAATGAATGGACATAGTTCTGTCTGCTGGGGGAAGGTGAATGAACATATTAATGAATGGACATAGTGCTGTCTGCTGGGGGAAGGTGAATGAACGTATTAATGAATGGACATAGTTC
>NW_003852430.1:6267617-6272568 GCF_000181295.1 Otolemur garnettii | reverse complement strand
ACGTATTAATGAATGGACATAGTTCCATCCACTGGGGGAAGGTGAATGAACGTATTAATGAATGGACATAGTTCTGTCCACTGGGGGAAGGTGAAGGGAACATATTAATGAATGGACATAGTTCTGTCTGCTGGGGGAAGGTGAATGAATGTATTAATGAATGGACATAGTTCCATCCACTGGGGGAAGGTGAATGAATGTATTAATGAATGGACATAGTTCCATCCGCTGGGGGAAGGTGAATGAACGTATTAATGAATGGACATAGTTCTGTCCACTGGGGCAAGGTGAAGGAACATATTAATGAATGGACATAGTTCTGTCTGCTGGGGGAAGGTGAATGAACGTATTAATGAATGGACATAGTTCCATCCACTGGGGAAGGTGAATGAACGTATTAATGAATGGACATAGTTCCATCCACTGGGGAAGGTGAATGAACGTATTAATGAATGGACATAGTTCCATCCACTGGGGAAGGTGAATGAATGTACTAATGAATGGACATAGTCCGTTCACGGAATTGAGGCCTAGGAAACTTACATGAAATTGATCTAGGCATAGGAAATGGGGGTTCCGTTTTTAGTCATAAACTTAAAGGGAAGGAGACACCAAGGTGCCAGTGTCTCCCTAGCAGTTGTCCAGTCCCTTTGGCTACTGGAGCCTCCGATCGGGGAGGGAGGCTCCCCCACTTGCCTACGCTCCAGCCTCCTGGTTCCGCTGCCAGCTGCCAACGCACCAACACCGCTAAGGCGGAGGCGGTGGGTCCTCCAGCCCCACTCTGCTGAACTGGCTGGGGCTGAACTGGCTGGGGCGCCACCTGTCCTGTGTCAATTTCACATCTATTTAATAGTGATGCTGAGCCATCAGATACCAAAGAGTTAAGACTGGAGTGCCATTTGCTGTATCAATTTGATCTGAAACACAAGGATAATGTTCCCAGCTGTGGCATCTGGCTTGCTGGCAATTTCATCAGACAGTGCCAGCCGTTATTGTAGAGTTCTGGGCTTGTCACAAGGATTAAGCTGTTGTGCAGCTGTTTCTGCTACCTCAGTGCAATATAGTACAAGTTGCCTTTCAATTTTTCCTCTAAATAATACCTATTTTTCCCTCTCTTCATTTTTTTTGGTTAAAATACCTGGGGCATTTGTCGATAGAGTCTGCATTCCAATGCTTGCCTGTGGAGGGGTTAAAAACATGCACCATATTCACGTTCAGTGGCATTTCAATATAATTTTCAAATAACTTCCTGCGCAAAAAAAGTAAAAATGAAAAGTTTCTAGTCCTTTCATTCAAAGCATTTTTGTTTGTGTGTAAGTATGGCTTTTTAATAATAGTACTCAACCAAAAGCCTAAAGTGACTGCATTCCTCTGTTAAGTAATTTTTTTAAATATACAAGTTACTTTAAGTAACTTTTCTAATCTGTTGTTACTGTCAGCACATAAAATAGAAAGTGTTTCTTAATAGAGTATTTTGGTGAATGTTCTCTTATCTTTCTCATGAATTCATTTGCTAACTACAGTTGTTAAATTGCTAACTAACCATCAGTGTCAAAAGGATTGATCTAGTGCGTTCATTTTCAACTTAATTCTAATGTTCTTTAAGCAGCCTCATTCCTTTTAACAGTGTGATGGCTCCAAATGAAACATACCATAAAATCATAGATTTTAAAACTGTGATGGAACTTAGAAATTATTTGGTGCTTCCATTCATTTTATAGACAATGAAACCAAAAGCCAGTAAAGTTAAATAATACGCCCAACGTCACACAAATCATTTGTGGCAGAACCGAGCCCAGAACTTCATCCTTCTACGTCCTGCCTAGTGCACTGTCCATAATCTTACACCACTTCTCACGAGTCCCAGATTCCCACCTGTCTGTCTAGACCAACATTTTACCGGATCCACCCGGACCTTCTCCTGTCTACTACGTTCTTAAGAACCTTCCTCACCCACCCTTTCTCTCCCCATTCTGTTTCTGCCCTTAGCCTCCAGTTCTCCTAATTGATTCTGAAAGAACTCTAGACACCCAGTGCTATCTTGAACCTTCTTTTAAGAGTACTCTCCCATCATTAAAAATTTGATATAACAACAGATACCCATCTATTAATGATAAGTAAAAGCACTTTTAGGACTTAGAATTTTCAGAAATTATGAAGAAACTCAGTGCTTGTGACCTGAGGCATCTTGAGATGTAGGCCCTATTAAAACTAAGAAAAGCTGCTACCTGGCTCATCTCATTGTGCATCTCACCCAAGGAATGCCGGTATGAAGAATTTCTCATGGTGTTCTGCCCTCTATCCTAGTGATTCCAGTCCAGCCTTTACTCTGACTGCCAACTTGATTCCTTCCTTTGAAGTAGACTATTATTACCCCATCTTTATTCTATGGAGTTGACTGTACTTCACTCGCTTTCCTACTTAGGACGTAGCACTTAGAATTTCCCTTTCCTCAGCCTTGTTAATTGAAGTTTTTGCATTTGATTTGGAAGGTGATTAATTGTTTCATTAGGTAACTGTTCTCGGGGAATAAGACAGAAATATTTCTCTGCAGGTTAGCTGAAACTAAAGGAATTAGGTCAGAATCCACTAAAGCGCGGCATAGCCGTGCAAACAGGAGATGTATATACTGGTATATTCGTGACGCCAAGAGACTTGAAAGCGATGACACCCACCCTCATCAGCTCCCTGGGAATTTGGTGATAAAGCTGGGACTTGTGCACTTCCGCACAAGAGAAGAACAATGTTTCTTGGGATGCTCGTAAACAAAGTAGTTAGTCCCCAAAAGACAACCTGGAAGGGTCTCCTGCTAAAGACAGAGTAACATCTTCGCTAATGGAGAAACAATTTGTCTCTGCCGAAGCTTGGGAGGGCGGGGCAAAAAGGCAAATGCTAATGACAGTAAAACTCTCCAAACAGCAAGGGCAAAAAATGTTTTCCTATTGACTCCCCTGTGAAGTGTACGTTATATCCTATAAATTAAGAAAATAAGAAGGAAAATAACGCATTGGGGTAAAGATGATGTTAATGGGTAAAAATGGTCAATCCGTATTAAGGTTTAACGACATGGCATTGGACAAAGGTTAATCAAAGTTCACATTACTCTTAGTTGCTAAGCGTTTATGACCCAAAATGTGAATGCCAAAGGCATAAATGTAAAAAGAAGTCAGTCTGATTTATACAAGAAATATGTTTATAATAGTTTTGTTTGTTTTGCTATCCAGGACTATTTTCAAGTCACACTACCGTGCAGTTGAATTCCCTGAGGGAGGGTAGAAGAAAGCAGAAGGCGGTTTAGATCAAGTTATGCATGACAGGGATGCAAAGGAGGGAAAGGACAGAAATTCAGAGCAGGAGATGGCACCTTTCCTAGAGTCAAGGCCTAACAAAATAAATCAAACACCTCCAGGTGTGTGGGTCTCAGGGCCAGTTCAAAGCCCTCTGCCTCCTGAAAGTAAATCACTACCCTAGAATTTGGGATAATCTGAGGCCAGTATTGTGGAGTATCCTTGACTCTCTCAGCAAACACCAGCCTGACAGTCCAAGTTGGCACATAGACCATCCCAGGCTCCTGAATACCTTCGAAACACAAGCTCCCTTTTTGGCCAGATCTGTTGCTTGTAATTTAAACGGGAGTGAGCCTAATTTTCTAGAGGCAGAAGAGAGAACCTGACAACAGGCTTTCTCTATAGGGTAAATTTCTACAAAAGGGGCTGTTTATCATTCATTAAACTATCAAGAGTGACAATGAAATTTTGTAGCCTGAATATAAATAAACATATTGTTCACCTGGCCATTACTGAATCAAACTTCGACGTAGTTTTAAAAATTGTGGTGAACATCTCACCAATCAATACATTTGGATCTATCAGGCAATGCTGGAGTGCAGTGCCCTGGCGTCAGTGTCCTGTTTTACACGAGAACAAATGAGAAAATGATGTAGAAAGGCTGACCTAGAAATTGTTAAATAAACACAGGAAACACGCCACTGAAACAAAGTGAGAAAAAATGAAAAATGCTTGATCTCAAAGAAACGCCAGGATAAATCATTGTCATGTTTTTTCCTCCTGTGCAATATAAACGTTAAATAAAATACCATTTTTGATTTGATACTATTGCTGGAGACTAAGTCGTACTGTACTGACCTTTTAAAAAATGTATGATCCAGGATGGGTGCAGTGGCTCACGTCTGTTATCCTAGTACTCTGGGAGGTGGAGGTGTGTGGGTCCCTTGATCTCAGGACTTTGAGACTAGCCTGAGCGAAAGGGAGACTCCATCTCCACTAAAAATAGAAAAACTAGCCAGGCATTGTGGTGGGGGCCTGTAGTCCCAGCTACTTGAGAAGCTGAGGCTGGAAAACCGCTTCAGCCCAGGAGCTGGAGGCTGCAGTGAGCTATGATGACACCACTGCACACTACCTAGGTCGAAAGAATGAGGGAATCTCTCAAAAAAAAAGTATACTGATCTTTCAGTAATTCACCAAAATGACGAACACAAAGGGAAAAAGGAGAGGCACCCGATACATGTTCTCTAGGCCTTTTAGAAAACACGGAGTTGTTCCTTTGGCCACATATATGCGAATCTACAAGAAAGGTGATATTGTAGACATCAAGGGAATGGGTACTGTTCAGAAAGGCATGCCACACAGATGTTACCATGGCAAAACTGGAAGAGTCTACAGTGTTACCCAGCATGCTGTTGGCATTGTTATAAACAAACAAGTTAAGGGCAAGATTCTTGCCAAGAGGATTAATGTTGGTGTTGAGCATATTAAGCGCTCTAAGAGCCGAGATAGCTTCCTGAAACGTGTGAAGGAAAATGATCAGAAAAAGAAGGAAGGTACCTGGGTTCAACTGAAGCGCCAGCCTGCTCCACCCAGAGAAGCCCACTTTGTGAGAACCAACGGAAAGGAGCCTGAGCTCCTGGAACTCATTCCCTATGAATTCATGG
>NW_003852430.1:6262744-6267409 GCF_000181295.1 Otolemur garnettii | reverse complement strand
TTCCCTATGAATTCATGGGATGGTAGTTAAAAACAATAGCCTAAAAATGTGTGTTGTTCGTTCACTACAAATGTGATTTTTTTTTTTTTTGCCGCAAAGAAATATTAAACCAAATTTTAATGTATCCTAAAACAAACAAACAAACAAAAAAAAGTACACTTACCCTTAGGTGGTTTTTTTTCTTTCTATCAAATTCAATCCTTCTCATACCTAAGATCCATTCCATTTTATTTCATCTGCTAGGCCTACTCCCTGAATATGAAACATGCTCAGAATTTAAAATACACATATAATTTGAGCAGTGGATAGTCTAGACAACAACTGATAATAGACCCTCTAAGTAACAGAAATACCTGTTAGACCAAAGTAGAAATATGCCATCACTTCTAGTAGGTCCTTGGGAGCTACAAACATTTCCTAGTTAGTGGTTTTCACAAGTCGTAAGACTATAAAAGTACTCTCCTGCAAAATGAACTATTAATACACAAAATGAATTGTTTTGGTCTAAGAGTCAAAGCCATTTGCTTTGGTTGAGCAAAACTATCACATGTGCCAAGGCTACAGTTTGTCCAACCATTTTCAGAAGCACGTTTAAGTGCCCTAATGTCCCTATGGATTTTTTTCCCCTCCAGTGAATTAGATCCAAGTTAATGAGAACCATTAAATCTACTTTAGTTGAGTCTCCTAACTGAGTTTCTTCAAGTTGTTTCTTTCTGAGATGCCTTTTGAGATTTTTTATTTGTTCCATCAGAGTCGCTTTGAATTAAAACCTTTGCTGCTCTGTGAAATTCATGGTACAACAAAACACCTGACAGTATTTAGAGGTTAAGTGGATATGATCTGCCAGTGACCATGGACAGCTTTCTATGAAAATGCAGTTTGAGGCAATGTCTAAGCACCTGTGACTTTCAAGTTTTAAGTGATGCTCAAGGAGATGGAAGGATTGGCTCCGCATATATCCCAACGTGCACTGGTCTTCTGTCTGTTAACTTGCTAATGAACCATGATTCAGTAAAGTAATGAAGAGTTTACAGAGAGCCCCAGGAAACCAATTTCCAATTTTGCAACCAGCAGGCTTTAACTTCACTGCAGCCTTTGTTAATTTTGTCTGGAAGCAGACTTGGATACTAAATGCCATCCCTGTCTTTGATCCAGACAGACTTTTCTAATCTCTGTATATTTTGTCCATTAATAAATGTCTAATCGTAAGATCCATTTTATTTCTTTCCTTACTTGTTATAAATAGGCTTAGCAGCTAAAAATTATTAAAATGGGAAATCAAATTTTAACCACTTTGAAAATTAGAAACATTGAAAAGCACTCATCTCATGTCTGAAGCAAGAAACTAAATGGAAGAGATTGGTCTCAAATTGATTTATGATAAAATTAAGTACAAATGTGTACTTAACACACATTGTTTTCTATGGTATAAAGGAAGTTTTTTGGTGTTTTTGGTGTTTTTTGTTTGTTTGTTCAAAAAGGGTCTCACTCTGTCACCTAGGTTGGAGTGCAGTGACCCAATCATAGCTGACTGCAGCCTCAAATACCTGAGCTCAAGCAATCCTCCTGTCTCAGTCTCCCAAGTATCTGGGACCACAGGTACGCACCACCATGTCCACCTAATTTTTGTTATTTTTTGTAGAGATGGAGGTCTTGCTATATTTGCTCAGACTCATCTCGAACTCATGGTCTGGTGATCTTCTTGCCTTGACCTCCCAAAGTGCTGGGATTATAGGCATGAGCCACTGCACCTGACCTAAAGGAGGTTATTTTTAATGTAATTTAATAGGCATAATTCATTCATTATAATTTTTGACTTATGATAAACTACAATCTGATACTGTAAAAAAGCCCTTTGTATATTCCATAAAACTTCTTTATATATTCAAAAAAAGTCCAAAAATAAGCATGAAAATTTGCACAAATTGGAGCAGTCGACAGGTCAAATGCTGAGCTGATAATACCACGCCCGTGTCACCCAGGAGCCCCTGGTCAAAACATCATATCAGACCTGGGCCTCACTGGTCAATCATCCAAGAAATATTTGTTTTTTTATGAATATTGATAAATATGAGCGTATTTTCTCTAATTCCAAAGAAATTGTTCTCTTTTTTACTTTTGATTATTACAGAAGCATCACAGTACAATTGACGTCTATGTAGACTCTTTCAAGTTGACTGCGCTCTCCTTTAAAGAAGGGTGAGGGAAAACCCTTTTATATCCGACTTCAATGACTCAAAGCAAAAAGACAAAGAGAAATTAGGACACATTAATGCTCGTGCAGTAAAGACATAAGTCAATACTCATCACTAATCACCAGGCAGGTGAATGAGGAAAGTTTTCTTTCAGAAAAGGCTAAAAATCTTTTAACTGGAAGTCACAGTAAGGAATAAAAACGATTTCTCCTTTTATTTTTGCTTCCATTAACGCCCACCTTTAAAAGTATTTGTAAATGATCTCTTATCATCAAGAGCCCCTTCTAGCCAATATATCAGAGAAATGGAAATCGGTCAATAGTTCTCCCAGATGTGAGTTGTATTACTCAGTTACCAAAAAAGAAAGGAACAAGGCTCTTTCCTTCGCTTTCTTCTTTTCTTTTCACTTAAAAGGTGAAGAAAGTGAAACACGTCATGCAAATGAAACGAGCTCCAGACATTCTGGCTCCCACATTGTTATCTCTGAAATCCCCTCCTACTGTTCCAGCTGAGTGAAGGCTGCGGGCCTCTTGGGGATAAAAATCTAAATGCTTCGATGGCCCTGAACGACACACGCCCATCAGCATTAGCAAAGCTGGACATTTCCTCTGCATTTTCTTTGTTTGGGTGAGATGCCTATTTGAAATTATAATACACAAGAAGGCAAGGTATATAAACTTCAAAGCCTATGTATTTTGAATAATCTTTCACAAATTTTAAATTCTTCTTAACTTTCACAGTTCCGTGCTTGTCTGGAGTCCAGCCTAATAAATGCTGACACTCCCGGCTCAGTTTAATTAACAATGAGCAAGCTGGTGGCGACACAGTGGGAGCGCTGAGGCCGGCACCGGAGTGCTCCGAGCATGCTGCTGTCAGTCAAAGACCCAAGTCCATCCGGAATCCAGTTTTCAAAGGAGCCTGCGGTAAGATATTTTGGCAGTGTCTCTGCTGGCAAGGCGTTTTCACTGAAAGTGCCTTTCATTCCCTCCGTACTCATAATTGCCTACACACGTTGTGATAATTCTAACATCTCAAATTTGTGAACCTCTCTAGAATTTGTAAATGCTTTTCATGCGTCATCTCCACAAACCTAACACAAACATGTGTTTCTCTGTTTTTGACATAAAAGAATTAGTGAGGCTCAAGAAAGAAAATGAATTCAACTGAGAGAGGATACTGGAGAAGGGCTAGGTCCAGGAGAACAGGTCTTCTGGGGAGACCAGGAGGATGCACCTGCAGAGCCCTCCCCATGGTGACTCAGCTCTTGGGAATTTATAGGCTTAACTCCCTGGAACTTGGAAATTTCCAAGTTCTGTGAAATCCTGTAGTTCTGTAGGGGCTGGAGTAGCATCTCCTGCTTGATTCAAACTGGCCAATGGGAAGGGTGCCTGTGGGGTGGAACTTTTTGGCTGTCAATAAAAAGGGAAAGACCAAGCCAGTCAGGGAGCACGGCCATTTGGAAATCTTCTATGCCATAAACTCCTGGCTGATGAATAAAGCCCTTCCTCTTATAACTATGGTGTTTGGGTGCTCTTTCTCTCCATTGGGCCTCGTCTTCCTGCAACACAACCAAAACCATAAAGCTACCAAGAACCAGAACCCGGATTTCAATCCAGTTTTCCAACTTCAAGCCTACACCTTTATTCCGTTTTACAACAGCTGCTTAGAAAGTTTAAGCACAGGTGTCCGGGACTGTGACCATTATATATGAAGGTGATAAGGCACAGGGCGCGCTGTAACTCTGGTAGTTCTGGCCGTGGTTTTATCTTCTTGCACAAAACTTAAGCAGCACAAAGAAATGTTATAATAAATGTTTACAGAAATAACAAGTGAGCCACAATATGTGAATATAGCAACCTACCTTGATATTACATAATACTCTTTCTCTTGTGATGTCAAATGAGACTCCAAATACATATCAATGAAAGCATTGCTCTTCTTAATTCTCCTTTACCTTTCTCACCTATAATCCTAGGTGCAATATCTACAGCATAGTTTTATTCAAAGGAGGCAAACTGGATGTCAACAATTAATACCACTTACTACAAAACGTTATTGAAATCCGAAGAATGAAAGAATGAATTCTAAAGGAAAAGCCACCCCAACAGAGCATGCAACAGGCTGAAAAGGGATGATGTGACTTCAGCATTTCCCGAGGAGGACAAGCCTGATCAGCAACCAGAATAACACAGTTCTTTCCATCATTTAGCTCCATGAGACTGAATCTCCATCTCTCGCCCCACAACACATGGATAAGAAAAGAAGATACATTGATCTAGTGAGTAATACAAATAGCACTGAAATCTGAGGAATTCATATATTTTTACTAGAAAAAGAAACCAAATACACTGAGTGGTTGGGGTTAGTTTAGTTATTTTTCTTTTTTCTTTTTTTTATTAAATGATAGCTGTGTACATTAATGCAATCATGGGGTACAGTGTGGTGTTTTCATATACAATTTGAAATATTT
>NW_003852430.1:6195294-6262164 GCF_000181295.1 Otolemur garnettii | reverse complement strand
CACCAGCAGTATAGAAGTGTTCCCTTTTCTCCACATCCACGCCAGCATCTCTGGTTTTGGGATTTTGTGATATGGGCTAATCTTACTGGAGTTAGGTAATATCTCAATGTAGTTTTGATTTACATTGCTCTGATGATTAAGGATGGTGAGCATTTTTTCATATATCTGTAGGCCATGCACCTATCTTCTTTAGAGAAATTTTTCTTCAAATCCTTTGCCCAGCCTGAGATGGGATCACTTGATCTTTTCTTGCTAATACGTTTGAGTTCTAGTTTAGTTATTTTTCACATGTAGACAGGTAAACAGAGTTGAATTTAAAACATGTGATATTCATAAACACACTTAACAAGCATTTCACTAGTACTCTCTCTGCTAGGCCAGAAGGAGAGATGAGGATGTGTACACAGACTATATTCCTTTGAAGACATTCAATCCTACATGATTGCTAATGCTAAGCAGGCTTGTGTACTTGGCAAGATACAGAGTAAAAGAAATATGTATTCCATGGTATACATATACCACAATTTATTAATCCATTCGTGGGTTGATGGGCACTTGGGCTTCTTCCATGACTTGGCAATAATGAATTGAGCATTAAGATCAATGTGCGAAAGACTTAATTAAAAAAAGAAAGAAAGAAAGAAAGAAAGAAAGAAAGAAAGAAAGAAAGAAAGAAAGACGTGGTGAATGAAATCATAGATCCCTTCTGTCCTGGTCTCTGCTGATTTGTTTAAGTAGAAGCATCTTGAGTTACAGTAAATCTTCCCACTTCTACTCAAGTCAACTAAGATACCAAAAACACACGTTCTTTGAAGAGGTTACATGATAATTCAGTCATGGAAACAGAACTGAATCACTGTATTTTCCTAACTCATAATGAAGGTTTACTTTAAAATAATTGTGCAAATCCATGGTTATAGAAATCATTCGATTAATGCCCTCAGGGATTCATGCATAAAATATCTTTAACCCATTGGTGAAATGGACAGAAAGCATAATTATTAAATAAAATGCATCTTGTGGCAAATGACAGGTCAAGGACCTGAGGGAGAGTGCACTTCTAAGTAAATTCCAAGTATTCCCAAAAATAAAGTTCGTAAAAGCAGAGGGACATAATCCTTTCGCCCCATGAAACTGAACAAAGAGACAAAGATACAAATATTTCTGATTTGGGATGTTCATGTTTTTCATTCCAGGGTCTATTTTTTTATGTAATTTTACAAAGAACATGTTTTGTACATAAATCCTCTTCCACTAATTGAAAATGTATTTTGAAGGAAATGCATCAGTGAAACACTTTATTCATTTCCAGTAACAGATTTGATGACATTTGCAGAAATAGCTCTCCATTATCTACATTGTATTACTTGGTAAATTTAGCAGAAAGAAGGGGATAGAAAAATATGAAAACACAAAATGTGAAAATAATGGAACTTTAATGTAGCACAAAAACTGTGACAGATGTAAAGCCACAAAGAGTCATTAAGTCCTTCCCAGTCCATCTCTTCTTATCTCTCTTATCCCTTCTCTATCAATTATTCCTAATGTCGTTCCTTTTTCCTACTAGATGCATGGAAACTATAATAACTAAACTGATCTCTGTCACTACAAATAGAACCCCCAAATCATGTGGTATGGCATTTCTGTAAGTGAAGAAAATTACAGTAATTCTATAAGAGATGTTTTTAGTCATCATAGCAGCTATGGTTTTTACACTTACATTCACCCAGAAAAGGGAGCTAGTATTTTATTTTGCTAGGTAGTTCAGGTCACTGATTCATCATAAGTTTGTCCATTGTTTCTGATATTCACAACATACTGCAATAAGGGATATACTGGTCTTTTAATATGGATCAATTCATGTGAAAAGATGCCTCGGTTGTACTTATCTGTGATTGTCAACTATAGACAGATACCTAAATACACTTAACAAATTATATTGGAATCCCCTGATGCTATCAGCATGTTTAAAGTAATAAGAGCTACTAGGTCCTTAGGGTTCAATTTTTAATTGTGAGAGCTAACAAATGCCATCATTTACCTACAAAGATCATTATCTTGTACAGTCTAAAAATAAGCAAATACCTTATTTTCACCAACCCAGGAATAGATTAACAAGTTGTGGTATAGGTATACCATAGATACTGCTCAGCCACTAAAAAAGATGGGGACTTTACATCTTTTGTATTAACCTGGATAGAGGTGAAACACATTCTTCTTAGTAAAGCATCACAAGAATGGAGAAGCAAGGATGCAATGTAGTGGCTTGGCACCTATAGCTCAGTGTTTAAGGCACCAACCACCTGCTCTGGGGCAGGTGGGTTCAAACCCGGCCCAAGCCTGCTAAACAAAAAAATAGCCAGGTGTTGTGGTGGGCACTTGTAGTACCAGCAACTAGGGGGGCTGAGGCAAGAGAATTGCTTTAGCCTAAGAGTTTGAGGTTGCTGTGAGCTGTGATGCCACAGCACTCTACCAAGGGCAACATAGTGAGACTCTGTCTCAAAAAAAAAAAAGAATGCAATGTACTCAATTCTGATATGAGGACAATTGATGACCTAGAACATGGTGGGGGGTGAGGGAATAGGGTAGCAAAGAGAGGGGTGGGGGGTCACAGTGTGTGACACTGTGTGACACACCTCTTGGAGGTGGGACACAATTAGAAGAGGGACTTTGCCTAACAAATGCAATCACTGTAACCTGGTTCTCTGTACCCTAAGTGAATCCCCAACAAAATAAAAACAAAAAGAAAAGAAAAGAAAAGAAACAAATACCTTATAGCACAAGCCTCTTTGGAAGATTCTCAGTACCAACACCCTGCTTTCTCACATCTCAGAGAGGACTTCTAGTCCTACAGAACCACAAGAAAAGTAGAAGGGGCAGTAAAGATGGGTGATTGGCAGTTACATGCTACTACATAATGGTAATTCCTAAGTTTTTTTACTCTCTAGTGGGCCTAGACCTGAGAAGGGGCAGGGGTGGATGGGTAGAGGTTGAATACCTAGAAGGCGTAAGGGATGTTTATAAGGAACATCACACGCTACCTTCATCTGTATCCTTTCTTTCTATATATATCACTAATTGAAAAATGTACTTCCTGGAAGAATTAAGGCTGGCAACATTCCAAGTTTAAGATCACCTAAGAAGGCAGAATAGAGAAATAGTTGAAAAAATATATCTTGGAATTGATCTCAATGCTGGCTTAAATCTGCACTCACTTCAGGGAAATGACTAAAATTCTGAGACCACATACAGCGAACTCACACTTTACATGAAGGGGTTAGATAGAGTCTAAAATCAGAGGCAAAATTCTCTCGTTGTAAAAATTACCTTTGAAAATCCCTGTGCAATTTTCACTTTCATGCTTCATAAATTATTTCTTTACGTTCTTCCCCGTAGATGTTGACAAAGCTATCCTGGCCTATGCAATAACATTTTACTTTCACTCAATGGTCAGTAATTCTGAAAATTCCTCACATGTTCCTCATGCCATCCACCAAAATGCACGAGTTCTCATGTTTTATGGGGTATTAATAATTTCCACCAATCTCATAGGGAAAAATCCTACCACCATCTCTATTATTTTCTCAAATATAAGGCCATAGACTTGAATTTCCTCCCCAGGAGAGGCACTTTAAACAGAAACTCACACAAGCTAGCTAAGCAACAAAGGACAATTTGCTCTGCGGATACAAGAATAGCTCATGGAACTCGGGAGAGTTGCTTCTCCTGAGAATATGGAATCAGCAACTGTCGTGTCAGAAAACAAAATTACTCTCTAACTTTTGGGGACTCTGTGGATTTATATTTGCTTCCCTCTGTATGATCCTTCTAGTCTTTCTCTTCTGAAAACTAAGTTTCCTCCTTTCTAAGGACATCTTGGAAGAGGGCTCCCCCCAAATGAAAAACTCAGTCATTGAAACTGAACTGACCCCTGGCTCAGAAATTCAATCTCTAACAATCAGAATGAGCTTTAGTCTAGTACTGGTCCAAGCAACTAGGGTCAGGAGTCAGAGGGTGGAGATTATGTTATATAAAAAATAGCTGAAAGAGTTTAGTCACATGGAAGGGAAAGATTTTAGAAAGAAAAGAAGGGTAGATGAGGCACGTAGTCCCATATGTTTTTAATAATGTTCCGTGGAAATACAATCAGATACAGCAGATATTTGCATAGGGAATAGAAAGGAATATTCAGAAGAATTTCTTTAGGATAAATTAGCTAAAAAAAGATGAACCAGATAATCACCAGGGAAGCTTTGTAAGGCACTTAGAAATGAAGAGATTATCTATAGTTTTCTTATTCCTTGAAGAAATGATCACCCAAGGTGCTATGATCTGAATGTCTGTGCTCCTCCCGAAGTTTATATGTTGGAACTTAATCCCCAATGTCATAGCACTAGGAGATGGGGCGTTTGGAAGGTGATTAGGTCCTAAAGACGGAGCCCTCATGAATGGGATTAATGCCTTCATAAAAGAACCAAGAGAGCCCCCTTGCCTCTCCATCACGTGATGACACAGTGAGAAGGCATCACCTATGAACGAGAAGTGGACCCTTACGAGATCCCAAGCCTGTACCTTCATCTTGCACTTCTCAGCCTCCAGAACTGTGAGAAATAAATTTCTGTTGTTTAAAAGCCACTCAGTTCATGGCATTTTGTTGTAGCAGCTTGAAAAAACTAAAATAAGACACAAAGCCATTACATTCATATATTCCTCTGTGTGTGTATGTATGTATATGTGTGTGTGTGTGTGTGTAATATCAAATTATCAAAGAAAAAACCTTTCTAAATTACATAAGTGACTTCAGAAACTTCCTCTGAGGTGCTGTTTAAATATAGCCTGGTTAGGTTCATGCTTACATAACTTGGTCTACTTCTTTGCTAATGACAATATTGGATTAAACACCCAAAGCAGTCAATCAGAAATAATAGCCTGTTTCCGAAACAAAATATGAATCTTTAAAAACCCCAAATGGATAATAATAAGTTGTCTATCACGCCTGTGGAAAAATATTTCATTTTCGATAAACAATCATGAGCATGTAAGATTGCATTTTTTTATTTGTGACGAGTTTCTTACCATGTGAATGGGCTGCTGAATGTCTAGAAATTACATTTTCATATAAATTGCATTTTTCAAAAAATCACATGATTTTATCCTATTTAAACAAATTGGAAAACACTAGGATATTCAACATATGCATTAGGTTATTCCCTCCAGTCACTAACTGCAGAATTTGCTTAAACAGTTAATATTTTCCCAAGGATAAACTTTCTAAATATAAAAACACACACAATATGCCATTACCATTTCTCCATCCACGGCTATAAAAAGAGGGGAGAAAGCTGTAAATGTTTTAGTAAGTTAGGCAATTATTTTATTGACGTTTAAAACAATGCTTTAATGGTAGATTTTATTTTAATTTTTTTGAGACAGAGCATCAAGCTATCGCCCTGGGTAGAGTGCTGTTGCATCACAGCTCATAGCAACCTCAAACTCCTGGGCTTAAGCGATTCTCTTGCCTCAGCCTCCCAAGTAGTTGGGACTACAGGTGCCCACCACAATGCCTGGCTATTTTTTTGGTTGTAGTTGTCATTGTTGTTAGGCAGGCCGGGGTGGGATTCAAACCCGCCAGCTCTGGTGTGTGTGGCTGGTGCCTTAGCCGCTTGAGCTACAGGCGCCACCTAATGGTAAATTTTAAAACGTGTTTTCTATACAACTACTGAGAATCTACATTTGTTTCACAGAATATTTATTAAGCTTATCTCATCAGCATAATAATCTATTTAGGAAATTTTTCTTTCATTTTTTCATTTCTGTCTGTAATGAGAACTGGACCAAGATTGTGAAATATCAGAAAGCTTTCTTAATAAAAGCAGTTGCTGTAATTAGAGTTTATTATATGCCATGCACTGCACTAAGTTCTATTTATGAAATCGTGTCATCGTCTCAGTAATTATATAAAATAAATAGCATTATTATTCCCATTTTAGAGATGAGAAACTGGAGAAGATCTTCGGCCATGGCTCATGGCTAACAACCAGCAGAGCCAGGATTTGCTCCAAGCGTGTAGGACTAAAGCCTTCGTATTTACCTGTCACACTATAAGGTTGTGGGCCCTAGATATGGGTTTTAGTAAGATGAAGAACTGTCTTTGTATTAACTGAACTCCAGAAACAATACCCTGGTGTTAGGATTTTCTAGGCTGCCTCCTTCTTCCATAGGGTTAGAAGGATTCTGCTGGGAAGCACAGGGTTTGCACTGGGTCAAAGGTACAATAGCTTTTTGATCAATGAGAATCCAAGTTCAATCAGATTATCCCTTCCCTTAACTACAGTTATGTTTTCAATCTTTTTTTCCACCAATTAGATTCTATTTCTCCAGGTACTCTTGTCAGTTGCTGAATCTGAGCTCTGAAAATCAAAAAAAAAGAAAGAAAGAAAAAGAAAAAAGGTAAAAAAATAAAAAATAAAAAAAAAAAAAGCCAATCAAGGCATATTCTTGCTGCCTTGATTCTACCTTTCATTTAGCAGGTCATACCAACAGGCCTTTTGTCTGAAGCACCCAAACCACATTCAGTCCCACTCACAAAGCCAACAGAGAACACTTTGAACACTTTCAAGGCTTAAAGCCTCGACTTTATTTTAATTTGGGATATTTTTATAAAAGAGAATTTTCAGAAGAAATATTAATTCCATATTATTGTGGCTATGAATTCAATTCCTGACGGACATCAAGCATCTGCAATTTAAAATATCTTTTTGTAATTCCTGGACTTTTTCCCTAAATCCTAACATACTTAGAATATCTTCATTTTAATAGAATATTGGAGTCTTAATGAAGCAGTCAGAATGACCTCTTCTTAAGCTTAGACAAAATATTCATACCATATTGTCAACTGACCTAGTTATCATCTTCTTATCCTTCAAAGACTAATTTCCTGCCAATTTGGATTAAATTTCTATTGCATAATTACCAAGAACCTCAGGAATCTTTATACCCTGTGTGGTCTTAATCAGACCTTTAATTTTGCTTAATCACTTACTGGTCCACAAGGATTGAGATATGGGATGTCTGCCCTACATCCGTATAACTTCTGTAACTTCTTTCCTTAATGCATCAATGAGTGAGTTGTTCTATTTAGAACATTTTTGTCTCTATATTTCAATGATGCTATAGAATTACTGAGTCATTCAAATTGAATATGGACATCAGGGACAAAATACACAAACCTGAAGACACGTAGGACAGTGGGTTCAAGTCTTTCTTCTGTACCAAACCATAACTAGACTTATTCCCTCATAAATCTTTTATTATTCTTTAAACAAATATATATTGATCGAGGCACAATGCTAAAAAAAAAAAAAATCAAAGAATGTGGGAACATAGAGTGAATCAATGTTATCTTTATTTTTAGCAGTCTCCTAATTTCCCACATCCATTCTTGTTTTCCTACAAGCTGTCCACTACACAGTAGTACGTCACCTTCAAAACACCAATCTGATCATGGCGTCTCTCTTACCAAGTAAGTGGGAACTCCCATTTACTAATCAACTGGCAAAACATTTTCATTAAGCAAGATGAACAAGCTCTGGAGATTTCTGCTGTGGAAAATCATATCTATAGCCAATGATAACGTATTATGCACTTAAAACTTTGTTAAGAGGGTAGATCTAATGTTAAGTGCTACTACCACAATAAAATAATTTTTTAATATATCATAAACCTTTCATTGCAAATGAAATATAGAGCAATTAACAATGTAATTAATTAAATATTTAATTAAAATAAAGCAATTTGATCATATCATGCTTCTGCCTAAGAAAGTCAATAGTTTCCTATGACTTTCTGGCAAGATCAGATTTTTAAAAGGCCTATAAACACTAGTATCACTAATATAATCATATTCTTACCCTTCCGATCACACTGAGCTACATATACTGCTCATTCCAACTGCACTGGTCTCACGTCAATTCTTAACACGTCATGCTTTCTCTCACCTCAGATATTTGCATATGTGCCTTTACCCCATCCTGCTATAATAATTCCCACTCATCCTTCAAATTTCCATACAAATGTCCAATGTATCTCTCCAACTAATTTAAGCAACCAATTACAAGTTCTATCTTTTCCTAGGATAGATCTTTTATCACTTAGAATTGTAATGCGCAATTTTTAGCGTCTAACATCTGATCCTAGCATACTGGAAGGCAGGTGTATAAGAGCCCTAAGAGAGTGCAAAGCAAGTCTATTTTTGTTTAAGATTTTACTCCTATCACCCATCAAAGGTCCTGAAAAATAGAAACATTCTTGTTTGTTGAATGAATCAATCAATGTCTGTAGATCAGTCTTTTCTAAAACACAGTTTACAGGCATTGACTGGGAGGTAATTCACAGATGTAATACCTAGTTTTCACCAATAGGGGAAAGTTGAAAACGGCTTGGGAAAGCAGGGACAATGTGTGTCTGGGACTGCGGAGACTCTAACATCCAACACAGTTCTTCCTAATATATAATTACTTCTGATAAAACACAGTGTAATTGACAGAAAAATTACTTCCTCGTGGTCTCTTCTGCCTTGCCTTTGAACACTTGGATCCAGTTATTCTGATAGATGACTTCTATCAACAGTTTCATTTTCTCTCCTTCATGCTAAGCAGCAGCTAGGCCATACCAACACTGAAAATTACAACTTGAATTACTTACAAGCTATCAGTGGGGAAAAAATACTCTTCAAAGCAGCTGAAAACTCTTCTTCAAATTTTATTAGCAATAAGTCAAGGACATTTTACTGATTGCCTGTTCATCCAAATATTCCACTTGTTTCAAAAGGCAATAATAAAACCATTCTTGAACTTGAGAAATATTTCCAAGGAGAAACATCATAACTGACTTATTCTTTCTTATCAAGAACATAAAATACAGCCAAGCACGGTGGCTCATGCCTGTAATCCTAGCACTCTGGAAGGCTGAGGCAGATGGATTGCCTGAGTTCATGAGTTCAAGACCAGCCTGAGCCAGAGAGAGACTTTTTCTCTAAAATTAGCCAGGCATTGTGGCAGGAGACTGTAATCCCAGCTACTCTGGAGGCTGGAGCAATAGAATCACTTAAGGCCAAGAGTTTGAGATTGCTGTGAGCTGTGATACCATGGCACTCTACTGAGGGTGACAAAGTGAGATTCTGTCTCTTAAATAATAATAATAATAATTAAATTAAATACTATATGAGAATTTATTTACAGGCTTATTACTAACAATTGTGCATGATACTATCAATTCAGATTTAGTGACATAATATAGGATTATTTTAAGTTTAATTACAACAGATAGAATAGCTATGGATCCATCAAACCTCATCTGAAAATTCTAGTAAGAGAAAATCTTAACTCATATACCCTGTGTACAGAGGAGTCCTCTTCTATGGTAATCTTTCTTGATTGAGAGAACTGTTTCAGATAAGACGTAAATGATATGGAGAAGGAGAAAAGAGATACCCATCCCACCAACCAGGTTAGTACAAAGAGTAGAATCTGGAAACCAGTGAGATGATAGAGGTCAGTTCATCTAGCCTCATAGCACTTATAAACAGTGAGCATCATGACTACGATGGTGATAATCATAGTGACCGTTCATTCAGTTTACTATGTGTCAGGGCTCAGCGGATCTGAAGCATCAAAGAGAAACACACACCATGAGCAGAAGCTGCTAATAATGAAAGTCAAGAGAGGTTAATGAGCAGAGAAAGACAAATGGTGGAACTTCTACCAACTGAGTTCTAATTACAGAAAAAAGAAAGAAAACTGAAACTCACTGTTTAATCAGATCTGATATTACAGACAAATAACAACAAAAGAAAACTAGAAAATGGACTAAGGTGAAGATGAATAGTTAAATTGCCTGGGACAAAGTTCAGCTAATGGAAAATCTGGTTCCAGCAGTTCCCTCTCTGTGTCAGGATCCTTACACAAGAAATGGTTGTATGGGGGTGTGCAAAATAGGTATTAAGGAATATGCAATGATGGAAAAATCTGACAACTATTTTATTTGAGATGCTTAGGGTTTGAATAATGGTGAAAAGGTCTCAATCAAGTGGAAGGCCAGGTATATAAAAGCTTTTATGATCTGTTTCCAAAATCTCACAAGGCCAAGATTATCCCAGGCAACCAGTTGCTTCAGGTTTGAACCTAGACTGCGCTACTTCATCTGGCTCCTCTGCAAGGACACCTGTTGAATTTAAGCTCATCCTGCCTTAGGATATTCCCACTGTGTAGTTTATACAGTTAATGGTAGCATGGCTTCACAACAGTGGTAAGTTCTCTCTGTTCTAGCTGAATTCTGGCATAGGTGCTCTTAGTCTAACTACTAGCAAGGGTTAAAGTGTAAATACTAGACCCTTTTTTTGACTTCAAAATTGAAGGTTAAAGGCATCATATTAGTGATAAAATTTTACTTTCAAGTGATAAACAACTCAATAGAATTTAAATCTAAACAAAACACTTGCAGGGTGAAAGAAGCAGTGATTATGGCTTCATGTAGTAGATCCGGAAACTCAAATGCTATCCAGACGCTCTCTCCTCCTCCATAAATTTCATCTCTCCTTCTCTTTCCTGTCACTAGGAGGCTAGAAGTATGACTGGACGCAGTTCCAAGCTAACATCTATTGACAAGAGATATTTAAAAATAAAAGTGAGTTATTTCTCAAGTTTGCAAAATTCCCAGGCAAAACTGATCCCGTTTAGATGGTGATCCAATTTCAGATACTATGATTACTTGTGGGTGGGTAGGATCACTTTTGAATGGAGTCTACTACCTGAACAAAGACAATAGCATATTCTTTAGCACCTGGGAAGTTACTGTGAGCAAGGTCACCACACCAAGTTACGTCAACTACAGACATGTTTAATAATCGCCTTACTTTGGTAATATATATCAGACATCCCAAAAATAAAACTGGACTTAACTAGGAAGAACAGCAAGTGTTGATTAAAGAAAATAGTAACTTCTTAGATGAAATACTGGAATAGAAAAATGAGATTAGGTAAAAACCAAAGATATCTGAATAAAATCTGGTTATTAAACACCAAGAATAATAGAAAATAGTAACTCAAACTACTATACAAAAGAATTGTTTGGAAGGTGTCTTTTGTAAATCCACTTTAGTGAAGTAAAGGAATATGAGTACATTGGTGAGAGTGTTTAGGATACTTTGTATTTTCAAGCTTGAAGAAAATATTTGCTGGGCAATGATAAACCCAGCCTATGCTGTTGTCACAATTTTCATCTCTTTTAAATTATAGAGTATAGGATTAACCATCAATAAAACAGCTCAGAGAAAAACATGCCTGCACAATGACATCTAAATTAAGATGCCACAGGTAGTAAATTCTCTAAGAGGGCCAGTATTTCCCTGGAACCAACAAATTCAGAAAATAGATGTTACACTTTGGATTGCAAAAACGTAATGAAAATACTGTAACTGGCCACTGAATATGATCAAAATAACACCTGAGGTGATGTGAATCAACCATATTTTGAAGTTGTACAAAATCATAAAGGAACTGGTTAAACTGTGATGTAACTAAAACTTACTCCATGAACTATGCTAAATTTCATCTAGATATTTTCTTCTTTAATCCCCTCAATCACCTGGTGATGTAGATCCTTTTATTATCCCCATTTTGGAGGCAACTTAAGTACAATGAGACTAATTTGTTCAAGGTCATGGTGTTAGTTAAGTGGCACAGCCAGGCTCCCTGACTCTAGCATCTATGCTTTCAAGACTACCCTGTAAAGAAGCAGATAATTACTAAAAATGTAAGGATATAGTAAAGAAAGCAAAAAAAGTCTTACCCTTCTTCTCTCACATACTGTAACTCTCTGGATTATGAAAAGAAGAAAAAGCTCATTGAATCTAATGTTCTAAGTGATTTCCTCTATCCTGAACCAGCATACACTAAAAGTCTAAGCAGTCAACCTAATAAAGAAGTTAGATGGCAAATTTCTTTCTCCCTGAGATAACATCTAATGCAAGGTAAAAAACACAATCCTAGGAATAGCTGTCTAAATCAACAATACGTTGCACTGGGATCAGCACAGTCTAGTTTAGGTGTTTGGGTACCACTGGATTGCCACTATGAAAGGAATCCCTGTCTCCCCAAGAGGTATTTTTCCTCGTAGTAACCAGAATCATTCACCACCTCATGAGCAAAACTTGCTGTCCAGAAAGTAAAGGCCAATTAACACTAATGTGCAACCAAGTAATAGGCTTGACTTCTTAAAAGAACAAACAAAGCATGAATCAAATAAGTGATTCTGAAGTAAAGGAATAGTAACACCCATGAGCTGGCGGGAAAAGCATTTGTGGGCTGGTGGGAAGGGAAAAATGAGGGTGAGGCAAGAGGGAACTCAGGATTTCAGGAACATCTAAAGTTTATCCTTACAGTTGCTATGGACCTGTATGTGGTTTACTCCAATAGTGCAGCTACACAAAAGATTCAGGCAAAGAATTAGGACTAAAATAATATTTCCATGGTATTCTAAAATGATAAGGGCCAAAGTCTTTGAATATGAGCCAAATGGTCATACACCTGTATATGCCAATAGAGGAGGCTTGCTTATAATCAAGTAGTCAAGTGTAATTGTTGAATAGAGAAATATTAACTCTTAGAAATTTACCACTAGTAGGGTCATTGCTAAATGAAGGATGACAACTTGTGTTCACAATTTTCCAAGCCCACCTGGAATACCCAGAGTTCTAAAAAATAAAACCTGACGCCTTGATAGAGTGTAGTATGTCCCACCAAAGCCTCATTAAGGTGGAATTTACTGAGGCTCTGATAGATGTAGAATTGTTGGCTTTGTGTTCATTCATAAACAGAATTAATGGCTTTATAATCGCTTTCTGTAGATGTGTAAGGGTGCTTATTACTAGGCTCTTGCACTAGTGTGATAAACAGACATTATACATATTATACAGGGTGGCCATACAGTTGGCACGCAATTTTAACTTGCACATCATTTAAAACTGCCCACAAACTTTATGGCCACCCTGTATATACAGGCATACTTCATTTGCTTGTCCTTTGCAGATATTATTTTTGACATATGGAAGTTTTGTAGTAACCCTACATTGAGCAAGTCAATCAGTGACATTTTTATAATAGTATGTGCTCGTTTGTCTATGTCACACTTTGGTAATTTTCATAATATTTCAAGCTTTTTAAACATTATTACTATCATATCTGTTACCATTATATCAGGGATCTTTGACATCACTTGTCTTTGCATTGGGGCACCAGGAACCACACCCATAGAAGACAGTAAGTGCTGTGTATGTTCTGGCTGTTCCATCTACCAGGTGTTCCTTGCCTCTCTCCCTCTTCTCAGGCCTTCCTATTTTTGAGACACAATGATACTGAAATTAAGTGAATTAATAAGCCTGCAAAGATCTCTAAGTATTTAAGTAAAAGCAAGGGTCACACATCTCTCATTTTAAATCAAAAGGTAGAAATGATCAAGCTTAGTGAGGAAGATATACCAAAAGACAAGACGGGCTGAAAGCTGGGCCTCTTACAGCAGTTCGCCATGTTGTGCATGCAAGGAAAAGTTCTTAAAAGAAATTCAAAGTGCTACCCCAGGGAACATATAAATTATAAGAAAATGAAACAGCTGTATTACAGATTCAGAGAGAGTTTGAGTAGTCTAGAAAGAAGATCAAACCAGCCACAACATTCCCTCAAGCCAAAGCCTAATCCAGAGCAAGGCCCCTAACTCCGTTCCGCTCTCTGTGGGCTGAGAGGTGAGAAAGCTGCAGAAGAAAAGTTGGAAACTAGCAGAGGTTGGTTCATGAGTTTGAAAGAAACATAAAAGCATAAGGTGAAGCAGCAAATGCTGATGGCAAAGCTGCAGCAAGTTAATTAGTTTGTGAAGGCAGCGACATTAAACAGCAGACTTACAATGTAGATGAATCAGCCTTACATGGGAAGAGGATGCCATCTAGCCCTTTCATAGCTAGAAAAAAATCAAGGCCTGGTTTCAAAGGACAGGCTGACTCTCTTATTAGGGGACTAATGCAGCTGGTGACGTTAAGTGGAAACCAGTGCTTATTAACCATTCTGAAAATCCTAGGGCCTTTTCTCTATAAATGAAACAACAAAGCCTGTATGACAGCACATCTGTTTACAGCATTGTTTACTGAATATTTTAAAACCACTGTTGAGAACTACTGCTCAGAAAAAAAAAAAACATTCCTTTCAAAATGACAATGTGCTTGGTCACCCAAAAGCTCTGATGAAGATGTACAAGGAGATTAATATTGTTTTCATGTCTGCTAACACAATATCCATTCTGCTGCCCATGGATCAAGGAACAATTTTGATTTTCAAGTCTGATTATTTAAGAAATATATTACATAAGGCTACAGCTTCCTTGATAGTGATTCTTCCAATGGATCTGCACAAAGTAAATGAAAAACTTTTGAAAAGGATTCACCATTCCAAATGCCTTCATTCCAAATGAATCTGTGATTCATGATTGGAGGCCAAAATATCAACATTAGCAGAGGTTCTGACCATCATGGATGATTTTGAGGTGTTCAAGACTTCCTTGGGGAATGAAACTGCAGATATGGTAGAAAGACCAAAAATTAAATACTTGAAAAGACCAAGAATTAAAGACCAGAATTAAATACTTCAGAAAATCTTCAGAATTAGGAAAATGTGACTGAATTATTATAATCCCCTGATAAAACTTGACAGATGAAGAGTTATTTCTTGCAGATAAGCAAAGTGGTATCTTAAAATGACATCTAGTTCTGGCGAAGATGCTGTGAACATCATTGAAATGACAACAAAGTATTTACAACAGCACATCAACTTTAGTTGATAAACAGCAGAATTTGAGAGGATTGACTCCAATTTAGAAGACATTCTACTGTGGGTAAAATGCTATCAAACAGCATCACATGCTACAGAGAACTCGTTTGTGAAAAGAAGAGTCAATCAATGTGGCAAACTAATATCACTAATATCACTAATATCCATCACTAGCATATATATTATTAGTATATATGTGTTTATATATATACACAAAAATACTTTATAGATCACTTGTAGATACAAGCAATCTACTAGACCAGGGGAAAAATAATAGGAAATAGAGAGGAGCCTGCATAGAAAACTTACCCAGAACAATAAATAATGAATTACTAATTTTGAGCACTACCAATAGCCATTAAAACACAACAGCAGGCCAAGCGTGGTGGCTCATGCCTGTATTCCTAACACTCTGGGAAGCTGAGGCAGGTGGATTGTCTGAGTTTAGGAGTTTGAGATCAGCTTGAGCTAAAGTAAGACCCTATCTCTAAAAATAGCTGGGCATTGTGGCAGGTGCCTGTAGTCCCAGCTACCTGGGAGGCTGAGGCAAGAGGATCACTTGTGCCCAAGAGTTTGAGGTTGCTGTGAGCTGTGACACCACTGCACTCCGCCAAAGGTAACAAAGTGAGGTTGTCTCAAAGAAAAAGAAAGAAACCCTAACAGCAACACCAACCTATTTTGAGAAAGGAGTGATAAAAATACAGATCTGAAGTTTCCTATAAAAACAGAGGCAGAGAAAGTCAAACCTTTCCGACAAGCTCTACCTCCCATATATAAGAGCAGCAGAGGGAAAGTGGATGGACAGCAGATACTCAGAAGTCCTGTGAGACATGACAGAAATCTCCACAATAAAGTTGGAATAGAGGATGTGACTTCAGGTAGTGCTGAAGAACTGTGGAGTTCTCAAAATGATAATACAACTGAATTTAGAAGCCTGTGTGAATTTCAAAATATATATGTATATTTGGATACTAAATTACCCCCCCAATCCCTCATGACTCACCTGTGATTGCTTTGAACTATACTACAAGTAGGACTTTCTGAGATTTTTCAACTGTGAGATCTTTGAAATATTCCTTTGATTCCCTAAGCTAAAGCTGGGTAAGGTATTCTGAGACCTTTAAACTCTCGGCAAAAAGTCTCAACCTACTTCAGAATTTTGGAAAGGAATTTGCATTAGTGTACTAAAATGAATTTTAAAAATAGCTAATTTTTTTAGTTATTAATGGTTTTCAAGTATCATTCATGTGGTGGGAACATTTAAAAAAAACTCCTCAAATGCCTGATTGACCCAGAAATCAAAGCTAGATCTCCAAAAATTGTTTAAAAATTAATTGGACTAGAAATTTAGTACAAGAGCACTGTGTTAAAAGTTAGGAGATCAGGGTTCAAACCTCATCTATGAAATAGCCAGATATCTAATCTATACATATTTTTGCAGCCATCACAGCCCTCTGGGCTTCATCACTTCCCATAAAAATGAAATGGACTGAGCAGTAGTTTTCAACAGGGGTAATACTGCCCCCCCCAAAGGGTATTGGGGAAACCTGGTGGTGTTCTGGTTTTCATGATGATTTTTAAGGTACTACTGGTATTTGGGCAAGCAGGGACACTAGATACTCTGCAATACTCATGACTGTTCTACACCATGAAAAATAATTTCACATCCCACAAGTTTTCAAATGTACCCCCAGACATTCTAGCATAAATACAAAACCTGTTTGTTTCTTTATGTCTACTATATGTATGTATATCTGAGCTTAGAACCTGACTGCTTCATATTATATAATACTACTAACCATATATACATAGGTTTATGTAAGTCTTAGCCTATTCTGGCTGCTATAATAAAATATCTCAGACTAGGTAATTTATAAACAACAGAAATTTGTGTGTTACCGTTCTAGAGGTTGGGAAGTCCAAAATGATCATACTTGCATACGTGGTATCTGGGGGGCCTGTTCTTCACAGATGGTACCATCTAGCTGTGTCCTCACATGGTGAAAAGGACAACCAGCTCTTTCAAGCCTCTTTTATTAAAGGCCACTAATCTCATTCACGAAGGCTCCCCTCATGACTTAATCACCTCCCAAATGCCCCATCTCTTAATATGATCAACTTGGAGGTTAGGTTTGGACCCAGAACTTGGGCAGGGGACAACATTTAGATCATAGCTTTAGTTCTCTCATACAATTCTATATATTTTCTTCGAGATTTTTGATCTCATCATTTCATTTTAATATCTATGCCTAATCTTTATATCACTTGTGGATCTAATTCCTTTGCCCATTTTTTTCCTTTGGTCTCATTTTTCAGTATACATGATAACTTTTTATTGAATGCCTAACGTTAGGTATAAAAATTTAGACTCTGAATATTGTTATTGTTCTTCAAAAAGGATTCACTTTAGCATTTGGCTAGGATTTAACTTAAATATGTAGTTAATGCAAGGCTGAGCTTCAGTGTTTGCAAGATCTGGTCTATTTCTGTTATTTCTATACTATGTCCCTTCAGCGTCTCAAACAAGAGCCTGCATCTTGCCTCCTTGGCAGCCCCTAACCCCTAATTTCTGTCGCCTCAGCATCAGGAGCCTCCCAAAAATTTTACTTAATTTCTCATCATGTTGGCAGCCAGTTTCTGCTTTTATTTTTAGCTTCTCACTAGTCATTGCTTATAGATTAGCCAATGTCCGGAAGGAGAAACTGCTGCAGAATGGGATTCCTTCTCTCTAATCTGGGTTCCTCCCCCTCTGGCAGCCTTGGTGACTCTGAGGTCTCTCACCTCTTGGCTTTGGGAGGAGCTTTGCTTTCACCTACCACAATTTAGTCCATCACAGCTGGAAGTGAAAGTCTGGCACGGTTTTAAAATGCACAGAATTTCCTAGGAATGTAACTACAGTGTCAGTTGAGGGTCGTTACGTTTTCTTGTTGAGAAATTTACTAACATGTCAGAAAACCACATTACCAAGGAGAAAAGTGGCACCCGAGTCACTAATACATTTACATCACACATTAACCGCCACTGCTTTCCTGTTCATCATGAGTCTGTATGTGTGTGGATACAAACCTAAGTAGTGCTCACTTCAAAATGTTAAAATAGAAAGAACATTTTTCTTCATTTATATCCAAATCACTAACTAAAAATAGGTACAAGTGTCTAAACATACTATTTTATATTCTTAGAGTAGTTGTGTCTCAACAGCTGTGGGTTGAAATGGAGAAGATGGCATCTTAAACCCTCTCTCCTCACCTTACCTTACCCACCCCCAGCTCCCAGGCTTATTGAGCTATAGAAACTCCAGGTGACTTTAATATTAGTACTGACTCTGTATATAAAAGACAATTCTCGGGGATCTTCATCTACACTGCCCAGAGCTTAGGCTGTCACCTGATGAAGGTTTGGGACAGCAAACATTTGAAAGGAGTGCCGCAGGGTCACACGCTGGATGCCCAAGGTTTGGATGAGAGAGCAAAGGTGCACGCACAGTTTTGTTTTAGGCTGGAAGAAAATATCTGGGCTTGAGACATCTACACTCAGGAAAACTGTCTTCCAGAGCAAGGATGTGCAAGATCTGATCTTAGGAGCAAGAACTAAGAGGATGATGTCCATTCCAGCCAGCCAGAGAATATGGCATCCACCCCAGAAAAAGGTACAGGGCTACACGTACTAGGGTGGAGGATGATGGAAGTGGGGAGGATTCTAGATGTTCTAACAAAGCATTCTTCGAGAGGGAGAACCAGCATTTGCATGTCTGCCAGAGTAATGGCCTCAGTGCCAGATTCTAATGGCAATGATCACCCAAACCTTGTCCTTTCTGTCTAGTCCTCCCTCCCTGCTTGACCTTGAAGGAGCCAGAAGCAACAACTAACAAGTGGGAGAAGAAATAGGACAAAATCAGTAACAAAAAAAAAGAAGAAGAAGAAGCAGCCACATCTTTCTCCCACACCACACCCCACATGGCTTCAGTTCATGGAACTGAGTTATACCGAAGCCAGGAGCAGGGGACACTAGAAGGAGCAAGACAAGTTTTAAACTGCATGTGGAATGAATTTTCTTACTTAGATTAGATAATACTTCTGAATGCCTAACAATAAGACTATTCCGTATTTCAAAGTAACTGAAAAAGCCAAGAAGTTTGGGAGAGCTCTCCTTTAGGGCATTGAAAGGAAGGCCCAACTATACAGGCTTAAGAGAGTGGTAGAGAAAACAATGTTATTCTCAACTGCATCCTATTGAGTAGAGTCCCTTCAACACAACAGGTGGGAGAATTCACCTGCTTTGAAAAATGACAAACATGAGCAAAGTCAAAATAGCTCAAGTTATTCAACATATGAGATGGGATCAATGAGTTTGAGGACTGAAAAGGTATTGACCGTGTAATAATTTTAAAAATAATTGATACAGGATAAACATAATTTTCTTAAAAGTAAAAGTTGAGCAGTTAGTTAAATACTTGTTCTCTCTTCTATATATTAAAACATATCCAATGCAAATCCAATTGCATTGGATTAAAATTAAAACAAATTAAACAATTAAATTAAAACAAATTAATTAAAACAATTAAAACAAATCCAATCTAAAATTGCAAGATCAGCAAAATAGCCTTAAAATTATAACTACAAGAGAATCATTCTTGCAATGCAAAGCAAAGGAGCAATTATAAGCTGAATGATGAATTATTCCAACTTCCAAAGGAACAGAAACTGTCAATGATAAACCCTTTCATGAAAATTTAGAGACGCATAGAAATCAAGTCATGTGATAAAATGTCCTCAAAACACTAGTCTTGCTGCAAACACATTACAGAAATTCCTATTATCTCTCTCAAGTAGGAAGCAGAATTATTTTGCTTGTATATTATATAGTAAAACGTTTAAATTCAAATGTACAATGAAACGCCAAGTGAAAAGAAATTGTCATACTGTCTAGAATTCCAACACATGCATCTATCTGTTTAACTAAGTGATGATGACTCAAAGTAACATCCTCTGTCATAGCATTCGTTGAAAACACAGTAAAATGCCCTTAGGAAGTATCTTGCTATACCGGTTTTGGCTACTATCTCAATCTGATCATGTCCCATGTGTACCTGAGGGTATAGCGCACTTAAGACAAGCACAAAAAATTCTATCAGGTTAAGTTATTAGGCCTGGACCACGACAGCAATGGTGAGCCAGTACATCTTTACAGGAGAATGGATGTAGCGGTTAACAAAGCAGTGACAACATGAAATGAAAAAAACAATATAAAAAAGGAAGAGAACCACCAAGCTCTAATCAACTTACCTAAAATTAAAAGCCAATATGTAAGCCCCTACTTCTTACCAAGCAGCAACAACACTAAATTTTGGGAAACCCTGCCAAATCATGAAAACTTTGGCATAAACAAATTCTATTAGTCTATTAACCACTGAAAATCCCAGTATGCATTCATCAGTTTTTTTAAAGGAACTTTTATTCATCAGTTTTTGAACACTAAAAGTATTTGTGCTTAATATGCAGGCAAACATTGGAGAGGTTACAAATAATGGAAGTGTGAAGCTGGGGAAACAAATAATTATTTTCAAAGAGATTTTTTTGTACCTATTTCAAATGGACTTCTTTTAACATTCATTTAAAAAAATACTGTAGTTTCTCTTTAGATGATGACATGGAACGATACAGGATTATAATCTTTATAAGTTGGAGGAAACACAGAAATTGAGATTTTTCCCTCAATCTTATTATTTTATAAATAAGAAACTTTGAGCCAAAAGTGATATTTCCTGGGTCATATGGTTAATGTATTTATTTATTCATCACATATTTGAGGGCCAACTAAGTTTAAGATAGTATCATAAAGACTGGAGAATATCTAGATGATAAAGACCCAGCCCAGCCTTATACGAGGACTTAGGTACAAGGAATGGAAACAAGGTGTCTACCCATATAAGTATAATACCAATTGTTATGATGTATGGTCAACTAGAATGTATATAGTATTTTAAAGGCGATTAGAGATGTGAAAAATATGAGATAAGAATAAAGAATTCAGAAAAGGGTGGTGTCTTTGGCTCAGTGAGTAGGGCGCCAGCCCCATGTACCGAGGGTGGCAGGTTCGAACCCAGCCCTGGCCAAACTGCAACAACCAAAAAAAAAAAAAAAATGAGTTCAGAAAAGACAAATTTTGAATTTGATGGGATTGGAAAGGTGCATATAATAAAGCTAAAACATCAAGTAGAGTCCACATCATAAAAATCTAGAGTACCCCACAAAAAAATATTGACTTTATTTTGTTAAAAAATGAGGACTTACGGGAGATTGCCAAGCAGGGGAGAAATATAATCATAAAGAATGGTGCTTTAAGAAAATGAATCCAATAGCAGAATATCAGATGGTTTGACGAGTGAAGATCTAGAATAGAAGGTTGCTGCGAAAGCCCAGGTGATACAGCGCACAAGGACAGTGCTAGTGAGAGCAGGTGCGGGTCCCCTGTGGCACTTACTCCACTGGGCGAGGACTGAATTCCGGGACAGAGAGTACAAGTTATAGCTTACTCCAGAGAATGTTGGTACTATTAAATGAAACAAAGTCTGTGGGAGAAAAGTGAGTCTGGGATGATGAAGGGGAGGACTTCAATACAGAATATACCAATGCAGAATCTCCATTTCAACTCAGGTGTTTGATCTCTTGTAGATAATGTCTTTCCTCAGAGTTAATTAAGAAATACAGTAGAACCTCCATAGCGGATCAGCTCCCTACTTGACCACCTTCTTAAGTTGACTTAATTTTCAAAGACTGGACATGCACCACACATACCAAGGCCTAGTTCCTTCCATTCACCTCCTCCATATGTTGACCACCTCCATGTTGACCCATTTGTTACAGTCCTTTGAACTTACAAAGGGTCTACTGTAGTTAATTAGTTGCCTAATAGTTAACAATTAGTTTGTTCTCAGTTTTGGATCAGAAACTAGATCTTGCATATGTTTCACAGTTATTAATAATAATTATATTTTATTTAATAACTATAATGTCATTTTATGAACAGTACTTTTAATATTACTTTCTATAGCAAGAAACATTTATGTAGTATTGACAACATCCAATATATTGTTCTAAGCACTTTTCTTTTCTTTTCTTTTCTTTTTCTATTTCTTAGTAGAGAGGGGGTCTCACTCTTGCTCAGGCTGGTCTTGAACTCCTGAGCTCAGGCAATCCACTTGCCTTGGCCTCCCAGAGTGCTAGGATTATAGGCATGAGCCACCACAACCAGCCTGAGCACTTTAATTTTGAGAGTAAACTATTATTATCCTCCTTATACAGACAAATAAACTGAAGGCCAAGAAAATTAAATAATCTTACCTAAGGGCTTATGGCTAACCCTAGCTGGGTTCATGACCTCAAGCAATTTGGATTCAGACTCCACCCTCTCAGTCACTGCCTGTGCCGCCACCCAGCTCTGTTCCAGCCCTCCTGACTTCTCTAAGGGCCTGAGGCGGTGGTGCTGCTTTCTGTTATCTAGGTAAGTTGCAGAAAGTTAGTAAGTTTTCCTCCCTTCTCTCTCCTTTCCCTCACTGCCCCTTTCCAGGAGGCCTCAGAAGGGCAGTGTCTTCAAATGCTGCGCACACGATCCACTTCCCTCGGGTTTCGGTCCAGCACAGACGTAGAAAGTCACTTCTTACCAGCTTACCACCACTGGCTTACATATCTTTTTTCTTTTCAAATCATACATGAGAAAGAGATAGAGTAAGGAGGGGCTCAGAGAATGTAAGTTTGTCTCCAGAAATCTTCTTCCCTTCAAGAAATGAGTTATCTCCCATAAACAAATATTTTAAAATATTTGGTTCTCCTTTATCTCACTATCTTTGATTTCTACTGATTCACTTCATTCAACCCCCACCTAGCTAAGGCAATAACAGCATTTGGGGTTTCCATGCTGTGTTCTAATTTCATTCTCTTCCCTCCTATCACTATTCAGAAATATCTTTATATAAAAGTGACAGTGTCAAGTACATTTAATTAATTCCATGCCAACTCCAGAGTGAGATCCATAGAAATGAGACTTTCTCATGTTCTGAGGGGGTCTGCAAAGGAAGGGTATGGCTACTAAACGCAGCAAGCTCACTAACAAAGACACATTATTTTAAATCTATTGGAAACCATACTGACATGATTGACTACGGATTTTTCGATTTTACCTACTGTCTATGTCAGATAGCTTCTTAAATCATCTCTAGAACTGCCTGTAATTCCTTAATGGGCAAGAGCCTGATCTTCCAGGGACAGGAGTAATTACTTCTCTGCCTTTCGAATCTCCATGCTACAACAGGATATTAAATTGAACTCCTGGAGCAAGTAGCCATAACAGACTTATCAGTAGTTGAGCTTTATTTCTGGGCTTTTCCCCCCCCCATACAACACCAAATCATAGTACTTATGCCGGTAAGGTGATACGTGATTAACAGTGTGAGCTGTTGGCTAATCTAGTGTTTCTAATCTTCCTTTTCTCCTATAAAGGTTTCCTTAGCTATCTCGCCCTGTTTTTCTTAGGTGCCAACGTTTGAAAAGTCACAATGGGAGATTACATGTGCGAATGCTGTAAAATGCCAAAACACATCCATGATATAATTATAAACACTCACGGGGGATGGAGAGAAGTAAGAGAGAGCGTCCTCTTCTCTCCATGCCTCCTAATAGATTCACCAATTGCGGATCATCTGCAAAGTAGACCCCACAAAGCATAATAATTAGCAGTTTAAAGCACTTTACGTTGGCTAATTATTTAATCCAATCACCTCCCTATGGAGAATATTTAATAATGCGCTGACCTTAACAAAAGAAGATTGTCCTGTTGAGCGGCCCCGCTTCTCCCAGTCTGTGCCGTGAGTTACTTTGCTAGCAGCAGGAAGAAAGCTGATCTCTTTCTCACCCAAGCCCCCTGTGACCAACAATAAGCATCATCACTGGTTGATGAGAGGAAGGACCACAGAAGCAGGCCTTGGCTACAGATAAGACCACAACAGCCTCAGGAAGGGAGACAAGGCTGTCAGTTTCATTAGCTCCATGCACTAATCAGCTTAGCTTCTTCCACAGGAGATAAGTGTGGATGTTTTTCCGTAATAAGCCAAGCTAAAAAATTAGCATCATACATTTTAAAATCTGGTTAAGAGTCATGTGCCTGCTAATCTTAACTTCTCGAACTTCTAGCACTGATTGAATGTGAGAAATTGTAACTGGCATTAACAGGCACAGAGAAAAGCAATTCCTTAGCAGGGGACTAGAGTTCACAGAGACTGATTATATGGGTAGATACATGCAGGACGAGAGAGTAAAAGGAAAGAAAGTCCACAACTACAAACAGAAGACAAGGCAGGAGCCAGAAACTCAGAGGAGAGCAGAGACAAACGACCAGAGTTAACAGAGATATATTGGTCGTTCGCTTGGAGAGGAAAATGAGAAAATCATGTAAAGCTAGAGGGTAACAATCTACCTGGGAAACTCCTTTACAGGTAGGATGTCTGTTTATCATGTAAATTGGGAAGAAAAAGGAAACCCCAGTAAGAATTTGTCAGGACCATGAGCACTACTGAATCTTTTATCCCAGCCAAGCAGACTGAATGGTCATCCTACATATAGTTATGGGAATGACTGAGCAGAGAAATTAAGGAGTATTTCTCATAAATGAGGAAATATAAGAGAAGCAAGTCATGTCTTGGGTCATTTTTATAAGGTTTTTTTCCTTCTATGGGAAACTTTTTATCTTTCTATTTGCAGTGGAAGAAACCTTCCCTAAAAGCCTAGGACTTTGCATACAGATTTAGAGAAAAACAGGTAAGGTCAGAGTCTTGAGTTATTGCATACTCATGCACCATATTTTCTGCGTGGGTAATTATTATGGACTGAGTCATGTTTGCCTAAAATGAATAGTCTAAGGCTCTGTCCCCCAATGTGACTGTATTTGGAGGTAGGGCTTTTAGAGAGGTCCTTAGGGTTAAATGAGGTCATAGGGTGATGCTCTAATCAACAGGATGAGTATATGAAGAGGAAAAGATCCAAATATCAGTCTTTCTCTCTATCTCTCTGAAAAGGCTGTGTGAGGACACAGCAAGAAGCCAAGCCCATTAAGGAGAGTGACCTCCGATGAAACCAACCCTGCTGACCCCTTGATCCTGGACTTTCGGTCTCCAGAACTGGCAGAAAACAAATTTCTGTTGTTTAAGCCAACCCACTCTGTGGTATTTCATCATGGCCACCTCAGAAGACTAAGGCAATCGTGACGTGTTCATTTTATCAGTAAGAATAAACAACAAATTCAGAGGCATCTTCTTTGCTTTCTGCCTGTCCTTTGCAGGCTTCTCCAGAACTTCACAGTAGTCTCATGAGACAGGTGAGCACCTGGAGTCAAACCTTAAGGGCAGATTCTATACGTAGGTCACCCTAGAAGAGTGAAAACGTGAGGAGAAAGGAGGAAATGTGAAGTGGGGACTTGTTAGAATAAAAAAATGAGGACTTACTGCAAATCTAAAGGATGACCAAGGCTGACAGAAACGCCAACTTACATAGCCATGACTTAGCAACCAGGACAACTACTTAAGCAGGCCTGAGCCAGATGGACCACTTTTGTGTGCCAGCAAAACAGAAGTGGGTACATAGCATGGGTTTCTGGGAGACCAAGAACTCTTCCTCATCTTCCTCCATGGGGTTTTCCCCATGTCTACTAGAGGCTGGGAGATGCAGAGCTCAAGGCTTACAAACCTGGGAATTAACTGGATCTGTATGCAAATTCTTGTTCGGCAACTTCCTAACCATGCAATCTTGAATAAGTGGTTTATTCTGCCCTCAAGCTCAATATTCCAACAATGCAAAATGAGTAAAATAGTATTAGCTATTGATTAACTCCTTTGAGGAAAACATTGCCTGCCTGCTCTCTTTGAAAAGGCCAGTCAGTATTTTGGGGGGTAGATGGGAAAGAGTGGATGCCACTCTGTGTCCATAAGTTTGCTTTGGTCTTCTATTATAGGTATATACAGGTGTGCAGGACAGAGGTGGATCAAAAGGGGCAGGGGGACAGAAAGCTGTCAAGAGATAAATGCTCATTTCAACTGTTACTAACTTAGCTCTATTTGCCAAAGCACCCTGAAGGAAATAAACACTGAATGATTGACTTGCATAAAAGCCTCTTCTGAACAAAGAGTTCTTGCTACAATTAAGGCCAATGCTTCTAACTAAGGAAAAAAACCTGTGGTGAGCTGCTGACCTTTGACCTTCATGCCTGGGTCTCATTCACATAGTCCTCAAACTGAGATAACCCCTCACTATTCCGCACTGGTGCAATCCTCACCAACGGCCCAGCGCCCTGCAAGTCTAGAGCTCTGCATTGCTTCAGAACATCCTCCTTTCTAGGGAATAGTTTAATATTGATTATTATTATCGTATTTTATCAAGTGCCAGCAGAGGATGACAACCTTTAGAATCAATTTGCACTCTTTAGTTCTTACTAAAGATTTTTATTTACAGTAATACCCTTCAGATTTTTGGCACACTCGCCCCTTTATTGAAAGGCCATTCTGAATCTATTATTTTATGACCATAAGTGGTTTCATTTCCCTAAAGTGGAAGGCTGCTTGCTTTAAATGTAGAGTCAAAAATGCAAGGTACTTAGAAAATTTAATTTAAAAGCCTTAGGTAAGTGGTCTCTGGAATGAGCTATTTGTATCGTGAACTGTCATTAAAGACAACCTGTCATAAGTTCATCCAATATTTCATCTTATAGTACAAGTTCCATTAAATTTTCATAAGTGCTGCTGATGTCACATCCCTTTCAAAAGTGTACCTAAGCCACAAGCAAAGTTTTCTTCTGGCATAGTCTTACTCAAAGGTAGATGTCCTATCAGTGTCCATCATGAAAGCTGGGATGGTTTATGAACCTAAGTGCAAAAGAAACAGAAAAATGATCCCCCTAGTTAAGGACATTGACCCATTCTACTTAACACTCATTGGTAACACAGCTAATGGTGGGTAATTCAGGAAGACATGGACTAGCTGTCCTAAAAATCCTTGCCAGAGGCATAAGTTCAATAAATTAGTTGTTGGGTAAATTTTTTATTGCATTGTATTGGTCCTACACTTTTCTTTTTAACATTTCAAGGACTTCAACACTATTAACATGGTGTCTGGCAATTGAGTCTATATTCACCCATCTAACTCCTGATGTTATGAATGATCAAGATTCAGAATTGCCATCAAACACTGAAAGACCTTCGCTTTGAATGACTTCATGCTTTGTTTCTCTCAACCATATAAGACAAAGTAGATAAGAATGTTTAAGAAAGAGCTATGTTGGCTCAGCGCCTGTAGCTCAGCAGCTAGGGCACCAGCCACACACACCAGAGCTAGCAGTTTGAACCCAGCCCGGGCCTGCCAAACAACAATATCAACTGCAACCAAAAAATAGCCAAGCATTGTGGTGGGTGCCTGTAGTCCCAGCTACTTGGGAGGCTGAGGCCAGAGAATCACTTAAGCCCAAGAGTTTGAGGTTGCTGGGAGCTGTAACACCATAGCACACCACCGAGGGCAACATACTGAGACTCTGTCCCCTCCAAAAAAAAGAAAGAGAAGAGCTATGTTAATGACAGCAAGTAAACAGATAATAATTGACTGAGTGGTATTTAGGCTGTACAAGTGCACAATTCCAGATATACCTTTGTTACTGAAATGTATTTTTGCAAATCTGTGACCAGTTCATAATTGGGATGTGCTACATACTTGTCTCCTCTTATTTTAATGATGCCACTTCAGGTTTCACAAGTTTTTCTAAAAGCATAATTATCAGGTTATAGCCAAACAGCCTATGTAAGATTCAATGATGAAAGAGAGATGGTAAGTACTTAGAAGGTATGTAAAGAATCAATGAGCAAATGGTAAAATGGCTAAATTATACCTATTAGCATTTGTTCTTGTAGGAGAAAGAGAGACAAAGAGAAGGAAGAAGGAATAGAGGGAGGACAGAGGAAAAAAAGAGAAAATATCATTATAGATCCCCTATTTTTTTTCTAATACTGGCATATTTAATATGTAGCTTTTAATTATCTCTACTCATTTGAAATATAAACAGTAGAACAGCGACTTAAGTAAACTATAGTAAAGGCATAGGATGGAATGTTAGGAGCAATAACATCACGGTTTTAGAGTGCTCTCACATACATTTCATATTATAGGAAAATGTTCATGATCATATTAAATGCAAAGGCAGAATATATAAACCATATACAGAGAATAAATTATATATGGTATAAAATTGTATTTTAATATAACACATACACATAAGAAAGAAAAGAAAGAAATATGCCAAAACTTTAACTAATAAACCTTAGGTGATGATATTATGAGACCCATAAATAAAACATAGGCACTACTTACAGTTTTCTGAGGTTTTTTTCTTTTTTCTTTCTTTTGAGACAAGGTGTTGCTCTGTGGCCCAGGTTACAGTATAGTGTCACCATAGTAGCTCACTGCAATCTCAAACTTCTGGGCTCATGCAATCCTCCTCCCTCAGCTTCCCTAGTAGCTGGGACTACAGGTGTACACCACACCTGGCTAATTTCTCGGTTTTTTATAGAGACAGGGTCTTGGTTTTGTTCAGACTGGTCTCAAACTCCTAATCTCAAGCAATCCTCCCACCTCAGTCTCCCAAAGTGCTAGGTTACCAGCATAAGCCACCACACCCAACCCTAATTTTCTAAAATGTCATAATTTTATAATCAAAAAATTTTTAATTATTTTTAAAAAATACATTGAAGAAAACTAACAAATCTAAGTAATTAGAATATTTTCTTCCAACAGTAAAAAACCAATTATTCTTAAATTCTATGATACGTTATTTAAAAAAGAATGAAAATTTGATATAACAACCTTTCATGTGTTATTGTTATTAACTTCACATAATAAGGTTTGTCTTTTTAGATCATCAATAAGATGCTCTTGTTTGCCACCAAGTGAGCAAAGTCTAAGCAAATAAGACATTTGAATTCCTACAACATTTTTACTAAAGATTCCAAGGTTCTCCATGGCTAGATCTAAATTCAAAATTGTCAATACTTAAGACGTGTTCTGCATATATGTATATATGTGGAATGTTACTATTTGCATTATATTTATTCATGAAATCTTTTTTAAAGGTTTAAGATTAAAGTATTTTCAAAAGTGTACATACATTAATATGTTCTTAATAAAAGTATTTTTTTTAATTTCATTAATATGAGCGTACAAATGTTTAGGTTATATTGTTTTCAATTCCAAGGTAAAGTTCAAGTTGCAGTTGAGCCCTTCACCCAGGGTGCTGTGAATACCCTCCCGTTGTGCACACCAGGTGGCATCCCCTCGATCACCCTCCTTCTCTCCTCCCTTCTTTCCCCTCCCCCTTGCTAGACTATACTTATGGTTTTTCTTTCATGTGGGTGTGTATTTATATATTGTTTTTGTATTAGTATTGAATACACTGGATACTTTTTTTCCGTTCTTGAGATATCTTACTAAGAAGAATATTTTTCAACTCCATCCAGGTAAACACAAAAGATGAAAGGTCTGCATGTTTTCTCATGGCTGAGTAGTACTCCGTGACTCCGTGGTATGCATATACCACAGTTTGTTAATCCATTCATGATTAATGATGACCACTTGGTTCCATGTCTTGGCAATTGTGAAATGAGCTGCAATAAATATTCTGGTGCAAATGTCCTTGTGGTAAAATGAGTTTTGTTCTTCTGGGTAGATATCTAGTAATCTATTGCAGGATCAAATAGAAAGCCAACTTTTAGTTCTTTGAGAATTCTCCATAAAGAATTCTCCAAAACACAACATAAAGGTTGTATTAGTTTGCAGTCCCACCGTCAGTGCAAAAGTTTTCCCTTTTCTCCACATCTACACCAGCATCTGCAGATTCAGGACCTTGTGATGTGGGCTAATCACACTGAAGTTAGGTGATATCTCAGGATAGTTTTGATTTGTGTTTCTCTGATGATTAGGAACAATGAGTATTTTTTCCTGTGCTTTTTGACCATTTATCATCTTCAGAGAAGATTCTGTTCAAGTCTCTTCCCCACTTATAAATGAGGTTGTTTGCTCTTTTCTTACTGATTGAGTCCTCTGTAGATTCTAGGTGTCAGTCTTTTGTCAGATTCATAGCACACAAATATCTTCTCCCATCCCAAAGGCTGTCTATTTGCTTTAATTGTGGTACCCTTAGCTGTGCAAAAGCTTTTGGCTTTATCATTTCCCATTTATTAATTTTTGGTGTTGCTGCATTGCCAAGGGAGGCTTCTTTGTAAAATATTTTCCCAGGCTAATTTTGTCAAGTATTTTCCCCAAACTCTCTTCTAGAATTTTTATTGTTTCATGTCTTAAATTTAAATCTCTTATCCAGTTAGAGTCAATTTTTGTCAATTGTGAGAGGCACAGGTCCAATTTCAATCTTCTACATGTGGCTAACCAATTCTTCCAGCACCACTTATTAAATAGGTATTCTTTTCCCCAGTGAATGTTTTTGTTGGGTTTATCAAAGATCAGATAGTGATACATGACTGGGTTCATCTCTAGATTCTCTATTCTATTCTATAGATATAGATCTCTATTTTTGTGCCAGTATCATACTGTTTTGATCACTACAGACTTGTAGTATAACCTGAAGTCTGGTAATATCGTATCTCCAGATTTGTTTTTATTTCTAAGAATTAGACTGGCTATTCAGGTTTTTTTCTGGTTCCATATGAAACAAAGTTCTATTTGTTCTGGTTCTTCAAAGTACCACATTGGTGCTTTGATGAAGACTATATTAAATCTGCAGATTGCTTTGGGTAGTATAGACATTTTAACAATGTTGGTTCTTCCCAGCCACAAGCATGGTATGTTCTTCCATTTGTTAACATCTTCTACTATTTCTTTTCTCAGGGTTTTATAGTTCTCTTTATAGAGATCTTTCACATCCTTTGTGAGATACATTCCCAGGCATTTCTTTTTCTTTGGAGCTACTGTGAAAGGTATCATGTCCTTGAATTTATTCTCAGTTTGACTTTTATTGGTATATATGAAGGCTACTGCTTTGCAGACTTTGATTTTATATCCCAAGATGTTACATTTCTTGATCACTTCTAAGAGCTTTGTAGTTGAGTCCCTGGAGCTTTCCAGGTATAAGGTCATGTTATCTGCAAAGAGCGAGAGTTTGACCATCTCTGTCCACATTAGAATACCCTTGATCCCCTTCTCTTGTCTGATTGCAATGGCTAGGACTACCAGCAACTTGGTATATCCTACTATGCTGGATAGTAGTGGCAATAGTGAGCATCCTTGTCTAGTTCCAGTTCTGAGTGGAAATACTTTCAATTTTACCCCATTCAATATTATATTGGCTATGGGTTTGTTGTAGATGGCCTCTTAAGTTTAAGAAATGTCTCCCCTATGCTTATTTTCTTAAGTGTTCTTGTCAGAAAAGGATGCTGGATTTAGTTAAAGGCCTTTTCTGCATCAATTGAAAGAATCATAAGGTCTTTATTTTTATTTTATTTATGTGATGGATTACATTTAAGGATTTATGTATGCTGAACCAACCTTGTATCCTTGGGATAAAACTGACTTTATCATGGTGTATAATTTTTTTAATGTGTCACTGTATTCTGTTTGCTAGGATCTTTGCATCAGTATTCGCTAATGATACTGGCTTAGAGTTTTCCTTTTATGTTGGGTCCTTTCCTGGCTTTGGAATCAGGATGATATTTGCTTCATAGAACATGTTGGGGAGGATTCCCACCTTCTCTATGTTTTGGTATAGGTTATGCAATATAGGTTCTAGTTCCTCTTTGAAAGTTGGTAGCATTTTGATGTGAAACCATCTAGGTCCAGGGATTTTCTTTTTTGGAAGATTTTGTCTTGGTGATGTAAGTTCAGTACTTGATTTCAGACTATTTAAAATTTGTAATTCTTTCTGGTATGATTACAGGTATTGGTCCATTTCCTCAACATTTTCAAATTTCTGGGTGTAGAGCTTTTTTGTATTAATCATTGAGGATCTTTTGTATTTCCAAAATATCTGTTGTTATTTCCCCCTTTTTAATTTCTGATTTAAATTATTAGAGATCTCACTTTTCTGTTTCCAGTTAGTCTGGCCTAATCTTTTCAAAGAACCAATTTTTTGTTTTGCTGATCTTCTGAATGATTCTTGTGTTCCTGGTTTCATTTAATTCTGCTCTGATTTTGGTTATTTGTTTTTCTTCTGCTAGGTTTGGGTGGGATTGGTCTTCCTTTTCCTATGAAAAGTATTTTTTAGGGCAGCACCTGTGGTTCAGTGGGTTGGGTGCCAGCCCCATATAAGGAGGGTGGCAGGTTCAAACCCAGCCCCAGCCAAACTGCAGCAAAAAAAAAGCTGGGTATTATGGTGGGTGCCTGTAGTCCCAGTTAGTTGAGAGGCTGATGCAAGAGAATCAGCTAAGCCCAGGAGTTGGAGGTTGCTATGAGCTGTAACTCCATGGCACTCTACCAAGGGCAATAAAGTGAGATTTTGTCTCTTTAAAAAAAAAAAAAGCATTTTTAAATTAAGAAAAAATAATATTTCATGTAATATAGTGACTTCCTAAAAAAGTAAAGAACATAATTTGAAATATACAGTGAAAGAGCAATATACTGAGTACAGTAATACTAAGATGGGGATCTTGATTTATGAATGTGAAAGAGAGAATAAGAAAGGAAACTTGGAAACAAGAAATTCCAAAAGAAAATATGTATTAGTTACTTTTGGAATGTTTTGCTTCCATATTTTCTTACATATATTTTTTCTCATATACACATATATGTGAGTTTAATGGGAACAACGTAGCTAAAGAACTTGGTTGAAGTTCACTTATATGTCGCACCAAGAAAAGCAAAAAGAAAGGTTACACAGAAGTTAAGCATAACACATTTGAACACCAGCATTCTTACCTCCATTAACTTTGTGGGGTTACAGCAAACCACTATGTATGAATTGGGGGGGGAGGGGTGTTGGGGATTAAAATGTTCAGATCTCAGGGATTCTACACACTGTCTTCCATCTTATAGAAAAGTAAGTAAGTACTATTAATCCTGGAGAATTCCTTTAGGAAGTTCTTCAGCCTTATGTGTTATTCTTAACTTGGGCTGCTCCTTTTTCTCCTCATGAAGAGGTTCAATTTTTCACTTTGAGGCACTATTGGTATAAAGCATGCCTCATTAGCTTGTGGGAGGTAACTGGTATTCATTAATTCAGTTCTCACTTCATTTGCTTTGCACACAGTCATAATTAGCTTCCAAATAACTTAGGTAACTTCAATAGATTTATGACTGTAATTTTCCTCTACATTTGTTTTTTTTTTTTTCTTTTTTACTCCCTTTTTTTCCTTTTCTGTATTCTGTTGGAGTTAAAATTTTAAAGGACAAAGCTATTTTGGGTAGTGACTTGATGTTATGATTTTGGGCATTCAGTTGTCTCATATGATTAATACAGAGAGATTTTTGGCATTTTAGTATTTCTTTTACCTTGCAAACTCTGATAAAAAGGCAAACAATTGATTTTTTTAACCTGTTGAAAAATATTTTTAACTATAAATTCAAAGGGGATTTCTAAGCCACATGCCATTTTGGCATTCTTTATCTATTGCTTTAATCTTCATGGAATATATCAATGTTACATTTTCTAAATCTGTTTTCATATGGGGATTATACTACATCAACAAAAATCAAGGCCATGAGTGGATATTGATGTTATAGTAGATTTAAAATAAAAACTAATCAAAATAAGTTTGCACCTCCTTGAATGCAGAGATAGAATCTATTTTTCTTTCTCCTGAATCTAGGCTTAGCTATGTGACTTCTTTAGCCAAAGGACCCCAGAAAACATGAGATAAGCAGAGGCATGAAGAAAGCTTGCACACTGGAGCTTGCCAGCTTGCCTATACCTGTTTTAGAACCCTGGGAAGAAGCCTAGGCTAGCCTGCTAAAGGGTGGATATGTGATCCAGTCACCCTGGTCGCCTAGGGCACTGTCCCATTTGTGAAAAAGGACATATGGAACCAACCAGATTTCCAAGCCAACCTGTCAGCTGACTGTAGCCATGGGAATGAGCCGGGTGAGACCAGTGAGACTTATCAGAACTACTCAGCTAGGCCTAGCCCAAACTGTTGACCCTCATAATTGTGAGCAAATGAGCTAATGATCTTTTCTAAATCACTGTTTTGGGATGATTTATAATACAGCAAAGCTTATTGATATAATTGATATTTTTTAAAGTATCAAAATAAATCTAAAGACTTCTCCTTAATAATGACCATGATTTTAGAATCAATCAAGAAAAAGAATGATTAAAATATCCATGGGAGAATATAGAAACTTCCCTGTGAAGTAACGTGAATAAAAACTACCACAAAGAAACTTAATATATTCACTAGATGCCCACTAAATATTCAACATGGTAAAGATAGTAAAGCATAGAAGGAAAGCAAATAACAAAATATGGCTGCTACCTTTGAGAAGTTTACACTGAAAACACCTCATTTCTCTAGAACTAGATCATCCAGAAATCTCATTTAGTTCTATCAGTAAGAAGCAGAAGATAAGTAAGCAATATGTTTGACATCATAAACTTTATACATTAAAAACTTCTATTCTTTATTGTTGGTGAGTCCCTTAGGTCTTCAAAAGAAGTTAGTCTAACTTTATGTGTAAATCTAACAAATTGGATCATCTGATTTTCAAGAAAAAAAATCATATGAAGGCATCAAGTTAGAGAGAAAATCGCTTACAGGTAGGCACACTGATACCAAGGAGAAGAGCCACTATAAATAAAACAATTGATAAAAAACATGAAAATAGTATACTCAGTAACTCAAGAATCAAGACATTTGAGACCACCGAAAAGCCCTATCCTTTTCAGTGGTTCCCCATCATACACACAGGGCATTAGTTCATGTTCCCTATGAAGACTTAAGTTTTCAAACACCTGATAAACTGTGTGTGAGCATATGCTGTTTAAGACTAAACAATTGAAGATGAGCAAAGGACTTAAATAGATATTTCTCCAAAGAAAGTTGGAGAATGCTCAACATTCTTACTATATCAGTATTAGGACTTCTTTTATCCCCCACTTTACAGGTGACAACACTGAGTCTGAAAAATTAACTTGTTTAATATCTCAGTCAGTAGGGAGAAAAGCATATAGCTACTTTAGTAAAAGAATGCAAATGAAATGAAGACCTCTGTGTTTTCATGCTAGAATGAAGATTTTTCTCAGAGATCACAGTCCCAAATCACTATAAAATAGAACAGAAACATAAACTTATAATAAATTGAATATATTGATGGTGACTCACATCTTACAACCTACCTTACAATGTTCTCCGATCTAAAGTGTTTTTCAAGTTTGTAAGTAAAGTGACATAACACAGGTTGTATTGAAAATTAGCCATTGTCTGAGAGTAGAATGATGGTTGCCAGAGATTGGGAAGGATAGCTGGGAGAAGTGGATAAACTGGGTGCAAAAATGTAGTTAGGTAGTTAGATAGAATGAACAATATCTGATAAAGTGACTATAATCAACAATAAGTTAAAGTATACTTTAAAATAGCTGAAAGAGTAGAATTAGAATATGTCTAACACAAGGAAACTATAAATGACTGAGATGAGGGCTATTCCAATTACTGATTTGATTAAATATCATCATATGCCTGTATCAAAATGTCACATATACCCTATAAAGATATATACCTATGTACATACAATAATTAAAATAAATTATTAAAAAATAAAAGTATTAGTTATTATCTAACTAACATAACTCTAATTTTTAGGAGGGCATACTAAAATAAAATGTGCTTTAGTTTAATGGGTGCACTAGTGGAATAAAAATAGAATGATGATTTTAATATTGCTACCAAATAAGTATCTGATAATTTATATGTAGTTCTTAAATTTTGAAACACAGAATGGAATCTTTCTGAATAAATATAAATACAATTTATAGATTGTATTGTCAGAATCTTGACTAACTGCTTCTGAACTATGTTGTCTCCCTTATTGTTATCAAATTATTAAACTTATTAATATGCACACAGACAATTCAGAAGCCTTACGATGTACCTAGACTGTGGAAATGAAACTGTATTTGTGAACATCAGCCAGATGTTGCTTATAATTTTTTTTAATTTGTAATTACATGTACCATTCTCTTAAAAAGGTTATCACAGTAATTTTGAACTCCAGTAATGTGAATGTCTCTAAACCTCACCAGCCTTGGAAAGAGAAGGAGCTGCACTAACAGTAGGTATCCAAAATCCATGAGTGCACCATCCTGCCTGGCTCATGGAGGAATGATTCAATCCCCAGAAGGGTCTCCTGCCCAGGTATTTCTGTAGGTTTCTGAAAAGGGAATTATAAATCTGCTATGTTATCTGCTCCCAACTCCTCCTTCTGGGGGGTGGCCTTCCTGCAGGAAAACTGTCAATCATTTCCATACCTTCCCATGACTTCTATGAAATTCCTGCACCTATGTCAAAGTACCACCCACGTGTTCCCAAAGTAGCTGGTCTTAGAGGAGTCAGAGCTATGCCAGTAACTGCCTGAGGCTGGAAATTTGTCTCTCTCACATACTCTGTGCAGTGCTCTAACACTGTCCTTAGAGTATTGTCCCCAAGGGTATCATTTCCCACAAGTATCATGGTATTTCTTATGAAAGCAACTCCTTCAGATTGTTCCCCTCCATCATTCCATTAGGACTCAAAAGTCCATTACAGGCTGTAGCCATCCTACTCCCTCCATTATTTATATTTCCTCCACCTCACCCACAGATACTCCTACAATTTAAAAAAAAAAAAATCTGTTTCAACCTAAAACAAAAATCTCTTATATAAAGCAATGCATGCTCATAAATGTCCTTATGGGTCGCCAGCACATTGGCTCAGCAAACAGTAAGAGGCTTACTCTCAATTTGGTCTTAGCTAGGATCCACTTTAAATGGTCATGGACTGAAATTACTTTTATAAATTTAAATGTAACAAAACAAATATTCAAGCCATAAGCCATAAATAGAAGCACGGTTATATAACATGCTGACACATGCCAACATCAAGGGATTAAATATTATCCAGAAATACTTCCTTCTCTAATTATCCATTCCTATTACCCAAAAGAAAAATGAATCCCTGTCTGAAATCACCTGAAGGAGGGCCACTGGCTATTTCAAAAGTATAGTCTGGAAATTGATGAACTGACATATTTTTTAAAATCTTTTTCTTTTTAATTTAGAATTCATTCCCTGCTTGGTGAGTTGGTCTCATATAAATCCTCTTTTCTTTGGATTTACTTTCTTAGTAAATGCTTGCTACTTTGTGTGTGAATCCTAAAGCTCTTGGATGTGCTTTGAGTATAAAATACAAAGAAGTCATTATTCCCTTATATCCTTTTTTAAAAGACCAAAGTAATTTATTTAAAATAGAAAGAGGTATTTTGCTATGAAGCAAATTGCGAAATTGCTGAAGTGTAAATATGCATATATGCATGTATAGAAACAACTAAGCAAACACCGAAAGTATAAATTTGTCAAAAAATTTTAGTTTTCCATATATATATGTATATATATGTATACATATACATGTCTGTATGTGTATAGTAAAGGTACATATATAATTCAATATACATATGTATATTGAATGAAATAAAAATATTTTACCCTAAAATATATTTCTTTGACATACAGGGTAGCCATGAAGTTTGTGTGCAATTAAAACAGTTGTAACTATTAAATCACACACAAACTTTATGGCCACCCTGTATTTTTTAGATGGCTATATCACAGGGCCAGCAAAAAGAAATAGCCCAACAAAGATGTCTTTTGTGGTGGAAATCTCTACAGAGAACCTGCATTAATGAAGCCCCACCTTCCCTTGTCCAGATCTAGGAAAGAATGAGAGTCTGACACCTTTCATTTCCAATCCTGTGTCAGACCTCATCAGACATAATGATTTTCCTTTTCTGCTCCAATGTCAGAAGATTTCCAACACTTTTTTGTTGTTAAATTTGTTGATGTACTTCTCATTCCACAGCAAGAGGTTAGCACCAATGCTGAGGACATTCTTTGGCCCTCAAACAGTTGATCATTGGTTATAGGAAGAAACAGCCTATACAATTTGAAAAACTGATAGTTATTTTAGAACACACAAAGTTTATGGGAGGATTGGACAAAGCTGATCAGTACTATGGATGTTACAGATTTATAAGGAGATATTATCAATGGCAGAAAAAATTATTCTATTATTCTTCTGGCTGATGGAAGTTGCAGTTGTGAACAGGGATTTCTTTTAGTCATTAGATAAAAAGGAGAGTGGAGAAAAAGTGCAGATGCAACTTTCTTATAGGAGAAATCTCATAGCTCAGTTTGTGAGCAATGAGAGGAACAGAAATTCAAGAAAGAGAAAAGATCATCATCTTCGGACACTGAAGAAAGGCTAAACAGTAAGATGCATTTTATAATGAAAAATGAAAAAAAATCAACAAAGGATTGCATGGTTTTCAGCAGAAGAAATAAGAAAGATAGAAAAAGAGAAACCATTTTCTACCGTGAGCAAGCAAAAGGAAGCCTGGAAATTGCTTTAAGAAGTATCATACTCAAAAAACTTACAAACAAGACCAGGTACAGTGATTCATGCCTGTAATTCTAGCATTCAGGGAGGCCAATGTGGATGTATCGTCTGAGCTAAGGAGTTTGAGACTAGCTTGATCAAGAGCCAGACCTTATCTCTAAAAACTAGTCAGGCATAGTATCAGGTGCCTATAGTCCCAGCTATTTGGGAAGCTGAGGCAAAAGGATTGCTTGAGCCCAAGAATTTGAGGTTGCTGTGAGCTATGACACCACTGCACTGTACTGAGGGCAACAAAGTGAGACTCTGTCTAAAAAAAAAAAAAAATTACAAACAAAATAAACAAAACACTTTAATGATTTTATGTAAACTACAATGGATAATAAAATCACTGGGGGAAATCATATTTATGTTTTCTTTTTAAAACTGTAGGATAATTACAAGTACAATCTCCTTCCCATCCAAAATAAATAAGAGGTAGGGAGTATGCAGGTGGCAGAAAATAGGATTGGAAAGGATTTTGAGAATATGTGTGTAGTATATATTGGGTAAGGACCTTTGGCTTTGCTTGTGGATACTGTGATGGGGGTCTAAGTTCTGAATGCATGCTGTGGTTATGGATAGCCTTAATGTGGTGGTTTTCTCAATTGCTAGTTATTTGTGGGCTGTAGTTGTGGTGTTACTTTGTGAATGTGCAGATTCCGTCTCTTGTTAATGAGGGAAGCTGGAAGCCTTTGAAGTCCTTTCTCTTTCTCCTGCCCCAGGTTCTTCTTAACAGTGTGAGTTACACTGGGATGCCTAGTTTAATCTCTGGGACAGCAGGTGTTGCTTATGGTTAAGAATTAACTATAACCTGTATGATTGAGCCAGTAAATGTTGTAATGGGCTGTGTAAGTTATCCTCCCTGCCAGTAAGTGGTATTTGCAGGGAAGACCCAGCAGTAGAATTGTTGTTTGGGGACCTGTGACCCATTCTAGTATTAAGAGAAGTACTCAAATGCCCCAGGCAGTGGATGGGACTCTGGGGCTCCCCAGGACTGCTTATTCTTCTCTATCACAGCAGAGTTGGGTAGAGGATGAGGGTGGGTGGAGCTAGGTACAGGAAGCCTACCTTCAGGTTCCCCAAAGGCAGGCACAAGAGCTGTCTCAGTAGGGGTTGAAGGTCAACTCCCAAGCCATTAAAGAAAGCCCCCAGAAATGGGCTGAAATGGCTCCACCAAGCCAGAAAGTCTGCTCATGAGGGAAGGGCCATATGGGATTTACAGATGGCTGTTAGGAGTGGGTTTTACTCTTTTTCCTCCTTCCCTGTCCAGAGGTCTAGTTCCAGTGTCTGACTACATAATCTCAAACTAACTGAGTTCAATAGCAATGAAGTCTGGGAGCTTACTCCTCAGGATCCTACCTGGAATAGAAAGTATGGTTTTCCTGTGGGGAAAGGGTACTCCATGAGTGGGCCGTGGATCAGAATACAGCACTCTCCTTTCAGTTTTACCCTTGTGGGCTCCTTGCCTGCCAAGATTAGTTCATAAACTTCCCCTCCATGCACCCAAGCAACACAATTAGACCTAGGGATATTGGAGCTGGCACATAGACCTGTTCCCTGGTACCTCAAGTTTAATGCCTGACCATTCCAGGGGAAGCACGCTGGCCTCAAATTGGTTGTGGACTGTCCAAGCAAGTTTAATGGCCCTGCACTTCAGGGTATTCCCTCCTCTGCTGATGTAGCCAGGTGAGCAGTACTGGGGAGGGATGGCAGGCTGAACCTGAGCCCCCGTTGGTCTTCTGCAGGTCTCTAAGAGGAAGCTGTGAGCCTGACTCTGTGGAAGCCTCAGTGTGGTTGGTGCACCAACAGAAGAGAAGCAGCTACTCCTGAGAGCCCAGCTCAGTTACCCTTTAAGGCACCCATGCCACTTAGAAGCAATGAGCAGGAGAGTGTAGGGAAAGGAAAAGAGTCCAAATGGAGGACAGCTAGCACTGTGGTCATCTTTGTCCCTCTCCCCAGAAGGCAGAATGTCCAAGCTCTCAGATCACACAGTCACCCCGGTAACTATGGCCCCTGTGGCCACTGCATTCTGAGCAATGTTTATGTGGGAACAGGTAACAGTAAAAGTGAAGGACTGAAGTTCCCTGGGGAGGACAAATGCACACAATGGGTGAAGAAGCAGGATGGGCACCTTCCACCCCAGCTCAGGTCTGGAGTGATCACAGGAGACCAGCAGTCCTGTGCTTTGTTTTTAAGAATCTTAGCTTTGGGGCTTATGAGGGTTAAAAAAAAAAAAAGCTCTCTAGCAGCTCAGGAGCTTGCTGACTACGGTAGGTATGAGAGAAACAAACCCCCAATCTACTCTTTCTATCTCTGCCAATATCTTGCTTTTCGTTCTGCCCCACAACTTCTTTCCATGGAATCTCCAGTAGGTTCTGGCACTTTCCTCTCACTTGTGTCTTTTTCTTCTAAAATTTTTCCTTCTTTATGAGATGAACTAGTGACCAATGTCTCTCAACAGTTATATTGGGGAAATATCGTTTTAGCATTCTTAATCCCTCCACCTTGCAACCTAAAGTGACCAACAAGATGTTCCATGATTACCTATCACTGGCAGAACACCTCTTGATGACCTGGAAAGATTTGTAAGAAACACCCCTGGAGAATGCTGACATTACCTGATCCCCAGAGGGATCATATCTAAAAGATGAATCTGAGAAATAGTAGATGGACTATGCTGTTGTGCCCCTTGTGGATAGTATAGAAAGTAACCCATTACCCAGGATAACACTGGCTCAGCTGACTGAATTAATAGTGCTCACTAGAGCTTGTCAATTGGCCAAAGATCAGACAGCTAATATTTACACTGACAGCCACTCTGCCTTTAGTGTAGCTCACAACTTTGCAATGTTATTTAACCTCCTCTGAACACCCTATTAAGCATGGCTCTCAGGTCTCTGATCTTTTACAGGTCATTCAATTACAAAAAAAAAAAAAATGGCTATTAGTAAAAAAAAAATCCTGGATATTCCAAAACTGACTCTGGAGAGTAAGGCAAACCATTCTGCTGATATGGCAGCAAGAATAGCTACTATATCACCAGCATCAGATCAAATTATGAAAGAAACCATGCTTAAAATGAGCCCAACTAAGGGAATTCCAAGATGCTTTAAAAAGACCCTCAGAAAAGGAAAAATAAATAAAATTAATTGGAGAGGGGGGAATTTTTTCATCTACTTGTAACCAATGGTACAGACTCAAAGACAAAACTGTTTTGTCTATGAGACTTCAATTACCTATGTTACAAAACATTGTTAAGCTTACACATCAGGGATCTGAAGAAATGATTACCTGAGAAAAATACTACTACTAAAATCCTTCGCACACAACAGCTTATAAGGTTTATGCTAACTGTCTAGTTTTCCTGGGTCAGGGGGGTACTTTCTTCTTCCTGCTGTACCCTTCGATATTTGGCAAAGGGATTTTATCCAATCATCTCCTATTCAGGGATGTAAATATATGTTAGTTATGATTTACCTGTTTTTCCTTTGCATCAAAACATCCCCAAGCAAAAGAGCCACAGCACAGACCACAGGAAAATTTCTATTGAAACAAAAAAATTCCCTCCTGGGGGAAGGAATTGCATAGTGATAGAGAATTCATTTTACTGGAGAGATGCTACATTCAGAGGCAAAAACGACCCCTTCCTCCAATTGTAGATACCACCCCTAATCTTCTGGTTTGGTATAGCACAAAAACGGAATAATAGAAACTCAGCTGGCAAAATTTACAGAAGATGTCCATATTTCAGAATTCTACATTGGCCCAAGGTTCTTCCATTGGTATAGCCTAGAGCAAACCCTTTTGGAAAATATCTACTACCTCTTTATGATATAATTACAGGCCAGCCCCTGCAATTCAATGGCAGACTGTAGGAACTGACCTTATTAAAAGGAGATGTATTTTATTATTGTCAAAACCTCTGTGGAAGACTAAGTTGGTAAAAGATTCCTTTCACACCAAACTCCTAGGAGACAAAGACCTCAAACATCACAGCCCACAACCAGGTGACTACATGTATCAGAAAAGACATCAGCTGAAGGACTCTCTTACCTCACTAAAAGGACTTCATCAGATACCACTGACTAATCATTGAGCACCTAAACTCAGAGGAGATGACCCTTGGATTCACATTTCTCATTTAAAGTAAGCCCCAGCTCCTGAATGTATTTCTAGAGCCCATTGGTTAAAGATTCTGAAGCCCCTTGACTCCTCTAAGAAAAGACAACTGTAGCATCAGGTTAGACAGCACTTCCCAGGACATCAGAGCAGGCTGTGCAATAAATTTTTTCTGTGTACTCCTTCTGCTCTCATGCTTCCCTCTTATAATGTCTGGATGTTTAATGATATCTTCTCCTTTATTTGATCCCTTCACCCCATATTGGGAAATCAAACTTGGACAGACACGAAAATGAGTAGAGCGTTATTATCTCATATCAAGAGGACACTGAAATGCTAATGTCAACCCCTCGGAAAGACTCAAACATGTCTATGTTTATGACAGTTTCCCTTCAGGCATAGTATACTGCTGAGGTCCCTACTTAAGGAAAAACATCCAGGAAGTCTTTGCCAGTTCTACACCTGGTCAGCCTATTTTTAATACTCAACATATGGATCGTTGTATTTCTGTAAGTATAAGTAATCAGTTATCCTTGGGCATGACAAAAGATAGTTACCAGCAACCTATGTGCCCTATTATAGTATTTCTTCCCCAAGAGAACAGACGCCTTGTTTTTGTGGTCAGAAATCTATGAAACAATTTAACGTAACTGGGAATCACAAAATGGTAATCACTTGGTAAATTAAGATCCCACTATAAAATAACATAGGCAAAATGTGGAAAGCTGTATTGCATACTCAGTCCACACTCTACCTAGGAGTAACTACTACTCACTTCACCTTGATTTGGAGCACCTAACATGGTAGGGTCCGTAACTTACACCCAAACTATACAGGGTGGACATAAAGTTTGTGTGCCATTTACTGTGTTAAACTATTTAAATTGCACAAGAGTTTTATGTCCACCCTATATTTCTATCATAAATACCTGCTGGTGGATATAGCAACATTGGCCAAGTACAGAGATCCTTAGGGGTGATGGGTATAGGACTGGGGGTGCTAAGATAAGCAGAGGGTATGTATGTATGTAATGAAAAAAAGACATTCTCAAGAAAAATCAATACTTACTGACCTAAACAAGTTAGGAGGAATACTTTTCCAAAAAGAAAAGAAAAGTTGGAAGCAGCATGGAAAGATGATGACACTATTGCAAAACAGGGAAGTCAAACTGCCCAATTAATGAGAGAAAATGCCAAGGTCCAACAGTGAGAAGGAAGATGTGTCTAAACTCAACAATGTTGCTAGCTATGTTATATTCAAACGGAAGTGAAAGTTGCCTCTAAAATAAGGTGACCAGATTTTAACATTGGTAAAGAGGGACACCATTGACAGGGGTGGGGGTAGGTGGGGGGAGTTCTTAATTAAAAATTTGGTCTATATGGAGCAACAAAAATTTTCATAGAATGCAAAAGTAGTATTGTAATATATATTTTTTTAATTTCAACATAAGTACAATTTACAAATATAATACATTTTTTAAAAATTATGTATAGGGCAGTGCCTGTGGCTCAAAGGAGTAGGGTGCCAGTCCACCTGGTCGACCTTGCCCAGGAGGGGAGTAGGGAGTTTACATTAGCCTTTTCATTTCCAAATGAAATTACATTAACCTCTTCATTCCCAAATGGAGTTACATAAACCTTTTCAGCAGCCAAAAGAACCGCATATTCCCTACTGTTGTCCCACCCTTCCCTAGCTTGTGGTGCATTCTTTCCAAAAATCGGGACTTTTTTAAAACGCCGCAGGACACTGGACATGGAACAAATTGTTAAAAAGCAGGACATCTGGTCACCTTACTCTAAAAGAGGTTAACCCTCTTATAGGCAATACCACAAGATCTGCTCTTTCAGAAAAACCTACAAAGCTCTTCTTCCTACAAATTTACTTCCAGGGAGTGTGGTCTGCTTTGCTGTACTCTTATAGCTTTAGCACTTTGTATGTATGATAATCAGACGATGATGTAGCACAGCTAGTTAAAATAGAAATTGTATTTCACAATACCCACGTTCTTCCCATGGGCAGCCAATGAGCCATACCACACAATAACACTTGGCACCTAATTTCTGTTTTGAATTATAAGTAGACTCAAGAGAAATGGTAGTGTGTACAAAATGTTTGGAATCCTAAAATTAAGAAAACATGGCCTTTAGTTTCTCCTTCTGGTCAAACAATATATACTGTATGGGAAAGAGAATTTCTGTTGGAAAGGAAAAATAAAGTAAGACTGTGACCATCTCAGGCCTCATTTACATTAAGACATTTGATTTAAATAACACTGCTACTTGGTATAACAATACATTCAAAGAAAAATTATCTTGGGGAACAAAAGGACACTTACAATAATATATTGATAATCAAAATATTCTGGGAATTAGAACTCAATGCTGCATTAATTGGGCAGATGGATTTACCCATTTTGAAATAGTGTCATCATCTTTCCATACTACTTCCCCAACCTTTCTTTTCTTTCTTTTTTTTGAGACAGAGTCTCACTATGTTGCCCTTGGTGGAGTGCTGTGGGATCATATCTCACAGCAACCTCAAATTCTTGGGCTTAAGTGATTCTCTTGCCTCAGCCTTCCAAATAGCTGGGACTACAGGCGCCTGCCACAACACCCGGCTGTTTTTTTTGTTGTTGTTGTTGTGGTTGTCATTGTTGTTTTAACTGGTCCCAGGCCAGTTCAAACCCACCAGCCTTGGTGCATATAGCTGGAGCCGTAACCCCTGTGCCACAGGTGCCAAGCCCTTTACATGCTTTTTGAAGAAGTACTCCGTAATTATACTCTAAGGTGACCAGATATTAACATTGGTAAAGTGGGACACCATTGGGGGTGGGGTGGCAGGGCCTGACAACAATGCAAACTTTGATAAGCAGTTCTCGATAATCAGTTCTCAACAATTATTTGTTATTATTAAAGTTTAACATTATAAAATTAACAAAAATAATATAAAACGCATATCCTGGCAAAATAGCCACATGGCAGCCGAAAACCGTATATTCCCTTCCTATTCTCCCGTGTTCCCTAGCTTGTCCTGCATTCTTTCCAAAAATCAGGGCTTTTTTAAAATGCCACAGGATGCAGGACAAATTGTTAAAAATCAGGACTGTCCTGCCAAAAGCGGGATGTCTGGTCACCTTACTCTAGGGGGGGCTACTTGTTTGTTCTAGGCAGTTTGGCTCCTTCTGAGCCAATTGTCCTTGCCTAGAAGCAAGGGAGGGAGCCAGTCTCCTTCTGATACCTTGCCCAGGAGGGGAGTTTACATTAGCCTTTTCATTTCCAAATGAAGTTACATTAACCTCTTCATTCCCAAATGAAGTTACATTAACCTCTTCATTCCCAAATGAAGTTACATTGACTCCTTCATTCCCAAATGGAGTTACATTAACCTCTTCATTCCCAAATGGAGTTACATTAACCTCTTCATTCCCAAATGGAGTTACATTAACCTTTTCAGCAGCCAAAAACCTTATATTCCCTTCCCATTTTCCTGCTGTTCCCTAGCTTGTTCTGCATTCTTTCCAAAAATCAGGACTTTTTAAAAACGCAGTGGGATGTGGGACAAATTGTTAAAAATCAGGACTGTCCCACCAAAAGCAGGACATCTGGTCACGTTAATATTATACTCCCAGCTAAAAAGGAATGATCAGATGAACAATTAGGTAAAATTAATCATCAGTTCTTTTATCCTGACTGGTTGATACAGGTTTCCTGCTTTAACATATCCTAGCCCTTTGAAGGTCTCAAGGATGGTGGGAGGAACATCTAGGTGGATGGTCTTCCACCCAACTCAAACCCCCTGGTCTGTGCTATACTACCACATTGGAGAATGGCCACTGAAAAAAATGAGTGCTAAATACTCAGGAAGAAAGGAGAGGACATTAGCATGAGAGAGGGACTTCTCTCAAGCTGAGAAAAAAGGAAAGCCTTCAGGAGCCTCTCACAGGAGTGAAGACCAGAAGGAGGGCACTTTAGAATCCACGTTGACCCCTCCTATCCTGCAGTCCTGATTAATGGGACCTGCCTTTATCAGATCCTTCACCTCCATTATTTGTTCTTCAAAGTTGTCCTTTAAAGGATTTTGTCCAAAAGGCAGGGGCAGTGTGAAAGGGGTGTGGCCTAGGGCCTGTTTTTCCAGTGTTCGGATTACAGGTCTGAGCTCAAGTCCACTGAAACAAAAGGCAGGAGAGTTTCTAAGCATGGGGTGAGTGGGAGGAAGAGTGGGAGAGTTCCTTAGGGGGAGACTGTCCAGTGATGAGGTCGGTCTGGTTTGCTAATTGTCTCTTATTGAAATGAGGCTCCCACCCTCCCACAGAGACAGCGAAATAGTGGCACTATCTTCCTTGATAACCAGGCCCTTGAAAAAAACATTAATGGGTTGTAAAAATGGCAAGAGGCTGGGAGAAGATTTACATCTCAAAGGGCTGGAAGAAGAATTCACAGTTATGCCTTTACTAAACTAAATGTTCTAAGAAAAGGGAGGTCAGGGGCCTGTAATCAGGAAGAGTCCTGTCTGAAGTCTAGCGGAACCATGAAGGCCGCCTTGATCACACACCTCCATGAGACTGATTAATTCTCCAGATGAGAATCTGATGGGCACCCACGTTTGGAAACCAGCGCTTTGAAATATTTAGAAAAACTCACAAAAGTGCCTCAAACTAAATTACATGGAATGTTAACTGTTGGGGTGGAAAACTCGGTGGGTTCTCTGCACAGGATGAGAAAAGAATTTCTCTAGGCTAAGATTAGGATATAAAAGCCTAAGTTTATTTTATGTTAGAGAGAGGAAATGAAGGGAAAGAGAAGAAAGCAGAGAGATGGTGTGACGCTGGAAAGAAAGGCATGCTCCCAATGATATAAAGCAGTGGCTAAATTTAAGGAAAGGTCCAAGGAAGAAAAAATAATTGCAGCCAAATTCACAAAGCACTGTGGATGTGGATGTTGTATACATTTTCCGCAGGCAGGTGCAGACTTTTTTACAGGTGTTTACAATCCTGAGGCCCAGGGTTCCTCAGGGACACTCAGAAACCCCGGAGGCTATAGAAACAGATTCTGAAAGACAGAGAGTTGATGAAATGTAAGGAGAAAGAATTTACATTTCCTTTCTGTCTGTTCTTTGCCCTGTTTTGTGGAAAGGGGAAGGAGGGGGAGCAGCTGCCGCAAAGTCTTCAAGGCAGTGAAAGGAAGCAGATAGAGAGTGAAATAGATTTTAGTCTTTATTGGAAAAAACCATGAGTTAATAATTTTCCTACCCTATCACTATAAAGACCAACCATTCTCACATTCACGTAACAACACGATCGCGTTTCGTTTGTGTTGTGTTCCTGAATTCTGCCCTTCCTCACTGTAGGTGACAGTAAAATAAGTGTGACTTTAACGTGGAATAAAAATAAATAGGACTGAAATGTGGGGCTTCCAGATCAAATACAGGACCCACAGCACGTCCCTGTTTCCTGAAATTCAAATTTTACTGGGTACTGTGTACTTCTCTCGGCTACATCTGGCCACCCTGGGCAGAAATTGGGCTTAGACAATTCCTAACAACACGCAGAAAATTTCTAATTAAAAATCTTAAAGCTATTGCCTTAGTATTTTTGCGGAGAAGAATTTTTTTAATGAATCAAGACAGACAATATTCTTAAGCCTGTAAGTACAGTAACCCTTTTAGGAATTGCCTTTTCCTGAACATCACCACAGCATAGACTAACAAAGCAACCTCTTGATGTGCCGAGGCCAGGTGTCTCTCATACATTGTCTGGGAGGCAAACCTTTTCTGCCCGGGGTGCCTTGATTTGTGGGAACTACTTATTCTCTTTTAAATGTTAGGAGCTCAGCAGGTGGAAATATAAATATTTTTTCAGCCGAGTTCAAAGAACACGAACAATCCACAAAGGACATAATCAAGTGCTGTCCAAATTGCAACACCCTCGGTTCCAGGCCCCACCAGATTTCAGTTCTGTGAATATTTTATCAACCATTTGAACAATAGGGAGCAGCTGACCTGCTTGGCTTAGTTATCAAAGGCATCTGTTGTTATCCTGTAATGACAAAAGTGGGTCTGCATGACAATCTAACAGCAAAAGCCATTTCTTTCAATTTTATCCTTTAAAAAACTGCCAGGTAATTAACTTCACAGCGGTTTCTGTTGGCAAAGTAATACTACAGATAAAATGAAACATTCATTAATAATTGACCGTGAAAACTGTAGTTAAATATTGTTGAGCTAACGTAATCACTAACAGAAAAGGATAGAGCAGGAATGACAGAGCGATGGGGCAATGGCACTGAGCGTTCTAGCTCAGAAAGGCTGAACATGAAAGAAAAGTGGGAGATCAAAAGTGAGAGATAAAAGCATCACTTACAGGTACCTGTATTTTCATATATTTATGGGCTAACCAATTGCTGATCGTGTTCAGAGTCCAACGCAATTTCCCCTTACTTACCCCAGAAGAGGTTTTTTTGTTTGTTTTATTTTTATTTTTTTTAATTAAATCATAGCTGTGTACATTAATGCAATCATGGGGTACAGTGTGGTGTTTTCATATACAATTTGAAATACTCTCAGCAAACTGGTTAATGTAGCCTTCGTATCATTTTCTTAGTTATTAAGACATTCATACTCTGCTTTTAGAAAGATTCACTTATACCCTTGTAAGATAAACCATAGAGGTCACCTCACCAATCACCCTCCCTCCACCCACCCACCTGTTTGTTTGTTTTTTGAGACAGAGTCTCACTGTGTCACCCTTGGTAGAGTGCCGTGGTGTCACAGCTCAGAACCTCAAACTCTCAGGCTTACGCGATTGTCTTACCTCAGCCTCCCAAGTAGCTGGGACCTCAGGCTCCTGCCACAACCCTGGCTATGTTTTTTGTTGTAATTGTCATTGTTGTTTGGCAGGCCCGGGCTAGGTTCGAACCTGCCAGCCTCACTATATGTGGCCGGTGCCCTTACCGCTGAGCTATGGGCGCCCAACCCAAGAAGAGTTTCATTTGTTAGACTCGGACAGGTAAAGGAACAGACATATACAATAAAATAACTAAAAGCCCATCACCGCATATGATGAAATACCAATTAAGCCAGTGGTAACTAGGCACCAAAACAAGCCCTTTAAGACCTAGGTCTTATCCATTTTACAGTCCTTGAAAGGCTATTAACAATGACTCTACTGTCCTGTTACAAAGTGGCGACTGTTTTTATTATCCATACACAATCTTCTAAATGATTTTAGGCACAACATTTTTTTTAAAGATTATAAATTTAAAGGAATCCCAGGAAGAATAAAACCTTTCGTCTGCAAAAATATCTGTGATTCCTTTTCTGCACAAAAGAAAACAAAAGGCAAAGGAAATCATTTCCTTTCCCTCTAGTCTAATGGATGCTCTCTGTGTATCTCAGCTTCAGTATCTGGGTTACTCACGCAGTCTGAGAAAAAAGCCGTGGAGGGAAATGAACCTCACACTAAAGAGAGTGTCTTAGTTTTCATACTTGTGTGTCGTTAAAATGATGCCTGCTTAAATTACTTTGATCTGAGGATCCCCAAATAGTGTCAAGTCTTTCCTACTGATAATTAAGTATCTTGGAAGATAAATAGTAATTAAACTTCTATGCTTTGCAATAAGGAGACCCAGATACTGCACTTCCTCCTACATTGCTGTGGGCAAAGCTCAGAAAGGGAATGAGGAATTTTCCTTTTCGGTTACCCTGTTCTAGCAATAGACCACATTATATCCTTAGGAATTCTTTTTAATAACTTCTTTTAAAGGAAAATGCAATGATGTTGCAGTAAAAAGATACCAGGCCAGGATATGGCCCTAAACAAAAATCTCCTTGGCAAAATATTTGTGCTTGCACCTGTGGTGACATTAGAATGTCAATGGTCTGTTTTGAACTGCTCCATAATTTCTAGAGCAATACAAAAATAATTGCTAATGTGCTTTTTAACTTGTAATGTTCAGAGCCATAAACCTTAAAATTCTCTCTGGAAATGTTGGGGATCTTGATTATTTCAAAATGTGAGGAAAGAAATGCCTGATGTCTTTTCCATACGTTCTTGTTCAAAGACAAACAGCTCTCTGGATCTCTTAAGAGGAAGGTACGGTTTGGTCCTTTACTCACAGAACCAAGAGAAGGGGGAAAAAATGATCGGCAGAGTATTTAGATTACATGCTTATGAACACACAAAAATGTATGCTTTTTTGATCAAATATACACCTCGGAGTCAGAGTAAGACGAACAATATAGAATTCCCCACATTTAGTTAAAGGAGGATTATTATACAAGTCAAACTTTTTTTTTCAGTTGTCAGACCTAAGTCAAACTCTTTATTTAAGTCGAATATAACATAGGATTTGGCTTTAAGGTGGCAAAAATTATCTCTTTCTTTAAGCCAACACATAATTTATTTATGAAGGAAGATTTTAGGCAGAGAGTTTAGTGCCCAAATCCTAAAAACATTTTATGAGGGATAGTTTGTGAAATGTCTTTTAAAGCTTTAACAATATATATTATTACATATATACTTTTCCTATTTAACAGACTTGAAGTCTTTTTCACAAATCTGAAGCAAGTTTGGCTATAATTATGCTAACATACACACAAGCCTAAAAAATATATATATACTGATTAAATTTAAAATAAATTTTGTTTTTTAGAGAAATTCTGAACGTAAAATGTTTTGCAAGTGGTCTGATGGTCCATTTCTAGGCCAATCAGTTGTCTTAAATGCAAATGTGCCGACTGAAACAAACTGTTGCATCTCTGGCCTCAACCACAATTATAAACCAGTTGCCTCACTGGGGATTCAAGACACCTGCTTCTCTGGGTTATAAGGTTCAGCCTCTAGTTTGGTTGATGGCTGAAAGTACTGAGAAATGACCTGCCCACTTCCTCCTGAAGGAAACGAGAATAATATTTATCCCACATATGACCTTTTGGCATACTGGATTGACTGAAAAAGCTGTCAAGTCTTTTCCGGAAATTCAGACCTTCCCTGTCCCACCCTCAACTCTCCCAAAATCTTTGAAGTTTCTTTACCTGCCTGAGATCCACACCCACCTAAGAAAGCAATTGTTTTCCTTCCCCTCTTTATTTCTGTAAAGAAGATCAAGAACATTGGCAGACATGGCTCAACCATTTTTAAAATAATACCTGTCCCTCAGGTTGCTTTAATTTCCAAAGAAGCAGTCCCAAACTGTTTCCTCCCATCCATGAGTTCTCCTAAGGATCTATCCAGCCTCCCTAGGAATCATTTATTGCTCCCTCAGCAGAAACACCTATATTTTTCATTTCCCCTTCCCCTTCAAAATGAGGGTAAGCTTCTAGACCCCGCTGGGGTACTGAGTGATCACTCTATGATTTTCCCCATGTGGATAGTAAATACATTTGTAATTTCTTTCTTATTAGTCTGCCTTATTGTAGCTGGAATCTCTCTCTCTGCCAAGTCCTTAGTCTTGGAGATTCGAAGAATGAATCCACCAACCACCACTAGTAAACGAAAGGATAGATTTTATTGATAGGTAAGGGAAGAAAAAAAGTCAAAGCCTTCAGCATGCCAGAGGGGGTTCCCGAGTGGATAGCCCATGTGGGCCTTCTCTCCACGGGTTTATATACAGCTTTTCCTATGCTGCAGGCAGCAGGGTTTGGGGAGATGCAATGCCACAATTCCCTAGGGCCAGGGGCCTGGGGACAGAAGTTAATTTTAAAACTTCCCTTGTACCTGAATGTGATCTTGTTTTGTTTAGGGTGTGTTCTCTGCTACAGGAGCTTTGGTGGGATGCTAGTCAGACTGGCTCCGGGAACTTCTTAGGCCTAGAGAAAATGGTTGAGCTTGCTTAGGTCTAAAAACTGGGGTTTGGGTCCAGCCCTGAGCAAGGGGTCTTGAGGGGGAGAATCTTGTATCATTATTGTAAGTTGAACTTTCAGTGAACTTCCTGAGGCCAGAGGGGAAGTTTTCCCTTTATCCCCACACTGTTCTCATACTACAGCTGCACACCCAGTGAGAGAGGATACTGGAGAAGGGTGAGGTCTAGGAGAACAGGTCTTCTCAAGGAACCCACAAGGATACACCTTCAGGGTCCTCTCCATGGTGACTCAGCTCTTGGGAATTTGTAAACTTAACTTCCTCGAACTTAGAAATCTCCAAGTTCTGTGAAATCCTGTAGTTCTATAGGGGCTGGAATAGCGTCTCCTGCGTGATTCAAACTGGCCCATGAGAAGGGTGTCTGTGGGGTGGAACTTTTTGACTATTGATAAAAAGGGAAAGACCAAGCCAATAGGGGAATGCACCCATTTGGAAATCTTCTATGCTATAAGCTCCTGGCTGGTGAATTACACTCTTCCTCTTATAAACATGGTGTTTGGGTGCTCTTTCTCTCTCGGGCCTCATCTTCCTGCAATACCAGGAACTTAAGAAACATGCCATAAACGGTACCTGGTATTAAAACAATTCTAAATTTGAGACGCTTTCTTCAAAACACACACACCCAAGGCCATGTAGTTCTGACCCTGTAAAAACCTCAGGCATGCTTCCTACTTCTGCAGCTATGGGCTTTTCACTTATAGGTAGGTCCAACCATTTTTTTCTTTTCTGCCACACATTGGAAGAATGAGACTTATCTTGATCCACATATTAAATACACAAACACCAACAAAAGCTGATGAGCAAAAAAAAAAAGAATGACCCACCCATGCATACTTTTCATAATATCTGACACTACAAATAAGCAAAACAGTCCTCAAATAATCTGCATTTATGTGGCCCAGGGACCACAAGACAGACAGTTCTGCATGAAGAATCTTGGGTTTAACGATCAGGTGTCTTAGATGTAAAGCCCAGGTCTCTCTGATGAGTCTGGTGCAGCCTAACCACACCTTATCAGCACAGATCTACCCCCAAAATAGTCTCCCCAGTACATTCTTAGCTATTTATATGTAGAAAGTTCTGTGGATATGGCCATTGTCTTGGGTCACTCTACAGAGCAAGATCTCCATCTTTCTTCATTATTTTGACAACATAAGAAACTCTGAAAATATTTACTTTGTCTGATAAGCTATTCTGCTGAAAAATTCCATTTCTAAATATGGCTTTGCTGTAGGTTGTTCAATCAAGGCTAAATAACGTCACTATCTAACAATGACTACATTAATTATTCTATCCCTAGAATTATTTCACTTTAATTCCGTATTTTTTTCAGATGACAAGCAAATCTTTCCAATCAGTTTATGTTTAGAAAATATATGACATGTTTGTGTTTCTAAAACTTAGCTTTTACTATAAATATGAAGAACTCATATAACGCCAAAATCAAATACTGCCCCTGTCCCTTTATATCTTTTTAGGTAACTACAACTGGGATATAGATCATATACTGGTTTCTACAAAATTAGCTTACAAAAAATAATAAATTCCTTGAAAGTTTTCATGAGATTTAAACAATTTATAAAAACAAATTTTCTCTTCCATTAAAATGTTTCAGATATGACCTAGATGAAATCATCAAAGTATATTTTGACCAATTACTGGGCTCCATAGACCAAGTCCCAAGTTATTATATATGTTTCCCACCATATATAATGCTTTCCATTAGGCAACAAATGCTTTTTGTAGTTAGATCTTATTTTATGAAACAGAAAAAGAGCTAATAAATATTCCTTGGGCCTGAGGATATTTTTTAACTTGCCATGGAGAGAGACAACTGACTTTTGAGGCTGGGTCAGGATAAAAGGATAAAGATAAAAGGGAATAATTCCTATTTCTCCACCTCTCTAGAGTGTTGTATAATTTATTTTCACATGGCACAATTGTAAACTCCTGCCACCTCTCCAAAGGCTTAAAGAAATTTAAAGTTTTACTTGTTTTTTTATGACCTAAAAATACTGTGACCTGTTAAGGATACTAAATATTTTAACTAGAATTATATGCTGTGTTGTTGGGGCTCAAAATATAATACCCTAAAATACTATAGCACTTTTGCATGCTGAGAGCTTTGAACAAAGAAGATTGAAATGCCGTGGAAACATCCTCACAACCAAATTCTTTCTCTCTCTCATCTTCTCCTGCCCACCCCCTCCTTTCCCTTTCCTAAAGAGAGAGGGACTCCCTCTCAAGTTCCCTTATCTGGCTAAGGGAAGTTCTTCCAAAAAGAACGCAACTGTATTGAATCCCTTCCCAAGGAATCTCATCAAACAAGGAGAAAAGAGTATTCACCAGAGTAGATTAAAAGTCACCACCACACTCAGCCCATTCTTCTGAAGACTGCTCCCTAAGAAATTTTTACTGAGAGATTTTTATCTGCATAATAAGAAACTTTGGTCACCACATAATTCCTCCCCTTTCCCTCCACATAGTCATCTCCTCCAAAAGCCTTAAGCCCCTATTTCTTTATGCTGTTTAACCTTCAACCATATGGCCCCTTCTTGGAGTCTCAGATTTTGTATGGCTCTCCTGAACACTTACATGTTAATAAGCTTGCATGCTTTTTCTTTTGTTGATCTTCTGTCAGTTTATTTTGGCTTATTTGAACCTTCAATCAGAGGGGAAGGGAAAAAAATCTACTTTGCTCCTACAGTGTTTACAAATAAATTATATGTGTGTGTACACAGGGAAGATGCTGTATTTATTCCTATATCCCTAATGCCTACAATGTTTATAATGTAGCAGGTTACTTGGTGGATATATTCTGATTTGAAATTAAACACATATTAGAAAGGGGAGGGATAATAATAAAAGGAAAACAAGAAGCCTAGACCCACAGATTAAATATGCACCAAACAATCAGAATATGCATACAGAAATAATTTTATGTACAAGTAAACCATGTTCCTAAAGTTTCCAAAAAGCCAGAAATAATATTTATTTTTCAAACATTCACATGGAAGAACTGTTTTAGGGAATGAATATAGTCTCCTGGTGCTCAGGAATGAAGGACAGTATGAGGAGAGGATGACAGAGCCCAGGGCACTGATTTACTGCTCTCTTACTGCTTTCCTTGCTGACTTACGGAGGTGCCTAGAAATGGGTTTGGAAAAAGTCTATCCCCATTTTTAGGGAATAGTTAACTGCTCTGACACACAGCCATGAAGCAGAGAGAACAAAATAAAATACAGGAATTAAGATGGTAAAAAAATAAATGTTTTCAGTAAAATACATACAGACATACCTTTCTCATGTTTGAATCCAGACCACTGCAATAAAGCAAATATAAAGCAAGTCACATGAAATTTTTGGTTTCCTAGTGCATACTATTGTCTATTAAGCAAAGCATACATCTAGGCCTGGTTTGATGACTAACACCTATAATCCTAGCACCCTGGGAGGCCAAGGTGGGTGGATTGCCTGAGCTCAGGAGTTTGAGACCAACCTGAGCAAGAGCAAGACCTCCTCTCTAAAAAAGAAGGTGGGCTTCTGTTCAAGTCCCTTGCCCACAATGAAATGGGGTTACTTATTATTTTCTTATTAATAAGTTTGAGTTCTCTGTGGATTCTGATTATCAAACCTTTGTCAGAAGCATAACCTGAAGATATCCTCTCTATCCTCTCCATTCTGAGGGCTCTCTGCTTGCTTGATTTACTGTGTTCCTGGCTGTGCAGAAGCTTTTTAGTTTGATCAGATACCAGTAATGTATTTTTGGTATTGCTTCAATTGTCGGGGGGGGGGTCCTCCCCATAAAGTATTCTCCCAGGCTAATTTCTTCAAGTGTTTCTCTTGCATGCTCTCCAAGAATCTTTATAGTTTCATGTCTTAAGTTTAAATCTTTTATCCAGTGAGAGTCAATTTTTCTTAATGGTGAAAGTTGTGGGTCCAGTTTCAGTCTTCTATAAGTCACCAGCCAATTCTCCCAGCACCATTTGTTAAATAGGGAATCTTTCCCCCAATTTATATTTTTGATAGGCTTATCAAAGATCAAATGATGATAAGTGTCTGGGTTCATTTCTTGATTCTCAATTCTGATCCATACATCTACCTCTCTATTTTTGTGCCAGTACCATGCTGTTTTAATCACTGCAGATTTATAGTATAGTTTGAAGTCTAGTAGCATGATTCCTCCTGCTTTGTTTTTATTTCTGAGTAATGTCTTGGCTATTCAAGGTTTTTTCGGGTTCCATATAAAATGAAGTACTATTTCAACACTATTCACAGCATCTTCACCAGGAATAGATTCCATCTCAAGAAACCACTTTCTTTGCTTATCCATATGAAGCAATTCCTCATCCTTTTAGGTCTACCATGAAATTGGAGCAATTCAGTCACATCTTTGGGCACCAATGTTATGAATAGTTTTCTTCTTACTATTTCTATCACCTCTGTAATTACAATAGTCATGACAAAGATCACTGATATCATAACAGATATAATAATAAGTTTGAATTATTCCAAGAGTTACCCCCCCCAAAAAAAGAATCACCAAAATGTGGCAGAGAGACGCAAAGTGAGCACACGCTGTTAGAAAATGGCACTGATAGACTGCTCAACATGGGCTGCCACTATTGCAGCTCAGAACACCATACCCTAAAATTAAGGCCTCAGAATGAGCCTGAGAAGCAAAGTTGTTCCTCTGCCCCCCTGCCCTCTTGCCCTCCTGCCTCTCAGTCACATTCTCTCCTGAGGATAGCCATAGAAACTAGAATCCCTCTTCCCCAAGGTGGGTTGTAGAAACCAGGACTCCTTTTCCCCAAAGCCAGCTGTAATACCTAAAATTATGACTCTAACTTTCCCTCTACTTTTCTGTGTGAAAACTAGCCATAAAGAAATTTGTTTAACTGTAGGGATGGCAATAGTGAGTAAACTGAAATGAGGCCAAAGTATTAGGCCAAGAGGACTATTATCCTTAACATAGTAGGAGAATTTACACAGTAGTGTGATGAAAAACCCAATTCAAAAACATGATCAAGTAGGCAACCAAAAGAAAATTTTAAAAATGCAATAAAGTGAAAAGGAAAAGATCTCACCTTGCTTTTAGGCCAAGAAATGTAAATTAAGACTGGTAGCCATTATTTTCTAATTGATAATGCCAAGTAGTCCTAGTAAATGGACACTTTTTATTTATATTTCACAGAATATGAAACTTTTCTGGGAAGCTCTATGACAATATATACAAATCTAAACAGAGCAATTCCAGTTTCAGAAAATCACCCAGTATTGTTTATACTGCTCTGAAGTGTGATAGTCAGAAAAGAGCAATTTGATTGTTTGAGCAAATCTCCACACTTCCATAAAATGTAATACCACCTAGCCACAAAAATGGGACAGAAGAATATTCAGACCCATGAAGATTTCAATAAATATTTAGTAAACGAATAAATAAATGGTTTGAATTGATTGAGGGAAAAATATAGCATACTGTTTGCTATTTTCATTTTCATTTTAATTGCCAATATGTGCGTAGAGTATGCACAGAAATAGTAATCAAAAGATCAATGCCAAAATATTTATCATGACTATCTTTGTGTGATAGAGTTATTGGTGATTTTTGTTTTCTTCATTATACTTTCACAGAATTTCCAAAATTATTATACTAAGTGTGCACTAACTGATGGTGTTATTCAGGGTTCTTCAGAGAAACAGAACCAATAGGATTATGTGTATATGTGTATGTGTGTGTGTAGGATATGTGTGCTTGTGTGTGGAATATATAATATCCTCATATACTAGATATATGTGTGTATATATTCTACACACACACATATATAGGCTATAGATATAGATGGACATTCATTATGGGAATTGGCTCACGTAATTATGGAGGTTGAGAAGTCCCAGCATCTGCCACCTACAAGCTGCAGAACCAGAGAAACCAGTGGTGTAATTCAATTCAAATCAGAAGGCCTGAGAACTGTGGCAGCCACTGGTGCATGTCCCAGAGCCTAAAAGCCCCAAAACCAGGAGCTTTGATGTCCAAAGACAGAAGATGGATACCTCAGCTAAGAGGAAAAGAATTTACCCTTCCTGTTCATTATTTTTCTATCTGGGCCCGCTATAGGCACATCAGTGAAGGTGTATTTTTTTACTCAGTCTACTGATTCAAATGCTCATCTCTTCTGGAGATACCCTCACAAGCACAGCCAGAAACAAAGTTTTACCAGGTATCTGAGCATCTCTTTGCCCAGTCAAGCTGACACATAAGATTTACCATCACACTTGACATACTGATGCAATAAGTAAAAACCGCAAAGATTTTATATAAAGCACTTCACCTAGAGTGAGAGATCAGTAAATTGTGGATATTTTAAAGCATTAAAAGTATTTAAAATGAAGTAATTATTTCTCTCTGTAGTGAAAACTAGGTCAAGTCCAAAGACAAAGATAGCCAATGTTACAATATTTCCTGAGCATCTATTTCTAATAGTAAACCTTATATTGTTATTTTAGACCTTTTCCTTCTTATACATAATTATTATGTTACATATGAGAACTGTTAGCATCCAGTATTTGAAACCATCATTCTAGAGTGAATGCCATCTTATTTATTGGGTTATTTCCAGGATGTATTACAGTACCTCCGGTTCATGACACATATGGTAATCAATCAATATTCTTTTAATAGAATTGATCTGCTGAGGTTAGTATATCACAGTCATATGACAGCACACGAATTGATATTTACATAAATTATTACCTCAAGCCAAAGAGGTGAAGCTTTAATTATAAGAACTGTTGTCCGATATCAGCCAGAGATTGGGAGACGGCAGAGTCAGGTAAACTTCCCTACCTTCTATGAACACCTGAACACCCGAACGCACTCATGCTTTCTTCACCATATATAAAGTACTTACTGTCTAAGGGTAAGATTGAAATTCCATTATTCATGTGTGTTCTGTAGATTGTGATCCAATTTCCTAAGCAAAACTGGTATAAAAATAGTTAGTTTTGCAGAGCAAGGAAGACCTAGCATTAAAATTATATGGTGGTAATAACAACGATCACAGCGATCACAAAAGCAAGCATACGCCAGGTGCCACGTGCAACATAAAATCAGCACCACCTTGACAGATGTATCTGAATTGCACAGACAAATGAAAAGGAAGACTAAAAAACATTATATGGGGAAATTGAATATACAGCTCAGAAAAATATCTGGAAATAGATATATGTGGTTAAAATTAGCAGATAATGGTCTTCCAGTACCACAAAAATATCCCTTATCTTCCCCTTTCACAAGCTCATGCCGTTACATCAAAACTGATATCATCTGTGTTCTCCCATCAAGGTTGACATCTGTACATCCTGTACTGTTAGCGCGGAGACACTGAGGGACTTCAGGGAATGTCAGGCAGGATGGATGTGTCTGTCAAGAAAGAAAGAAAAATCCCAGTTTCTCCCTATCTTCTGAGCTTTAAAGTAAGTGGTTTTCTTCATTTATCTGTGCCTGAGACAAGATGATAGTACATATTGTATTATCCTGTAATGTGTGTGCTTACAGAGAAACACTAAACCAACATACAGCCTCTGACCAGAGCTGGTGACATACAACCAATTTTTATAAATAACAATCAAAATGGCAATTGGCATGGGTACTACATGGGAAAATTCAGAATATTTATATTTATTTCTCTACAATAAATTATGAATTGCGATCCTTTTGGGAATTAGACATAAAATTTATAAAAAGCATTTTTAAAAATAGCCCCCCAAAATAAAACTACTTTAAAGTACCAATGTTATTTTACTAAATGTAACTTAGGTATCATTATCTGTAAACATATGTCACTTTTTTAGATAAATTTGATATCACTGTAATATGTTACCCTTTTTGTATACTTCGAATTAATTACAGTTTTCAAAATTAAATACTCTTGGCTAACACAAGAAGTTTTGTATTTGGAAGCTACCTTTGCAATTATAATGTTAAGAACATTAGGATTTCAATAATATAAGACATAAAAGTAAAATGGCTATATATTTAATTTAAAATGGAAAATTTTAAGAGTATCCCCAACTCTTAATAGTTAATTCATAAAAGTAATGGAATTACAGTTTGTTCACTTTTCTAAATTTGACATGCTCTCATCATTTTGTGAACAGGAATAATAATAATAATGATAATTCATATAATTTTAGAAACGAGGAAAGATACAATAGGTAGAAACCTCAGTAACATGGTCAAAGAGAGTCTCAAAATTCTTCTACTTCAAAAAAAGGTAAAATTTGATGCAGTACTGTTTGAGAATGTTTTGACCAATGCAGAAAACAGAAATGAAAGCCATAATTATTGAAAGGGTGAATTCTTTAATTGTTTCAGAAGTTTTAGCCAATGCAACAAGGCTAGGAACTCGTATTCTAAATAAGATAATTTTTTTTTTAATTTCAGGTTAATGTCAGGGTGCATACAACCAGTTATAACATTTGAATTTGTTAGGTAGAGTTCCTTTTATAGTTGTACCCCACACCCAAAAGTTGTGCCACCCACCCCTACATTGTGCTCACTAAGTGGGAGCACACCAATCACCCCTCTTTTGTTCTCCCACCTCCTTCATTCCCTCTCCCCCAACTTAGAATTAAATTTTTCTCCTATGTGGGCACGTATTAGATCATCTACTGGCTTCATAATAAAATTGAGTACATTGGATACTTGCTTTTCCATTCTTGTGATACTTTCTAAGAACAATGTGTTTCAGCTCCATACAGGTTAATAGTAGAGTCTCCATCTTTTTCTGGCTAAATACTACTCCATGGTATATATATATCACAACTTGTTAATCAAATGCCTGAGTTGATAGGCATGTAGGTTGTTTGCACATCTTGGAGATTATAAATTGAGCTGCGATAAACAATCTAGTGCAAATGTCTTTATGACAAAAGGATATTTTTTCTTCTGGGTAGATGCTTTGTACTGCATTGCAGAGTCAATTGGGAGGTCTAATTTGAGTTATTTGAGGATTCTCCACACTTCTTTCCAAAGAGGCTGTAATAGATTACAGTCCCACCAACAGTATAAAAGTGTCCCTTCTCTCCATACCCACACCAGGGTCTATAACTCTGGGACTTTCTGATGTGGTCCATTCTCATTGGGGTTAACTAATATCTCAGGGTGGTTTTAATTTGCATTTCTCTAAAGATTAAGAACAATAAACATTTTTTCAGGTGTTTGTTTGCCATTCAGAAACATTCATGAAGGTTCTATTCATGTCTTTTGCCCACTGATATATGGGATCATTTGCTCTTTTTTTATTGAATAAGATTATTTTAAAATATTTCAGTATTCCCCCTAGAAAATATATGAGAATTGACTAAAGAAAGCACTGAAATTCAGAGTAAATTATTTAATTTCAATAAACAAAATTCAATAGCTTTCATATATTCTTACAATAACCAATTATAAAACAAAATGGAGAAGATGCTACAAACAGAAAACTATCAATAACAAGAAATCTCTAGGACCAATTTGAAGAAAAATACAAAACTTTATTGAGAGAAATAGATAAGACTTAAGTGATTGGACAGACCACATTCTCTAATAAAAACATAAACTTTAGAAAGATTTCAAAGCTCCCTAAGTTAATGGATAAACTTAATACTTAACAAAATGATTTTGAAGTTTATCAAAAAAGATTAAATGACCAGAAAAAAGAGCAAAAACATTTTGAACACAAAAATGAGAAAAACCAGTTAACTTCCCAAATATTAAAATATAAGAGTAAGAGCAAATTAAAGAAATAACAGATTCTCAATTTCCTGTCACAAAATGTGTTCAACTGAGAGATATAATAGAAGGGGTATATACAATAGAATCTTATTGGCCATAAGCTGTTCTGTACCATTTCTAAGATTCTTGCAACTCCAAATTCTGTGCCTCTATGGATTAACAATGATACATCAGCTATCCCAGAAAAACATTGTTTTATAGTAAGACATTCACATTTTACCTCAAGTTACAAAAACTAGGTACCTCCTCATCCTGCCAACCAGTAGCTAGGGTGCTCTAGTATAGTGCAAATTGCAATCTACACATCCCAGGGATGTCCCACCAGATGTTCCACCTTCTGGTAATAAGCAAGAGGTCCAGAAGCCAGATCTATCCCCCTCCACAGCTCCCACTACTTCTTTATTATAGCCCAGTGGTCCCTTATCTTGGGGAGGGGATGGGAATGAAGACTCAAGTTCAAGTCAGTTCCTTTCTGACTGAATGGGCTAAGTGTTAGGAAGGAGGCCATCAGTCCTGTCTGAGTCATAGAATCTGGACAAAGGCCTTACCTCACGGGGCAGGCCATCCTCACAGTGGCATATCTTTGAGGGTAGCTTCCCCAACCCCTCCTGGTAAAGTTAATTCAATTGTGTCATCTAACAGGTGTGAGGTGGCAGCTGTTTTATGCTGATACAATGGGGAAAGGGAGGCTTCATGGAGGTGAGGATCCTGAAAGCTGGGCCCAGCACACAATGGCAGGAGCTGTGTCCCCTGCTCTGGGCCACTCTGGATGCTAGGACAGAGCCCATCAGTAGCACTTAAGGAAAAGGCACACACACAGTGTCACTCTCAGAAATGGACGCCTCTCACCCTACCAGATTAAAACACAAAGTTTTATATCTTCAGCATTAGCCTTTCAGCTTACCTATCCCTACCCTGACATATTTGGGAGTACAAGCAAGCAGCCAGAGCCCTGGGTCTAGATGTGCCCTGGTACCTTCCAATTTGGAGATATAAAATCTCACTTCCTCTAACTTTCCAGGTAAGCCACTCCAGATCTCATGACTTCTAGTTGTCCCTACCCATCATCTTAAAGAAGACAATGTTTAGGTTGGGCGGGGTGGCTCACACCTGTAAACCTAGCCCTTGCAGAGGCCAAGGTAGGTAGATTGCCTGAGCTCAGGGGTTCGAGACCAGCCTGAGCAAGAGCCAAGACCCATCTCTAAGAAAACTAGCCAGGTATTGTGGCAGGTACCTGTAGTCCCAGCTACTCCATAGGCTGTGGCAAGAGAATTGCTGGAGCCCAAGAGTTTGAGGTTGCTGAGAGCTATGATGCCACAGCACTCTACAGGGCACAACAAAGTGAGACTCTGTCTCCAAAAAAGAAGAAGAAGAGGAGGAGGAGGGAGGAAAAAGAAGAAGACAATGGACAACATTCCATGATTGCAGTAGAATTTCAGGTTCCCAAACTCACAGCCAACTTTCCTAACTGAAGAAAATAAAAACTGATGCAAATTTAATGTCTGTAGTTTCACTGCCATGTCCTATCAAATCCTGCCATCACATACCCCATTTTAGAGGACTTGTTACAACTCCCCCAAATTAGATCTACTGAATCAAACTCTTTGGAGATGGAGCCCAGGAATAGCTCTTTCTTTTAACAAGCTCCCCATGAAATACCTAGATATTAAAGTCTGAGAATCACTGCCCTAGTCTTTAATCACTTTCCCATTGTCTTTTCCCATTTCACCAGCATAAAACATTGCCACATTAACTCATTTATACTTTCTATTTCTATGGCTTTAGCAAAAACAACTTAGGCAATTTTGAAGAGGAAAGATAGACAAGCAGCAGAAGTGATGATGGTGGTGGTGGTGGTAGTAGAGATAGCTACCAAAAACATGAACATCTAGTTGTGAATTTTCTTGCCAAAAAAGAAAGTTAGCAACTAGGAGAAGGGAGAGAAGATGGATCAATAAACTGCAAAATAGAGGAAAATCATTATCTTGCATAATAGATCAATCTCTTCACCCCTGCAAGCTCAAAAACAAAAAAAAAATGAAACAACGAAAGAAACTTTTTTTTTAACTTCTCCTTCTCCAACCTCCATGCATGCTCTCTTCATTAACTGATTAATTTAGCAGAGTATGCCAGGTACTGTCTCATGTTCTGCTTATTCAACAATGAACAAGACAGACATGGTCACTATCATTATGGAACTAACTATCTGGTTAGGGAGACAAGCTAAGTAAATTAACAACATTTTAAAAGCACAGTAAGTTCTAAATGACAGAAGTGGGTTTGATGAAAGAGAATAATAGAAAGGTGTAAGAGAAGGACTCTATGAAAAAGAGACATTTAAACAGATTTGTTAGATTAGAATGAACCGGGTAGAGAATGTTGGAGGAAGGAACTCAGGGTGTTTGGAAAGAGAGCTGTAGGCACAATATGAAGCAAGTGCAAAGGCCCTGAGGTGGAAATAAGAATTTTAGTGCCTTAATGCCTAAGAGAAAGAGTAGTTGGCAAAAATGAACAAGGAGAAGAAAGAAGAGAGACGATGTTGAATAAAATACTCAAAGATCAAATCATGCAGGACTTTGAGTCCATAATCAAGCTTTTGGAATTTAGTTAAGTGCCATGGAGTTACTAAAAGATTTTTAAGCCAGAATGGCTAACACTTTTCTTCTTTTAAAATCACTCTGGTCACTATGTAGAAAATGGATGGAGGTAGTCAAGAAAGGGAATGAGGTGAGTATGCGAGGCGAGGAATATTGGTAGCTTGCATAATGGTGCTTTTTTGTATGAGAAATTGGGTAAAAATACGGTATCCACTAGTAAATGGAAATAATACAGGAAGAGCAGGTTTGAGGATTAGAATTCAAAAGTTTGGTCTCGGACACATTCAATTGGAAATGATTATGAGAAATATAAAAAATGTAAGCAAAGAAAGTGTGGGTGGAAATGTGGGAGAACTCACTGAGGAGTAGAGGCAGAGGAGGTTGTCCTCTTGAAGCATTTATTTAGATGAGAATTTATGAAATATTTTAACAATTAGGGAATGCGGATTGTGAGGCAAGGGATGAAGGACAGATAGAAAATGTGGATTATCTCAGAGAGCATGTGCACAGGGAGACCACAATGCCAATAGGAAGCCCCAAAATTCTGTTGAACATGACAGCACAGGCCTTGGAGAACAAGACAAGAGATGTCTTACTGACACCTGATCCTTCCCCCACAGATCCTTCCCTGTACAAAGGTCTCTGAGGGCTAACCAAGTGGTTGAGATGTGCTGGGAACAGCATGGGCAGCTGGCTCCTTGATAAGAGAAACAATCTCTTGGAGTTAGATAAGAAGAACAACTTCTTTCTCCCCTGCTCCTGGTATGAGTATGGAGTCATCCTACCTGCCCCACAGGGACCCAGAGAATTAATTGTCTCCTGTGGAAACTGTGTGCATGGTCAAACCTGCTGTCTGCTCTTGCATCCTTCTTCTAAGCTTTGTTCTTTGTTTCATTAACTGCACCATAATTCTTTAGTTTAGAAATAACATAGAGTAGAGTATGAGAAGAGCATACAAGAGTAGAGAAGAGCAACTTAGCTGCAGTGGTTAAAGAATAGCTGAGTTAAAGTGGTAAATATAATAGAGGATGATGTATAATGCAGTTTTTTGCTTTTCCCATGATTATTCATTTGTTGATTTGAAGGTAATGTATGTAATAAATACTGAGTTAATCCAGAACATGGGATCTTCACTGGTCCTTACATTAGGGAGAGATGGCCCCCTATGCCCACCATTTTTAAATCATACTTTGTCTCTTTTATCTTTATTTCTTTGATTCTCCCATCTCTGCCAAGCTTTGGGGATACCCCCAGGTTGTGTAGGGGCTGGCCCTCTACATGTGCTATAGTACCAAGAGAAGACACTCCTGACTGATCTGAAGATACAAATTCGAGTCAATTGCCTCAAAGTGCTACTGGAAGCCGGAAGCCGGAAGCCGGAAGCCGGAAGCTGTGGGAATACACAAGATTACCAAAAGGGAAGGAAAAGTGAAGGGAGGGGAAAGAGAAGAAGGGAGAAGAGGAGAGGGGACACATACAGAAAGCTAACATGGAGCCTGGGTAACTCCCGCATTAGAGGTCTACGGGAAAAGAGCCACTTCTATCTAACTAATCAGAAAAAATGTAACATCAGTGAAGCATGCCTAGTCAAACAACAGATGAGAGTGCCTAGTGACTGAAAGTGCCTCGGGAAGAGCAAAGTGCATACCCCTCAGTTGCGTGCCACACTGTTTACAGGGAACTTTACACCTCTATGTGCATCATAGCCCAATAAATGTAGTGCAGTTATTGACTGATCACTGAGTATCAAATAGTACACAATAATGCATATACTTTGCAAGCGTTAGAAGACACTGGGTTTGGGAGAATAATGGCTAAGCACAAAGTGCAAAGTTTTTAAAAGGTCTACAACCTTGGTGTCAAGCCGCAGCACCAGTAGTCCTCTAGCAGCAAGAGAAAAGGATAGCAGGGGCTGTCAGACTCCAAACACCCCAGCATGGAGAAGATGACTACTTCCATATCCTGCTCTGATTTTTTTTTTTTTTTTTTTTTTT
>NW_003852430.1:6186458-6195063 GCF_000181295.1 Otolemur garnettii | reverse complement strand
CCATTTTTTGGTTGCAGCCATCATTGTTGTTTGGCGGGCCTGGGCTGGGGATTCGAACCCGCCACCTTAGGTGTATGTGGCTGGCGCCTTAGTCAAGCAATTCTCTTGCTCAGCCTCCCAAGTAGCTGGAACTATAGGTGCCCACCACAACACCTGGCTATTTTAAGAAACAAGATCTCACTCTGGCTCAGTCTGGTCTTGAACCTGTGAGCTCAGGCAATCCACCAGCCTCAGCCTCTCATAGTGCTAGGATTACAGGTGTGAGCCACTACACCAGTTATCCTACTCTGAATTAAGTAAGATCCCAGGGTTCTTTGCCAGTTCTTAAAGTTTCAACAAAAAAGATGCTAGGTTTTGGCTAATAGAATAAAAAGTACTCAGGTGAGATATGACTATGAATGTACCTAAAGTTGATAGAGTCATACGGGTTAAATATATAACTTTTATATTAGTTTACTCAGTGAAGTACAACCTAAAAATCTTCTTACTGCTATCTTTCTAGTCCGTTCTATTGTATCTCCCATCCCTTTGGTGGGTTGCAGCGGGAACAAGTTCTTATTTCATAAACCATAAACAAGAGTGTTTCTTAATGACTAGGGCTGACATGCACCAGTTGTAGGTAAAAGTGTCCCAATAGGACCCTCTTTCAAGGACTGCTTGCAAGGGTGAGGCCACAGCATCAGGGAGAAGCTATTCAAGATGGGCTGAAACGTGAAGTTGGGGTCATGCTTTCTAAGCTAGAATATCTCTTCAAATAAATCCTCTATGACATCAGTTTAACCCACAGTTTCTCTTTTACATGTGCCAGTAGCTTTGGCTATTTCTTGGCAAGTTATTCCATTCAGAATGTTTGGGATCTTGTCACTTCTTATTTTCAGCATTAAGTTTCCATCCAGATCTCCTAAACAAGATAGTAAACTATTCAACAAATTCACTGTTATAGAGAATGTTGTCTCCATTTTCCAAATGAGAAAATAGAGGCTCAGAGTACAATGTGACCTGCCTCAGCCACAAGTCTGACAAGGGACAGAGCAAAATTTACCACTAAGCTCTGTTGAACCCCTAAATTGTTTCATGTGCAATGCAGTGATCTGTGCTTAAGAAATCAAGCCAGATGGAGTATAATTTAGAACTTATCCACCATATTGAATAATTAGTTAGTTAATCTGCATGCAACAGATTAAAGTAGTGACTTATTTTTTTCTTTTTTTTTAACTAGGGGTATGGACCAGAACTACTTTTTAAAACAATAGATGCTGAAATCTTGATCTTGAAATTCTGACTCAAAAGTCTGAGGCAAGGTTTGTTAACCTATATCTATTTTAATTTTTAATGTAGAAACTCTTGGATGAAATATTCAGCTTATGTTTAGTATGTGAAATTGTCTTAGAGTCTACTGGATCTTTTAGGGAACTTTTAGGGGATTTGTCAACAAATCTGCAAACTTAGGAGTGGAAGCAGATAAAGGATATTTGTCTAAGGTAAAATAGGGGAAGGAAATTATATTAGTGGAGTATAAATAACTCAAGCACACAAAGAATGAGGAGGGCTCTTTGTACAAGCAAATTGCAAGACCTGCACAAAGGCAAGTAAAGCAGTGATTATGGACTTGAATTGACATCTGAATTCTGTCTGAATTTGTCTGAATTTGATCAAAGTATAGAATAGGTAAATTACTAATACACCTTACTCACATCTTCATCTCTTCAAAAGCAAAGGAAGAGCTAGCAGGATTTCTTACTTAAAATGGCCCTCATTAACATTCCTTAATGTCCCTTCTCCTATCTTTTCACTAAAGTGCTTACACAAACATAGGAAAAGAGGGTAACACACCACCAGCTCAAATTAAGATCGATAAACATCTTAATGCTAACATCTGGAAAGACTCTCCACAAGGCACAGGAGAGGTTAATTCGGTGGAAATGGAATGCTAAGTACATTTTCCTTCTCAATCTGTCCTCCATGCATCAATCTGAGAAGTGGATTCAGTCATGATTCAAATGCACAAAGAGACTTGGACAATCCAATATCTTGCCTGTTGAAAAAATAGAGTTCAGGTAGATAGCACCTCTCTCAAATAAGTAAGGAGAAAAGGGCCAACATGAGACTTATAAAATATTATTTCTTAATAAATGTTATAGATTTTTTTTCCTAAATAACACCTTACGTGCATCCTACAAGTTTTTGATATGTATTTTTATTACTGTCCAGTTCTAAAAAGTTTGCAACTCATCAATTATTTGAGAATGAGTATTCAGTTTCCAAACACATGTTTTTTTTAAATTCTATTTTCCTTTTATTATTAATTTCTAATTAAACTGTTTTAAGATAAAGAAATGTTCCATATGATGTCTAGTTTTTGAAATTTGTTGAGACTACTTAAGAGCTAATATGTGGTCAATGTTTAAATGAAAAAATATGTTTTATCTTGTATATTTGATTTTTATGATTTATCTTTAGATCTATAGTATTGACCTACAGCCAGTCCAGAGACAACATGAAGGAGAAAAATTACAAAATCCCACATTTACCAAGAGTAAACAGAAGAACATTAAACGACCTACCAAACAAACCAGGTTTTAAATTTCAGAAGGAACCCAGTCCTACCAACACCTTAATTTTGAACTCCTAGCCTTTACAACTCAGGCAACAAATTTCCACTGTTCAAAGCCACTCCGCTTTGGAGTGGGACTTTGCTGTATCAGCTCTAGGAAATTAAAACATGGATGTTTGTAAATACTTCCAGGGAACCCCATCAAAATGTAGAAAACTCAAATCATATTTTAAAATTAAAAGTAGGATAAAGATCTAGCTGGAAACACTGAATATCAGAATAAAATCGAGTGAAAAACTGGAATCTAGTTGTACTATTGCCAGAGCTTAGTCCTAAAAGGTGGAAAATGATCTAAGATATTTTAGTATTTTAAAATTCCTAAATTAAGTATAGAATGAAAGTTTAGTAAACAATAAACCTTTGTCTGATGTATCCTTGTCCTCCTTGCTCTTAGAAATTCCCATGAATGCATTAAGTATATGTGGTGCTCTTATTTTAAGTCTTAAATTACATAGTGAGTGTATATATGTATCTAAGCACATACAACTTGAAGAAGGTTAGCCAAGCTTTTCCTTTGGATATCATTCCTATGGTTTATTTTATTTCACTCAATAGTGAGATTAAGCAAGTGATACTTCCTAGTGAGGAAGATTTCAGCAATCAGTTTTTCAAAGGAAGAAAATATTGGAAATAAGAAATGAGTATATATCAAATGGAGCAATTTCATACATGCTTTTGTAATAAAGTATAAAAGCACGCACATCATTAACCCTTGTTATGATACCACATAAATGAATTGACTTCATTTATTTCTTATTTGATATCATTGGATTACTTAATCTTTTAAGAGTATGGACTGGCCATTATCGACTCAGTGGCTTTTTAAAATGCGTAATTGCATACACTCATTACATATAAGGACAGAGTTCAAATGTTATCAATTTAGTCCTATTTTTGCTCTCTTGTCTATTTGTCAGGGTTCAGGCAGTTGTCTGCACTCTGGGTTTTTGGTGTGCTTTTGATCAAAGAATCACCAAACCCACCCAAAGCAAGAAAAGCCTGAAACAAAGTTCACTGAGGAAGAGAAAGACAAGTTTACAGAGCAAGATACGTTCCCCATAGACAACAAATGAGCTGCCTTATCACAACAAAAAAGGCATTGGTCATGGTCTGGGGTTCTGTTTCATACTATCTGCATTGGGCCCACCTTTGGTTCAGAGGTCACCTTGGAACCACTGAGTCTCACTGCGCAGGCAGACCTCCCATGAGCCTCTGTGAAAGCCCTTTGGTGGGGGTAGGGCGTGGGGTGGGGTGACCCATTATGTAGATTTAAGCTAATGGCATGATAATTAGCCTTAAGTTTGTTCTAGGTCACTTTCCAGAATCTATTCTACCTATGCTACTTGGCCCGCGTGAGAGTCCACATTCTTTCACTGTTGGCATGCTAAGTTCTGATTGGTAGATTGGTAGGGCTTCCCTCCTGTCCCACGTGTGGGCAGCTGCTTGGGACAGGACTAAAGTGGGGCAGCACAAAGATCGGAGTCTAGGAACCCACCCTTGTTGTTTTCCCCTAGGAGACCCAGAATCCTGGAATCCTAACTATCTACCTAACATATTGAATATACAAAATACAACTTGTATTGTATTTTGGAAAGAAACTTTCTCATTTTCAAACAGAAATTTTTTAAACAGCATATTTCATTCTTTACAGTAAACTAATTCATAAGAGTTAAAACTCACCATAATATAAAAATAAAGACCAAAAAATGCTATGAAGCATGCTTTATGAAGTCACTTGTTTCCTTAGATTTGGCATTCCAAAAAAGTTCTGCTACGGAATACATATTTGACCCTGTTCTCTCCTAAAGGCAAGTAGAAAAAGAATCACATCTGTATAAATTGTTCTTTAAAAGAATTTGAGCTTTTACTTTAAATGGTTATTGCTGTGACAACGTATGAAAATTATTTTCCCATTCTAAGATTTCAGAGACCTAAACATATAAGGTTAATGTTTTTGTATGAGTCATGAATAAGAATAAGGTATTAAAAATTCCAAATACGGGGTCTCAGTTTGTGATACAACTTTTGGGGGCAAGACGCAATTATAAGAGGGACTTTACCTAACAAATGCAATCAGTGTAACTTGGTTTCTTATACCCTAAATGAATCCCCAACAAGAAATAAATAAATAAATAAAATAAAAAGAAACAAACAACCTAAGACGACAAAAAAAAAAATTCCAAATAGAAGAAAGGAGTCATTTTAGAGAATACATACATTAAAATTTAGCTATAGCAAAAAAATTCAATTCTATGCTACATATATATGTTAAAATAAGCAAAAATAAGATAATAGATGTACATAATTAACATATAGTAAAACTGGGCACCAATCAAAATGTAGTAATATTTCAAACTCTAATGTTACTTTATTTAAACTAAAAAGAAAATGAATATTGAAAAGAAATCTTCATTATACTAAAATGCAACTGTCAAAATGTCTTACTAAGATTTTTATCTAATTTATGTATCCTAGATAATGATACCAAGAGCTCAGTAATTATAAGTTATTTGTGTTTGTGATAACTTTGAATATGACCACAAAAATTTTAGTAGTCAACACTAATATTAATTCTGGAATTAAACAGTCTAAACAGGATCATACCAGACAGTAAGGTATGTATGTAATCACCCCTACAGTATGTCTGAGTACATTTAAATATATGCCCCACGCTATTCATCTATTACCTGCCTTCACAGAATGGATATTTGATTAAAAGTGGTTATTGCCCTGATAGGGGAATTTTGCTTCCTTGTTACCAGTTTGACATTACAATAAACGCCTTGCCTCTTTCACAGCGAACTAGGCACCTCCCTTAACACAATATCACACGGACTGAGCCACAGCTTTCGTGAATCACCATTTATAAAATAAATATGTCCAAGAGGAAAAACTTTTCTTCTCTTCTTGTGACAGACTTTCTCTGCCAGGTCCTTGGTCTTGGGAAATCAAAGAATGAATGAATTCATGGACTATCATCAGTAAGCAATAGGACAGATTTATTACAGTTAAGAGAAAGGAAAGAGGAACGCCTCTGGTGCAGCAGAGGGGTCCCCAGTGGCTTGCCAGTTTGGGCTACTTAGGAGTTTATATGCAGTTTCTCCTTCCTTGCAGCCAGAGGGGTTGAGGAAATGGAAATGTTACCTAAGGAAGGGGCTCTGGCCACCAGAGAACAGTGAGAGTAGCCTCTCCAAGGCTGTTCTTCCATTTCCAAAATTACAGTTTTATACATAAAAGTTCAAAGCAGAAACCACACCAACCTCTATTCTAAATAATAATCAGCATAGCTCAGTGACTTATTACAATATTCTAATTCAAAAGTTAATCTCCAAAAGCAATCCACCCAAACTACTTAAGATAGGCATCTTTAGTGTAAAAGGTAAATTTACTAAACAGTAAGAATGGGAGACCAGGTGAAGGTCAGGCAGGACCTGAACTGACCAGACCAGCTGTGTCCTGTCTGCCCTAGCCTGACAGATGCCATCTTATTCTCAGTATATATGCTTCCAGAATGTGTGTCTAAAATACATCACAGCCACTAGTGCCAGAGGCCTGTGGGCAGAAGTTAATTTTAAAACTGCAATTGTGTAGGAACGTGGTCTTGTTTGAGGTGTCTGCTCCCACCAGGAGGAACAGCGGCTAAGATGGAGCATTGATCAAACCTGTGTAGGAGTCTGCTTAGGCCCAGGAAATGGCGTCTGTGTCCAGCCCTTGGTGACGGGGACTTGCATCACTCTCTTAGGTTGAGTGTCTGTTGGCCTGTTAATTAAATAGACAAAAGGCAGATTAATAGGAGAAGAAGTTATTCATATGCAAACTGGAGCTAACAAAAAAAGGAGCTAGCTCATTAAATGGGTTAAGTTAGAGACATAAATATCTCAGTAGTGAGAAAAAAAGAGGGGGAAGAAAAGGCTTCTTTGAGAAGAACAGCATAAATTTCTGAACAAAACACAAATGTGTCCGTAGGAGAACAAACAGAAAATAAGGAAGTTTTTGATGATGTTTATTTATGCAGGTGAGAGTGGACTTTCTGCCTTCTTCTTGACCATGCACCTCCCCAAAAGAGGTTATTTATGGTATGTGAATTAAAATAAAATCTCAAGCCCCCCTTCCAGCAACTGATGGACTGAACCCCTTCTTGGCCAAGGGGGTCCCTAAAACTGAGTTGCTAGCCATGAGAAAGGAGATCAGACATGCGTCATCATGCTCCCTTCTCTTCTTAGAGATCCCCTTTGTGACTCACTAACAGGCCTAAGGCAAGTCATACTTTCAGGTCCTCAATGTACACAACTACTTGAGCCTGGAAATACGTCCTGTAGTTGGTCTCTGATTAACATTCACTGACGCCTGGTCCATTAGACAGAGCATAACTCTTTCAGCCAGTTGTTAGCCAAAGAACTTTTAAGCTCACCTGTAACCTGTGTCTCCGGCTTCCACATGTCCCACCTATTGGGGCCAAACCAATATATGTTTTCCACATATTGATTCATAAACTCACCTAAAATTCCTGTCTCCCTAAATTGTATAAAACCCACTGTAACCCCACCACTGCCAGTCCACTGGCTCAAGGCTTCGTGAGTGTGGCTCTGGGCCATGGTCCTCAAATTTGATTCCGAACAAACCTCTTTAAATTTATTTTACAGAGCATGGTTTTCTGTCCACAGGTAGGCTTCCTCTGCATCCCTCTCTGGACCAGACCTGAAGAGGAAGCTTATGGCAACCTCATTTCCCAGAAGTTTCTGGCTGAGTCAGTTTAAGGGAGCTTCTGAAAACTTTCTTTCATGGGTTGATTCTCAAATGTCTTCAGTTTAAGAATCGTTACATAATTCTTAGGGTTCTGAGTGGGTCTCCACAGACACATACAGCAATTAAAAACTAACTCTATACATACATACCATTGATAAATCTCAAAAATATGTTAACTAAAAATCACATATATCCCATGGCCTGACCAGCTACCTTCCTCTGTAGCACCCACATGTCTAAGCTCAGATGTAGCAGAACTAATTCTTACACGTGGGAGACTACAGATGATCTCTTGCAGCATCATACTGTTGAGAAGCATGGTATCAATGAGTTGGGGTGATTTAAGTTAAAAATTCAATAGGAACTTAAAAAGTTTCAAAGGGGCGGCACCTGTGGCTCAAAGGAGTAGGGCGCCAGCCCCATATGGCAGAGGTGGTGGGTTCAAACACAGTCCTGCCCAAAAACTGCAAAAAAAAAATAAGTTTCAAAGATCCCTGGCCCTATAGTCTTCCATTAGGTATTAATCTCCCCTTCAGTTGAGACTATGAGCTCCTCGTAGAGCAGTCACTGTTCTATCTCTGTATCTACATTCACCATTGGGCAGAACACCGTTAAACCCTTGGCAGGCCCTCAATAGTATTGAAGGATGTAAATTTTTAATAATTCAAAATTCTAAGAATCTTCCAAGTTTATAAAAAAAATCCTGCCTTAAAAATACTACACAAAGAGTTTTTTAAAAAGAGGTCATATTAAATGTTTCTTATTAAAAATGAGAGGAGATAAAACCCAAGGCTGATATCTTAGTAACCATAGCAGGTTTGTATCATAACTTTATTGCCTCTCATTTAAAGACTGAGGTTATTAAAAAATAATCATGAGAATATTTCAGTTGAGATGTTATTCAGCCATTTATCTCTTTGAAACTGCTACTGGCAATGTTACTAGTCATTTTCTTAATAAGAACTAGTGATGGTGTCACATGCCGTTTTAAGCTCGCCAGGACTTAGCTCTAAGCCTTTGTTTATCCTTCTTACTGGAATGTTTACAACTCTGGACACTCTTCCCCACTTCTTCTCTCTCTCCTGGATCATTTTTGACTTATCAAGCAGATTCCAGTTTTTTACTCAATTTTATCCTGGTATGCTTTCAGTGTTTCTAGATCTTTTTTTTTTTTTTTTTGAGACAGAGCCTCAAGCTGTCCCCCTGGGTAGAGTGCTGTGGCATCACACCTCACAGCAACCTCCA
>NW_003852430.1:6161267-6186011 GCF_000181295.1 Otolemur garnettii | reverse complement strand
CTCCCAAGTAGCTGGGACTACAGGTGCCCGCCATAACGCCTGGCCATTTTTTGGTTGCAGCCATCATTGTTGTTTGGCGGGCCCAGGCTGGGGATTCGAACCCGCCACCTCAGGTGTATATGGCTGGCGCCTTAGCCACTTGAGCCACAGGTGCCAAGCCTGTTGCTTTACTCTTAATATTGATTTTGAAATTTATTCAACATATATGTTGAGCTACTTATTTTAATGAACATATAATATATTGTAACCTCTCTAAAATTGACAATTTATATTATTCATTCCCCAAATAGAGCATACGTAGGATAAGAAATTGACATGGAAAAGTTATGTGGAAGTGATATTTGTATGAGATCCCGAAAGAGGCGAGAGTTCTTTTGGGGGAAAATATTTCTGTATTGCTTTACTTAAAAGGTTTATTTACTCTTTTCAAGCGCTGGTGTACTAAATGAGAAGTCTATTCTTCCTAAACAGCTTTACATGCTCTATTAATAGGGTCTCAGAATGACAATTTCCTTCAACACAAACTTAAATAAGCCAACTAAACATTTATTCAGGAAATAGTCAACAAACAACTACAATATGCTAGGCCCTGTGTTAGAAATTGAACTAAAAAAAAAAGATTAAAGCCAGTTCTTGCCCAAGAGAAGTTCACTGTCAACTTTGCTCAAATATAAATTAATGGAATTTTCTCTTTTGTCTTCAAACTGGAAGGCAATAGATAGGTTAAATCGATGGCAGAATTCTGTGAAGTAGTGATGCCAACACAAATACCTTTAGCCCCAGAAAAATTTCTATACACAGCTCTCAACTTTTCAATCATCTGAGCTTTAAAATACATACAAAATGCATGACTCATACTCTGAGAAATTCAGATTTAGTCAGTCTTGGGTTCAAATTGGGCATTGGCATAAAAGGATCCTACCTGATTCCACACCTGGTTGTAGTTGAGTGGGAACCACCAGCTTTTCTTCCTGCCTAAGGCCCAGGCCTTTGGTGATCATGGGACTAAAAACGAAGAATTCTGGGGAAAAATTAGGAAATGAGGATGTTGCTCACACCTGCATCCTGGTTACTCAAGAGGCTGAGGCAGGAGGGTCACTTGAGTCCAGGAGTTTAAGGCTGCAGTGAGCTACGCTAGTGCCTGTGCACTTCAGCTTCAGCAAGACTCGGTCTCCAGAAAATAAAAATAAAAAATGATAATGTATACAGGCATGACATGTTTAGTTATGTTTTTTTGCTTCATATTGTGTCTCTGAAATCAACTCTGAAATGAGGCTGTTCTTTTCATTTTTTAATCCCTACTCGGAAACAAGACTAACTCCAGCGTGTACCGACAGGTACGTTTGTCCTTCATTATCTCATCCAATCAGTCCAACAATCTACACATCTTGAATCCTTTCCTCATCTAGAAGAATCCAGCATGTTTTTCTCATTCCACCAGAGAGCGAGGCCATTATAATTGCTTTCTTCCTTTAGCATTCTCCTATGCCCAAAGGGGATGATGTAAGATGGTACAGGTTATCACACCGCCTCTAGATAGAAAGGGGAAGAAAAATAAACATGGCCTCAAAAAATTCACAGGATAAGTCACAGCTCTTTGATTTCCACCTTCCTCTGTAGGAGGGACTATCAGGCATGATAATAAGTATGTCAAGGTCATGTTTACCTAATCCTAATGAAGCAAATCATAAATCTCAAATTGTTAACCATCTACAGGGAATGAGTTGATCTTTTTGTTCAGAAGCCAAGTAATTAAAATGGAAAAATGTGTTTAGTGTTAAAAGAAAGCAGAGTGTCACTATATTAGATAAGGGAACAGTCCATGACCACATAATGTCATTAATGTGATCGGAAATTATGTGGCCTTTTAAATTGCTTTATTTCCCTCAGCAGAATATTAATTTCAGGTGAGTAATTTAAATTGCATTAGCAGCAGACTCCTTAAGATGACACTTCATTTAGTTTTGAAAGTTGCTGCTGTTCAAGATATCCCCCTAGTCTGCCATTTCACTCTGGTACTAACTTGTGCCAGATTGTGTATTGTTTTTGCATAATACCATGGGGGTGTCAAATGCTTTATTGCAAACCTGCTGCTTGATGGGAATATGCAATGTAAATAAACCAGAGAGACAATTCTGTAAATTGCCCTATTTTAGATGGAAAATGTTTCAATTAGATGTATGAAATCAACTGACAGTTTTATGAACCTAATCATTTTGGAAATATCCTTCCCACGCACTACATATCATCATATTTTCAGAGACCATATGGTATAAAGTAGATCTATAAGATCTTCAAGGACAGGCAAACTTAGACTCAGCATGAATCTTGATCCCAGTCCCTAGGTCTCCTTCAGAGCTGGGACAACTTTCTTTTTTTTTTTTTTTTTTTTTTTTTTTTTTTTTATTGAACGGTAACTATGTACATTAATGCACTTCTAGGGTACAGTGTGGGGTTTTCACATGCAATCTGAAATACTTCCATCAACTGGTCAACACAGCCTTCATGAGGGACAACTTTCAATGTCACTAAGTTGGTGGAAAGGAGGTTTCAAAATAAATTTTTTTAAAGAAGGAAATCATATTTTCCTCAAAACAAGATGCATGGAAAAGCACATCCCTATAGTCTTCCATGGATCATCCATCCAGTAACTCAAATAGAGACTGACCGTTAGGTCATGGGTCAACTGGGAGACAAGGGCTGTAGGGTTAAGGTTATGTTTATATAAGCAATATTATTTTAGGAGCCTTAAATGCCAACTCACAACATCATTTGCAGGAGAATAATAGTTTCATGGATGACTGAATGAGATTATTAAAAGGTTCAAGGAGCTTCACACTAGTAGCAAATATGTTATAGAATTTGAATTTATCTTTGCCTTTCCAAGTCCTTCTCAAATAAAGAGAAGGATAAGTTCTTAACTGGATATAACAAAGTTATTGATTCAATCACCTTCTTTTTGTCAAATTTTTCCTGTTCTGTCCCTTTCTTTTCTATTATTATAGACGGTTTACAAGTACAATGTTCTTCTTCTTCTTCTTTTTTTTTTTTTTTAAATACAGGGCCTTTGTTTACCAACCATAAATTCCTGTGACTTGCTTTCCTCTTCTCCCATAAACTCCTTATTCTAATCTGTGATACATCTCTCCTGTGGCTTGTACACTTCTTGAATTTTGCTTTCTGGCTTCTGCCTTCCTGTGCTATCACCTTTTTTTCTTTTTTTTTAATAAAAAAGAATTGCTTTTTAGAGACAAGGTCTGACTCTGCCACCCAGTCTGGAGTGGAGTGGGGCAATCATAGTTCACCATAACCTCAAACTCTCTGGGCTCGTGCAGTCCTCCTGCTTTGGCCTCTCAAAGTGTTGGAATCATAGGGGTGAGCCACTGGACCCGGCCTGCTTTTTCCTTTCATTCTGCTCCCATGGTGTTCAGCTCAGCTGCCATGATACTCTACGGTCCCTGACTTTCATCCGTCTCCCGAATCATGTTCATACATTTCAGAGCCATCTTCCCAGCAAGAAAGTTTCAGGCCATGGATTCCACTCCAGCTGACCACTGACTTGACTAAGCATCTCTCTCTAATTCTGATTTCCTGCAGGAGAAAACAAATTTCTCCCCAGAAATCCTAAGCTTTAAAAAAGAAGAAAAGCCCAACCTTCCCAGAAGACCACCTTCAGGAGCAACAGTCCCAAACGCTGGATGGCCCTTCCTGCTTGCTTCTCTGTGTATTACCCCTGCCACCTCCATAAAAACAACCAGCCGCAGGAGGTAGCCACACCGCCTCCCACCCAAAGGGCTGCAGGGCTGAGTGTGCATTGCTCTATCGCCCTCAAGGGGAGAAATCTGAAGGCCCTTAAGGAAATGATGACAAAGAGGGATCTAAATGGCACAGCGGGCACCAATAAGCAAGCAAAGAACATACAGCTCTGTGGGATGTTGAGAATAGATACGTCTCAAACTACAGCTAATACAAAGTTAACCTTTGTTAAAAATATATAAGAAAAAGTAACCTGGAAAGAAAAGCATTATCTTTCTTATATTAATCACAAATACAATCATATGTTTTATCTGTCCAAGAAAAACCCGCAAAATGCTCCAGAATACTGGTGTGTTTCTTTCCTATTAAGGAAACGATGCCAGGAATACAGAGAAATCGTGAACAGTTTTAAGATCGTCTTAGCTATGGCAACTTTACTGTTTACACATATTTCCTGCCAGTAAGTTGATTTTAGGGTACTCCTTTAAAAAAAAAAAAATTACAGAGATAGGGATTAAATGAGAAAGTCTTTAGTCCTAACCCCTGATAAATGTCATGTGAGTCATCTGTCACTCTTCCCTTGACACACTGTGGGGTAAAAAGGCAGCTGGACTCTGAAGATGGACACTGCATACACATGGACTAAGCAGCCAGCAGAAAAATCACCACTTAGTCTCAGGAACTAAAGGCAATTTGCAGGCTTATTTAATCTTAGCCCACTTATAAATGACACTATAAAGTTGTAAGAGAGAAGATATTGTCATCATAGCATGACAAATATAGAAACCAAGGCTCTAGAAGAACAGGTGAATGAAGCCATCTGAAGGTCCAGGGATCAGGAACTGACTCAGCTATGCACTAGGACAGACAAGAGGCTTCTGCCTTAAGACGTGCCACAGGCTGGCAGATTACTTTTCAGCAGGACTCTCCCTGTCCACTCTTTAACATGTAATACAGACACCTCCAGCTTGAGGTGATTTCTAAAGAGGTCCGTGCCCACCTCTCCACTACCATGGGCTTAGAACCAGCCTTTCAGAAAATTCCTTCCACAAAGGAATATACTTCATTATTATAAAACTCCTTCAGTTTACACACAAAAATTTGCTACTTAGGAGTCCCATTTGACATAGCAGAACATATTTTCAGCATTTTATTATGGTAAAGCCTACATTGTAAAATCTATCATTTTAAAAATGTTAATGATTTTTAGGTTTATAGTTAAGTACATTCACATAATTGTGCAACCATCACCACTATTCATCTCCAGAACTTTCTTCAGTCTTCCCAGGATGGAACTCTGTACCCACTACACGATATCTACCCATTGTCCTTCCCCAAACTCCTAATAACCACTATTCTACTGAAGAGGATCAGACAATACTACCTCAAAATACACCACTTTGGCACAAGAATTTTTTGTTTTGCTTTCTTTATTTACTTTGAGATAGGGTCTCGCTCTGTCACTCCAGCCAGAGTGCAGTGGCATGATCGCAGCTGGAGTTCCTGAGCTCAGCAGAATCACTGCACCCTTGAGTTCCTGGGCTCAAGTGAGCCTTTTGCCTCAGCCACCCAAAGTACTAGGATTACAAGCATAAGGATTAATTTGAACTGACGATAACTGAGAAAGTGCAGATACAAGAAGAGCTTTCCACCTTTACTCTTTCTGTGTAAAAGCAGGGCATAAATTTCTTTGCAAAAGTGACATTAAATTTCCATTTGTAAAGGGGTGCTCTTATTCTATACCAGCAAGACCAGAGTCAGCACCAACACGAGATTGCACAATGAACCTCACTCAAGAGCCCCTATCTACCACCATCTGTTTCCTAGTCATCCTCCTACAATTTCCACCCTTAGGAATCCAAACTCCCTTTTCCTTTCCTAGTCACTTCTCCACAATTTATCACCCTTTGTTAAAATGGTATATAAACCCCTAAGTCTAACAGCTGCCTTGGGGTTTCCTTTTGTATGTGTGTGAAGTCCTCGGACATGTAAAAATAGTAACAATAGCAACATTAGCGCACCTTTTCTCCTGTTAACCTAACTTCTGTCAATTTAATTAGCATGTCCCTGACGCCAAACCTAAGAGGTTAGAGGGCTGGTTTCTCTTCCCCTTCTACCACTTTCTTTCCTGGTGAAAGTAGGTACCTCCTGTTAAGTGCAATCACATGGCAGTTGTCTTTGTGTCTATCTTATTTCACTTAGCATAATGTCCCCGGGGTTCATTTATCTCGTAGCAAATGTCAAAATTCCCTTCTTTTTTGAGGTTGAAAAACATTCCATTGTATATATAGACTACATTTTGCTTATCCATTCATCCTCTAATGGAGATTTGCTTCCACATTTTTGCTACTGTAAATAGTGCTGCTGTAAACACTAGTGTGCAAAGATCTGTTTGAGTCTCTGCTTTCAATTCTTTTGTGTCTATATCCAGAAGTGAAACTGCTGGTGATATGGTAATTCTATGTTTAATTTGTGAAAGAACCACCATAACATTTTCCACAGCAGATGTAACATTTTACACTCCCACAGGGAATTCACAAGGGTTCCAATTTCTCCACAGCCTCACTCACATCTCTCTCTCTTTTTTGTTTTTGTAATAATAGCCATCCCAATGAGAACAAGGATCTCATTGTGGTTTTGATTTGCATTTGCCTAATGATCAATGATGCTGAATATCTGATACATCACATTTGTGGTTATTTCATTTCTTCAACTGTATTTATCTTTTTTTTTCTTTTTAGAGTTTTACCTTAAAAAGTACGTATATTAAAATATACAGTTTGGCAAATTCTGAAGTATGTGTGTTTGAAAGTATCATCACACATTAAGACAATGAACACATCCATCATTCTCTAGAGTTCCTTCATATGCCTTTTCAACCTCTTCCTCCCACACCTCTTCCTTCACCTCATCACCAAGCAAGCACTGAGCATCTTCTTTTTGTCATTACAGATCCGATGACATTTTCAAGAAATTTTATGCAAATGGAATTTATAGAATGTATACTATGAGAGTCATCTATGTTGTTACATGTATCAATAGTTCATTCCTGTTTATTGCTATCTATTCTAATAGCTTATTCCTTTTTATTATATTCTATTATATGGATATATCACGTTATGTACATATTTGAATTATTTTTAGTTTTTCGACTACTACCAATAAAGCTGCTATGAATAGTCCTGTAAAAGTCTTTGAGCTGGCACACGCTTTCATACATCCATTGCATAAATACGGAAGAATGAAATGGCTGGGCCACGTGGTAGGTAATGCCTAACTATTTAGGAAACTGTTCCATTTGTTTTATCCAGGGTTCTCTAGAGCTGCAGACCTCAACCCCCAGGCCACAGACCAGTACCTGTCTATGGGGTCTGTGGCCTGTTACAAATTGGACCACACAGCAGGAGGCCAGCAGCAGGTAGGTGCGTGAGTGAAGCTTCATCTGTATTTAAGCTGCTCCCCATTGTTCGCATCACCACCTGGGCTGCACCTCCTATCAGATCAGCAGCAGCACTAGATTCTCAGAGGAGCACAAACCCTATTGTAAACTGTGCGTGTGAGGGATCTAGGGTGAGTGCTCCCTGTGAGAATCTAATCCCTGTTGATCTGAGGTCGAACTGAGGTGGTGAGGCCAGTGCTAGGACCATCTAGTTGTAGGGAAACAAGCTCAGGGCTTCCACTGATTCTGCACTATGGTGAGCTATACAATTATTTCATCATATATAACAACGTAATAGTAATAGAAATAAAGTGCATAATAAATATAATATGCTTGAATCATTCCCAAACCATTCCCCCCACCAACTAGTCCATGAAAAAATTGTCTTCCATGAAACCAGTTCCTGCTGCTGAAAATGTTGGGGACTGCTGCTCTAGAGAAAGAGAGAAATTGCTTGATTCATTTATTAAGTAGTCACAGTGAAGTTCCACCATCTGCAGGCTGAAGAACAAGAAGAGACAATGACATAATTTAGTTTGAGTCATAACGCTTGAGTCCAAAGGAGAGCCAATGATATAACTCTTGAGTCTGAGGCCAAAGAACAAAAAAACAGCAGAAGGTCAGTGGGGACTGCTGGTGTAAGACCAGAATCCCAAGGCCTGAGAACGAGGAGCTTTAATATCCAGGAGGAGAACATAGACGTCCTGCCTCAAGAAGAGAGACGACTGTGCTCCCTCTACCTCTTACGCCTGTTTGGGCCCACGGTGGGGTGGGCAGTGCCCACACTGGTAAGGGCAGAGCAGGTTAACTTAGTCTTCTGATTCAAATGCTAACCTCTTCTGAAAACACTCAGACACATCTAGAAATAATGTTTTATCAGCATTCTGTGTGAAGGGGTTTGGGGTGACCAGATAAGGGAGTTTTCACGGGAGGAATGAAGAGGCTTGACAGAGCCTCAGAGCCCATGTTGGGGGACTGAGGATCTCTGGGACAAGCCCCCCTGAGTAAACCTCAGTCCTCAGGTTTATTATCATAATAATATGACAATGTGCTTGTCCCACATTAGCACTGACTAGGGAGGACCTGCGGAAGGTCAGATAGAACGTCTCCACCTTTGTTTTAGCAAAACTGCAGGCCTTGAGCACAACCTCTGTCTCCAACATTGAGAGACCTTTGGAGCAGAGAGAATCTTTACCATAACCATTAGGCCTAGTACTGCCATCCCTCACAAATGCATTCTCTCTTGGAGGCCAGTTTTCTAATCTCCTGCATGTACACAACTCACATGCCATTCTTATGATTCTCCAGGTCTCCCAAGCAGGAGGCAAGTCTCAAGCTAAAGATCAGGGCTCAGTTTTTCCTACATCTGGGCATCCCTTAACTTAGCCAAGTCTACACATAAAATCAGTCATCACGGCAATACTGCCATTCTACGTTACAGTGGCAAAGGATTAAAGTGCTGGTTCCTCCACCTCCTTTTCAACATACAGTCAGGCCTTTTCATTATGACCATTCTAGTGAAATGTCGTGATATCTTACTGTAGTTTAACTTGTATTTCTTAACTTGTATGCTGAGCATCTGAACATGTGCTCTTTTGCCATCTACAGAGGGTGCCCAAAAATATATATACACATTTTAAGCAAGGAGTTAAATTTCTCCTGAGTTAAATTTCTAATACACGAGTTTGACTTCCTCAATTATGAGGTGCTCAATGTGACTTGTATTTATGTTTTGTTATTAGTATATATTGAGTGTTACAAGTTCAATACATTTTTTTCCTTTCTTAAAATATGTATACCTTTTTTTTGGCAACAACTGTATGTATCTCCTTTAAAGAAATATCTCTTTCGGTCTCTTGCCCATCTCTTAGCTGGATTTTTTACCTTCTTATTAAGTTGTAAGAGTAGTATGTCATTACACAGGTATGTCATATATACCACACAGTGAATATATATCATATGTTGTCAAATATGTGTTTTGCAAATATTTTCTCCCAGTCTGCACCTTGCTTTTCATTTTTCAATAGTCTCTTAAAGAGCAAATTTTTAACTTTAACAAAGTCCAATTAATTGAGGTTTTTTCTTCTGTAGCCAAGACTTTTTGTGTCATGGAAAATCTTTACTAAATCCAAAGTCCTTACTATTTTCTCCTAAGTGTACCTAACATTCCAAAAGTAATTTTGAATGTACATAATAAATACCAAAAAAGGAGAAAGACTTTGAGTACCAAACCCTGCCTTGAATTAGTGCCACAAAATTTCTGTTCCCTGAACCTCCTTGTTACTGATTGTCCTATTGGCCTAAAAGACTACTCTGAAGAAGGCTGGCCACTGTGTACATGTTGTCACATACTTTGATTTGACAAAACATGAATTTGAAACTGAAAAGTACCAGGAGAAATATATGGGCACGTATTTTTTTGGCAAGCTCTTTTAAATTCAAGCTCTGACAGACCATAATGCTATTAATACAGAAGAACATAGATATTTTAAATAATATACAAAGGGAGAAAGAACATTTGGTCCTTATAAAAAAAGGAATAAACTCTCTAAGAATGTTCATCTGTTCCCAGTTATAGTGTAAGATGAAAAACACCTTTGCTTGAAAGAAAGTTTGCAATAGGTATTAAATTGTTGGCAATTTTAGGTACAAAGATTTATGTACACAGATATTAACAATACTTACCATTTGAGACTTACTACGCCCCAGGCCTGATTAAATGTTTACATACCTTTATATGCAACAACAGCATGAATAATAAAAATAAGGAATTAACAATATTTACTAAAATATAAAAAAATCACAAGATACAAAGTAGGATAACAAACCCAGTGAGAGTGAGTGAGTGTGTGTGCCTATCTGTATATAAATAGCATGATCACCACTTAGATCATGAAAACCCAAAGTGTAAAATAAAACAAAACCACCAAAATAGTAATGATTTTCTTGGAGCAATGAACAAGAATTTTGTTCTTTATGTTTCCTGTACTTTCTAAACTTTCTGTCTTCAACTTATATCTATTTCATGATCAAAAAATTAATTTTAAAATAAAAGCCATAGGGAAAGTCTCTGGTGAATAAAATGTCAATTCCTTACACTACGAAACAAAGCCACTTTCTGCCCACTTCTTTAAATTTAACTTTAATAATTTGAAAGAGCAAACAGATGAACTAAACAGATGTTTTCCCCACTGTAGCAATGTTAACAGCATAGTTTGGCATATCTAACCAGGAGTTGCCTAGCACAGACCTACTAGCCAGTTATCATAAGGAAACCAAACAAATAGCAGCTTAGCAGAGAATCTAATGAAACCAAGTATTACCAAGGTATTCAGCAGACAAGGCCTCATCATACAAGCCACTATTACTGATTGTGGTCTAGGCAGCTGTATTTTATGGGACAGGCCAATCAGAAACATTATAGAAATGGAAGACTACAGGATACTTGTATGTATGTTGGGGGGAGGGAGTTACCCAAACTAGTGGAGACTAATTAAAATATCAAACTATCGTACACTGGAGAAGAATTAATTAATAGTTTACAAGACAAAAACGAACAAAGACTTACTTGAAGAACATAAAACCCCATGGTTAATGGCGAGGTGAGTAAAGATACACTATATTTTTGTGAAATCCAAAATCAACAAGAATAACCACAGAAAATTAAGAGTGCGGGAAAAGCAGAGTATGCTGAGGACTGATCCACATCCAGGCTGGCTGCTGTCATTTAAAGCTCTCGCCTCCCCCAGCTCCTCAGTAAGACTTGACAGTATTTACGTAAATGATCAAAGATGCATGAATTAATGTAGATAATAAATCATGTGTGGTTGTGATTTGCCATTCACTAAGTCTAACATGCCTGTTTAATTCTCTCACCAATTCCATATACTAGACATGGGTAGCATCTCCATTTCACAGATAAAATAACTAAAGCTTAAAGATTGTCTTTGAAATGAAGAAGAAATTGTCCAACTGGACCAGGCACAGCAGCTCATGCCTATCATTCTGGCATTTGGGGAGGGAAAACCTGGAGGATGACTGAGGCCAGGAGTTAGAGACTAGCCTAGAAAACTAACCAAGACCCCATCTGTACAAAAAAATAAAAAATATTAGCTGGGCACAATGGTCCACACATACAGTCCCAACTGCTCAGGAGCTGAGGCAGGAGAATCACTGGAGCCCAGGAAATCAAGACTGCAGTGAGCTATGAATCTCACACTGCAGTCCAGCCTGGGCAACAGAGCAAAACCTTGAGATCGTGACTCAAAAAAAAAAAAACATAAAACAACTGTCCAACTAGAAAAATGGTGAAAATATGACTTATGCTCAGTTTTATTTGACTCTAAACCCCTGCCCTAACCATTACATTATGCTATATAATTAGTGGCGTCTTAGTAGAAATGTATGTTGGAATATCAAACTAATTATTTATGTCAACTTCTCCTTGTTGTGACTTCCTTTTGCACAATGCTCCAATTACTTTTGATTTGAATTATAATTAAAATGTCTAGAGCAAATATGGTGGTAAAGTTAGAACTGCACTTCCCTGGATGTTTCCAGTTTGGTATGGATAAAGAAATCATTAGAATTAGAAAGCAGAAGGGAAGGACTAGTCACGATTCTCTGAAGGTCGTTGTGTCAGATGCAGGGACTGACTGACGTGGTGTAGGTGGCTGGCTTCAGTTGGTCCTGGCTGGTCTCCAATCCATGCCCACCTCTTCTTCTCAACAGCAGCCCCAGGTCCACCTGGATGCTTCGGGCTGGATACAGAGGAATGACCTACCCAGAGTCCAGCTCCCCACAGCCCTCTGCACAAGCTTTCCCTTCAGTTTTATTTCGGCAGCTGTTCATCCTTTGTGAACTTTTCACCCTGACCTTGGGAACTTTTCCTAATAACTGGTTGATGATCTTGTCTGATGCATCAACTTCCTTCTTTCACCTTCTGTCTTCTAGCTCCTCTCCTGGTTGTGTAAATTCTAATTCCTACACTAAATCCTTCACTCCACAACTCAGAGTGGCTCTGTTTTTATTAATGTGAACAAGCATAACTTTTTGAATAAAACACGAACTTATCAAAATACTTTCAATTAAATATATCTTCAAAGACAAAGCACACGGGGTAAAAAAGTCTTAACAAACAATCTTTTGACCTAGACAGTAAGGAAATGCTAAGGAAGGTAAATCCTCGTAGCTTTTGTGCAGATCAAAGCACAAACAGAAAACAACTAATCTGACAATGCTGAAATTAAGTTTTTTTTTCAGTCATCCTATTCTTGTTTCCAAACAGAAAATAAGTCATATTTTAATTAACATGAACAAATGAACAATTATTCATGTATTTATGGATTGCTTTCTACCCGTCAGGCTAGAATAAGGCCTAAGACACACGATAAATGAACATCTTATTCTTTCTGAGACCCAAAAATAAAACCTGTAGTCTTACTAAATGTTACCAGTATGAAAAAGGTACAGAATAAAGATGCGTCCAGGATACTATGACCAAGACACTCTGTCATTTTTCTACATAAAAGACCCACCTCCCAGATACTCAGATGTAATAATACGTCTAGTTGGAAGCTAGCATTAAAAGCTATACACTTTCAACATGATCAGAATTGTGCTACATTGTAAATAGCCTTAGTGTGGAGTACATGTACATTTGAATTTGGGGTTGGTGTGGCAGTAGATTAAATTAAAAGTTATCAGATCAATCAGCGTGTTGTTAATTATAGAAACAGAATATTTAAATAAAATTTATCTTTAAAAAAAGTAAAGAGGGGGCATTTATTGGCTCATGGAACTTAGCTGAAAGGCAAGGACAATTTTGAGGACAAGTGGATGCTGGTGTCCTCAAACTGCAGCCCGTGGGCCACATGCAGCCCACCGAGGACATTTATCCGGCCCGCTGGGGGTTTTTGCTGCCGCTGCCTGTCCTGCTTAGCAGCCGACTCGTCCTGGAGCCCGCAGCCCGGCCCTCCAATAGTCTGAGGGACAGTGAACTAGCCCCCTGTTTAAAAAGTTTGAGGACCCCTGCAAGGGCTCAAACTGTGCAAGGTACCAGGTCGACACAGTCCCTCCCCATTGTGGTTCTGCTTCCCTCTGTGTTGGTTCAACCCCCAGGAAGCCACTCCAAGTGTAGTGACAGGAGAGAAAATAAAATGACTATCAGCAACCCCAGACTTAACATTTTTTTATTCTCAAGGAAGAGTTTCTCTCCCAATAGGTTGGACAAAGTGGGCTCACATGCCTGTCTCCCTAAATTGATGCCTATGGCCAGGAGAAGGTAAGCTATATTGATTGATTAGCTCACTCTGGGGGCCAAGCTCAGCCTCAGCTAGATGGCACTTTAAAAAAGAAAAAGAAGAGGAAAAAAAAATGGAGGCCTGACAAACCCACAAGAATCCACTGTGAGATTCCCCATTTGCCCAGCCATGTAGGAAATGGACTAAGATAAAGAAATGAACAACTTCGGGTAATATCACCCCACATTTGCTTCTTCTATCTCAGTAGTTACCAATTCCTCTGCTTTTCTCTGACCGTGTGGCCCTCACTGTAACCCCAGGTGTCAGGAACACAGCGAAGCACAGGTATCAAGAAATCTGCTATTACCCAGAGAAGGCCGATTAGATCTGGCCCTGCAGAACATCCTTAAACCATTTCAGCTTTTATAGAGAAACTTCAGTACTGACCCTCAAATTTCCAGTCGTGCTCTTAAACAGGTCAGCACTTGTGGCAGAAACTGTTCTCCCTCTTCATTAAAAATACCAGTTGTCAGTAAGTTCATATATATTTTAAAGATATGACTTAATTTCTTTCAAATCTGTATGTATCACACATTTTTCTTAGCTATAATTAGTCCCCAAGACTTATTAGCATAACAGTAGTTCCCAGAAATTCTAAACTACAAATCGGCATGCATTTTTTGGTATTATGTTTTTCTTGACTCACAGGAGAAACGTTTTTTTCCTTCTGGAATAAATCACCACATAAGGTTTCCTCTTTCTACCCCTAAGGATAGCTATTATCATTAGAAGGGAGCTTCAGCACAAATTCTTAAAGTAACACATCAAAAGGATTGGGTTGAGTTTAAACAGTCTCTCAATTCTGCGACTACCGTGCAGCAAAACTTCTGGGCATCGGGAGAAAAAACAAGTTAAAACAAACCCTTTACCAGCTGTTGGGGTGAATCAATAATACTAAGTGACAACTTTTCATAGGAAATTCAAGCGGTCTGAAGTTCCCTTTTTCTATTCCCTATCTGTTCTCTCCACTTCAAAGGACTGTCTACTCCAGAGCAAAAAGAGGTGGCTCATCCACACGGCACCCCTCTTCTGCTTGAACTGCAACATTCAGCAGTTCTGGAGCTACCCCGACAGCTTGATAAAAGCACCCTGGGCTTTGATTGTTTATTCTTCAACAGCAAAGGCAGAGAGTCACCATGAGCAACGGTATAAGCTAAGGAGACAAGCATGGCTGGGCTCCAACCCAGTCTTCAGTCTTGTGTGTGACCTGGAGCAAATTATTCAACTTCCAAATTCTTTCTTTCCTCATTTGTAAAATGTACAGTGGGCCCTTGGCATTCTCAGGCAGCTGGTTCCAGGGCACCCTCAACCACAACCACAGTTACCAAAATCTGTACATGCCCAAGTCCCTTATAAAAAAAAATGGCATAATACTTGCATGTAACTTATCCCCTAATAAGCATACTTTCAGTATCTCCAGATTACTTATACTATCTAAACAATGTAAATAGTTGTTATACCTTATGTTTATCTGTACTTTTTTGTACTTATTTTTGTTGTAGTGTTTTTTTATCATTTTTCCCTGAATATTTTCAACCCATAGTTGATCGAATCTATGAGTACAGAACCCAGGATATGAGGAGCTGATTATACTCAGTTTTCCGTATTGGGATAAAAAGTGAGTTATTCCTTGTAAAGTGCTTAAGAACTTGGCATTTTAAAATAACAGTATTATTTACTACACATTTATTATGCGCCAGATATAAGAAACACTCAACTCATTTATTTAATCATTCAACAAATATTTATTGAATACATGCTATATACCAGGCACTGCTCTAGACACTGTTCTAGTATATATCGATGAATAAAAGAGATAACAATTCCTTCCTGAAGTTTACATACTTGCTGGATAGCTATTAAAATTATAATATATGGCTCAGCACCTATAGCTCAAGTGGCTAAGGTGCCAGCCACATACACCAGAGCTGGGGGGTTCGAATCCAGCCTGGGCCTGCCAAACAACAGCAACAACTACAACCAAAAAATAGCCAGGTGTTGTGGTGGGTGCCTATAGTCCCAGATACTGTGAGGCTAAGGCAGGAGAATGACTTGAGCCCAGGAGTTGGAGGTTGCTGTGAGCTGTGATGCCACAGCCATCTGCCCAGGGTGACAGTTTGAGGCTCTGTCTCAAAAAAAAACACAAAACCTTATAATATAACTAATAAACTTAATACACATAATATAAAAAATAATGAATATCAGATTCCTCAAAGTTAACTGATATGACTAAGATTTCCTTACGTCCCTAAGGGCAGTTGGCCTTACAAACACTTCAGACATAGGACACAGTGAAGTAAAACTGAAGCAAACTTCAGGAAATAGCAACTACCCCCACCAGGACTTTTCTGCTACCCTTTTGTGGTTGAGTTCTTTCTGTCTGTAGGTAAATGGAAATGAGAGCAATGTGAATATTTTTTTCAATGCTGAGAAGGTAATGATCTGAGATGTAAGGAAAGGGAATTCTTGTTTCTCAATTCCCACTAGAGTTTTAAGGCAGTCACTGCTCTCCCACACCTTCAAATTATAGCGGTGGGCCATCCATCCATAAACTAAGGCTGAAGTGACTTGTGGAACAGAACTAAGATTTTTGTTTCTATTCACTGGTATCTCCTCTTACACATAAAATTACATTTTCATTTGTAGTACTCCTGTTGTCGATCTGAATCTATCTTGAGGATCAACCTTCTAGTCAGAAATGGGAGCTCTAGCATTGAAAGGGAAGCTGCCGACCATTTTGATAACCTCTGTGGCTGGTTTTCTGGAAAAATAAAGACATTTGTCTTAACAAAAACAATGGAATGTGCTTATCTTATGGTTGCAGAAGAGTACAAAAAGTATTGGGTGGGCAAGATGTCAGGGAAATGCAAATCAAAACTACAATGAAATATCATTTCACATCCAGTAGGATGGTTGTGCTCAAAAAGATATAAAGGTGTTGGTGTGGATGTGGAGAAACTAGAACCCTCATATCCTGTTGGTGGAAATTTAAAATGGTTTAACGCTTTGGAAAACAGGCAGTTTCAGTATTACTGTAGGATCCAGCAGGTGTACTCCTAAGTATACATCCAAGAGAAATGAAAGCACAAAAACCTATACACAAATGTTCACAGCAGCATTATTCATATTAGCCAAAAAGTGGAAACCCACGTGATGAATGGATAAACACAATGTAGACTATGCACACGATGAAACATTATCCCGTAATAAAAAGGAATGAAGTGCCAGCTCATGCTGCAACATGGATAAACCTTGAAAACATTGTGCTGTGAAAGAATCCAGTCTCAAAGACCACACATCATTTTACTCCATTTGTATGAAATGGTCAGAGTCGGCAAATCTACAGAGACAAGTAGATTAGTGGTTGCCAGAAACTGCAGGAGGAGGAATAGGGAATGGCTACTGATGGGTGTGGGGTTTTGGAGAGGTGATGAAAACGTTCTAAAATTAGATCGTAGTGATAGTTGCAGAATTCTGAATATACTAAAATACATTCAACTGTACACTTACATGGCTGAATTGTATGGTATGTGAATTATATCACCATGAAGCCATTTCAATAAAATATTAGGCGCTGTAGGCAGAATAAATTGCCTTCACCCAAAATATTTCTTTCCTTGTCATCATTCAGTATTTACTTCTCTGATAAGATTTCACAGACTTGAGGAAGGGCTTTGTGTCCCTGAAATATCTCCTGCCTTTAACCTGCTCCTGTTTCGTTAGCTTAGAAAATTATAGCCTCTTAATTTCACACCTTCCACTTAAGCCTATTTTAAACATTTAAAACAGTTCAAGGAAAGATTTCTCACTGAGATCTATCAATCATGTGCTATTTAGCAGGAATGAGTTTATCAGATCTTCTGCTGATGGTGGGATATGGTTCAGGGAAACAAGAAAGAAAACAAACTGCCAAAGGATGAAGGAATGGGGGCGTCTTCATGCAGAGAGAAAAGAAGGTTGAAGTCACGCACATTTTCATCCCTTAATACATATTTCAACAGCATTGATCCTACTGCCTGTCTTTGCTCATACCCTAATCTATCTCCTACATTTCTCTGATTTTTCATCTACTGATTCATATAATCTCTGTATACTGCAGGGCCTGATTCAAAGGTCTCTTACACCACAAGCCATAGTTGTAGACTAAACTGTAAGTTGTATTTCTACTTTTGATCCTTATCTTTATTTTTTTACCCTAAACTCTAACACTTAGAAGTATCTCTTTCTGGTTTTCTTTTTTTAATCATTCTGTTGGCATGAAGAAGTTAACATCTTAAGGATATTAGGTCTTCCAATCAACTAACATGGCATATTTCTCCATTTATTTGGATCATCTTTAAATTTATTTAGATAATGCATACTCGTTTACCTTGAATACATATTAGTTTACAGAAATACAGTGAATTTGTCCTTAGACTTATTTCTAGTTATTCCACTGCCAAAAATATGTATTTTTTTTTATTGTTTGGGATTCATTGAGGGTACAAAGAGTTAGGTTGCACTGATTGCATTTGTTAGGTAAAGTCTGTCTTAGACTAATGTCCCATCCTCAAGAGGTGTGCTATACACCGTGACCCCCTGTCTCCCTCCTACCTCCCTTCTCCCTGCTCCCTCCTTCCCCTACCCACCCCAGTTTGAATTGATTTGAAGTTTTTCTATTATGAGGGTATATATTAGATCATCTATTGCCTTCATATTAGATTTGAGTACATTGGATTATTGTTTCTCCATTCTTGTGATGCCTTACTAAGAAGAATGTGTTCTATTTCCATCCAGTTTAATACAAAAGATGTAAAGTCTCCATCTTTTTTAGTGGCCGAATGGTATTCCATGGTATACATGTACCACAGTTCATTAATTCATTCCTGGGTTTAGGGTATTTAGGCTATTTCCACATTTTGGCAATTGCAAATTGAGCTGTGATCAACAGTCTAGTGCAAATGTCCTTATGATAAAATGATTTTTTCTCTTCTGGGTAGATACCTAGTAATAGGATTATAGGATTAAATGGGAGGTCTAATTTGAGTTCTTTGAGGATTCTCCATACTTCCTTCCATAAAGGTTATATTAGTTTGCAGTCTCCCCAGCAGTGTAAAAGTGTTCCCTTCTCTCCACATCCATGCCAGCATCTGTAGCTTTGAGACTTTGTAATGTGGGCCATTCATACTGGGCTTAGGTAACATCTCAGGGTGGCTATAATTTGCATCTCTCTGACGACCAGGAATAATGAGCATTTTTTCATATATTTGCTAGTCATTCATCTGTCTTCATCAGAGAAGGTTCTGTTCATATCTTTTGCCCAGAGGTAGATGGGATTGTTTACTTTTTGTCTGTTGATTAATTTGAGTTCTCTGTAGATTCTAGTTATAAAGCCTTTGTCAGATTCATACGCTGCATATATCTTTTCCCATTTTGAAGGTTGTCTTTTTGCTTTACTTGTAACCTTAGCTGTATAGAAGTTTTTCAGCTTAATTAAGTCTTATTAATTTTTGTTGTTGTTATGATAGCCACTAAAGTCTTTGTCATAAAATCTTTCCCCAGTCTAACATCCTCAAGGGTTTTCCTCATACTTTCAATATGTTTGTTGTTTCATGTCTTAGATTTAAATCTTTTATCTAGCTTCAGTCAATTTTTGTGATTGGTGAAAGATGTGACTCAGAGCAAGAGCTTCTTTGTAGCCGTGCATGGTAAGTTTGGGGGTAAGCTCTGTCCAGAAACATCCCTTTGGGGGCACAGAGAGGCAGCAGGAGACTTCAGGACACCAAGAGGAGGGTGGAAGCAGTGGAAAAGTGCCTCAAGGGCAAGTATTTGTATGCAGGCAGAGGCCAGTGGTATGGCAGCAATGGCTACAATTTGCAGACAGAGAAGGCCTGCCCTGTGTGGGGGTGGGGAGGATGTTCATTTATTTGTTTGTTTGTTTGTTTGTTTGTTTTGGACCTGGGCACTTGTTTGAGTTACCTTGGGTGAGCTTAGGCGAGTGAGCTAGGGACTTTGAACAACACCTGGGTGGCGCAGCCACTGTGGGAAAGTGGCCTTGCAGCCTTGACCCTTAGGGTCCTAGTGCAAGGTGGGTTCTTGGGTGCCTGATAAGTGGTGCAGCCACTTCTGGGGAGATTTGAGCAGCACTCGCTTCCCTGGGAAAGCCACTGTGCAGCCAAGGCACACAGTTTGGAAAGGTCAAGGTGTGTATTGAGTGGGCTGAGGAGAACGTCAGTCTCCCAACCCTGTGGGGATTGAGGGCAAAGAAATCGGGAAGACAGGATTAGGTCTCCTCAGCAAGACAGAGGCTCCCAGTCTCCATCATATACAATTGAATCAGTGTTAGCATTTCATACCCCGGAAGATTATTTGTTGCCCAGGCAATATACAGCAAGATTTTATATATACATACATATATAGTTTATAAACTATATACATAAACTATTTGTATAAACTATATATAGTTTTTTTCTTTTAAAAATTTTTTTCAACTTTTTTCCCTTAGATTTTTTCTTTTTTCTCATGTAATTATAATTTTTCACTGTTTTCTCCTTTAATAATAATGGCTTCTGTTTCGCTAGTTTTTCTACCCTTGCTATTCTTTTATCCCTCAATTTTATTCCTTAAGGATTTTTGTTTGTTTTGATTTGATTTATAGTATTTTTTCCTTCTCTATTTGGTGGAAGTGGGGTCTTGTGTGCTCCAGACCTCAAGGGACCCATCCTACCTAGCCCCCCAGAGGTTGGGATTTGTGGGTGTGGGTCAAAGTACCCTACTGTATACACTATTACTCCTATCTCTCTCCTTCTGGTCCTTGCTTCTTTTTGTCAGTCTCCTCTTTTACTCCCCCCTTTCCTTTCTCTTTTCTCTTTTTTTAATCTTTTCTCCCTTCTTGCTCTTCACTCTTCTTTCCTTTTAGTTCTATGCTTCAAAGCCTTAGGTCAAAGGCATGGAAACGCAAAGAGCAGAGGAAGTGAAAGGAAAAAGTAGGGCAAAGAAACAGACAAAAGGAAAACACTCACGAGAAAGAAACAACAGGAAAATCCTGGCAATGTGAAAAACCATAACAGAGTAACCCCCCCACCCCAAGGGATCATGAGGTAGCTACTGCAGAGGATCCCACCTATAAAGAAATGTTAGAAATGACAGAACAGGAACTTAAGATATGGATGGTGAAAACAACTGTATCTTAATTTTCATTTAAATTACACTTGTACATTTTAAGCTGCTTCATATAAATGCTGTCTTTAAATAAAATATTGGTAATGTGTCTATGTCATAGATGGTGGATAGGTTCTGTTTGTAGGATCAACTCCTACTGATGGTCAGGAACTATCTGAAAAGAACTCCAAAACATGAACACCTTCAGCAAGGAGGCATGCTATGATCAATTAGTTATGATTGCAATAAACATAGGAGGGAGGAGAGAACGTGCATGTCATTTTTAATAGCTGTCACTGCTGGTAGGGGAGGGGCAAGATGGCTGACAGGTACCAGCCTCCGACAGAAGCTCCCATCCAGAGGGAAGGATAAAAAAGAAAGCACTCAACAAAGTCAAAGACTGGGAGCCCAGCCAAGAGAGAAGAGTGATACCAGCATGACACCTCTGCTGAGCCAAGCAGCGACTCCTAAAAAGCAATCTACAGGTACATAATACACCCCAAAGGAAAAGTGTCCATCTCCTCCCCCAAGAAAGTTGTGCTTTTCTTTTGTTTTCTCTTCAACCGCTCCTCTGAGTCTCCTACAGGCAACTGATAAACTGAGGACCTATTATCTCACCCCACGAGTGAGAGCTACTGCCATTGGTGTTTACTTCCATGGAGGGACCCTGCTGAAACCCCGAACACCCTCTCCCAGCAGAAAAGTGGAACTGGCTTTCACACTGCCATTTCAAGTTTCCAGTCCACCCTTCCCCCTTGCCTAGAGAGACAGGGAGAGGACACCCAGGAGCAGCGTACCCCTACCCCTGTAGGACCAAGCCCCGGTCCCAGTCCTGCACTGGGAGAACTGCTTGAGCTACATGTGCTCGGCGCAGACTGATCCCACCAGCCAGTGCATCCCACACCCAGCCATCTGCCCGGCTGCTGTCCCCACTCCCCAGGGGCTCACCAGGGGCTCCCTGGTGGCACGCACCAAGGACTGATCCATCCAGCCAGTGCATCCCCCGCACCACTGCACCAGTTGCTAGCCCCACTCCTTGGGGATTCCCTGGCCATGTGCACTGAGGACTGATCCATCCAGCTAGTGCATCCCCTGTGCAGCTGCCTGCCTGTTGCTGTTTCCACTCCTGGGGGGCTCCCCAGTGGCACACACTGAAGACTGATCCATCTATCCAGCACATCCCCTGTGCAGCTGCCTGCAGGTTGCTCCCCCGCCCCCTGGGGGCTCCAGCACTCCAGGCCCAGTCTGAGAACTGAGAGAGGATGGCCAGTTGAGAGGGAACCACATTGGAGTGGTGATACCCCAAGGCGAAGAGCAATAGCCACAGTGGTGGGAACAATAAGCCTTATACTCCTGAGGCTTTTCCGGGTAGACATGCCCTATCTCTCTAGACAACCAGAAAAAGCCACTGGCAGAATGATTTAGGGACTGTCTTCGAAAGGTGCAAATTCAGCATGGAGTGTAATCAGTGGAAAAACTCTGGTAACCAGAACAACCAAAGTAGATCAACACACCCCCCCCAGGGTAAGATGGGGCAGATGCAATTGAAGATCCCTTCCATAAACACATGGCTCAGATGTCAGAAATTGAGTTCAGAATCTGGATAGCGAATAAGATCAACAGAATGGAGGAAAGGAGAAAAATAGAATTTCATATTATTCAAAAGTTGTCTCAAGAATTCAATGATTTCAAACATAAAATGACCAAAGACTACAACACAGTGAAGCAAGAGGTTGTAGTCCTTAAAGATCTGAAAAGTACAGTTGAATTCCTCAGTCAGAGAATGGAGCAGGCAGAAGAAAGGATCTCTGATGCTGAAAACAAAGATTTTGAATGTGCCCAAGCATGCAGAAATGAAGACAAATGGAGAGCAAAAATGGATCACTCGCTCAGAGAGCTCTGGGATAATTCAAAGAAAACTAATATTCACCTTATAGGAATCCCTGAAGGTGATGAAGTTGCTTCATAAAACACAGAGGCTCTTCTTCATGAAATTATAAGAGAACTTTCCAGACATGCCAAGAGATTCTGAAATTCAGATAGCAGACAGTTTCAGAACCCCAGCACAACTCAACCCAAACAAGACATCCCCCAGGCATATCATAATCAACTTCACTAAAGTTAATATGAAAGAGAAAATTCTGAAAGCAGCTAGATGCAAGAAAACCTTAACCTACAAGGGGAAGAATATTAGAATGACTGTAGATCTCTCTGCTGAAACCTTTCAGGCTAGAAGAGGGTGGTCATCAACTTTTAACCTCCTAAAACAAAACAACTTTCAACCCAGAATCCTGTATCCAGCTAAATTGAGTTTCATTTACAATGGAGAAATTAAATACTTTAATGACATTCACATGTTGAAGAAATTTGCCATAACTAAACCAGCCTTCCAAGATATTCTCAGACCTATCCTCCATAATGATCAGCGCAATCCTCCACCACATAAATAAACCCACCCAGAAAATTTTGATCAAATTCCAATCTCCAAAGTGGCAAAAGGATTAAAGATGTCCACTGGACTTTCAAAAAACTTGATACCCAAAATTATACCAGGCTTATCAATATTTTTAATCAATGTGAATGGCTTAAATTGCCCTCTAAAGAGGCACAGGCTAGCTGACTGGATACAAAAACTCAGGCCAGATATTTGTTATATACAAGAATCTCACCTTACTTTGAGACAGGCAGAGACTCAGGGTAAAGTGATGATCATCTATATTCCAGGCTAATGGAAAGCAGAAAAGCAGGTGTTGCAATTTTATTCTCAGATACAATAGGCTCTAAACTAACAAAAGTGAGCAAGGATAAGGATGGTTACTTTATATTTGTTAAGGGTAATGCCAATATGATGAGATTTTAATTATCACTATGCACCCAACCAGAATGCACCTCAATTTATAAGAGACACTCTAACAGACATGAGCAACCTGATTACTCCCAGCTCCATCATAGTCAGAGATTTTAAATCTCCTTGGCAGTGCTGGATAGATCCTCCAAGAAGAAGCCTAGCAAAGAAATTTTGGATTTAAACTTAACCATTCAGCATTTGGATTTAACGGACATTTATAGAACATTTCACCCTAATAAAACTGAATACACGTTTTTCTCATCAGCCCACGGAACATACTCCAAAATAGACCACATCTTAGGTCACAAGTCTAACCTCAGCAAATTTAAAAGAATAGAAATTATTCCTTGCATCTTCTCAGACCACCATGGAATAAAAGTTGAACTCAGTAACAACAGAAATCTGCAGACCCAAACAAAAATGCGGAAGCTAAATAACCTTATGCTCAATGATAGTGTGTCAGAGATGAGATCAAGAAGGAAATTACCAAATTTTTGGAATAAAACAATAATGAAGAGACAAGTTACCAGAACCTCTGGGATACTGCAAAGGCAGTCCTAAGAGGGAAATTTATCACACTGCAAGGCTTCCTCGAGAAAAATGGAAAGAGAGGAAGTTAACAACTTAATGGGATATCTCAACAACTGGAAAAGGAAGAACACTGCAATCTTAAACCCAGCAGAAGAAAAGAAATAACCAGAATTAGAGCAGAATTAAATGAAATTGAAAACAAAATGATTATACAACAAATTAACAAATCAAAAAGTTGGTTTTTTGAAAAGGTCAATAAAATTGATAAACCCTTGGCCAACCTAATGAAGAAAAAAGAGTTAAATCTCTAATTTCATCAATCAGAAATGGTAAAGACAAAATTACAATAGACCCCTCAAAAATTCAAGAACTCCTTCATGAATACTACAAGAAACTTTAAGAAATATGAAAATCTGAAGGCTATCGACCAATACTTGGAAGCATGCCACCTTCCAAGAATTAGTCAGAACCAAGTGGAAATGTTGAACAGGCCTATATCAAGCTCTAAAATATCATCAACTATACAAAATCTCCCTAAAAAGAAAAGCCGAGGACCAGATGGCTTCACGTCAGAATTCTACCAAACCTTTAAAGAGGAACTAATACCCATACTACTTAACCTTTTCCAAAATATAGAAAAAGACAGAATACTACCCAACACATTCTATGAAGCAAACATCACCTTGATCCTCAAACCAGGAAAAGACCCAACAAGAAAAGAAAATTAT
>NW_003852430.1:6145063-6160898 GCF_000181295.1 Otolemur garnettii | reverse complement strand
CAGATGACATGATTGTATACCTGGAAAACACCAGGGACTCTACTACAAAACTCTTAGAAGTGATCAAGGAATACAGCAGCATCTCAGGTTACAAAGTGAACACCCATAAGTTGGTAGCCTTTATATATACCAACAATAGTCAAGCTGAAAAAATAGTCAAGAACTCTATTCCATTCACAGTAGTGCCAAAGAAGATGAAATATTTGGGAGTTTACCTAACAAAGGACATGAAAGATCTCTATAAAGAGAACTATGAAACTCAGAGAAAAGAAATAGTTGAAAATGTTAACAAATGGAAAAACATACCATGCTCATGGCTGGGAAAAATTAACATTGTTAAAGTGTCTACACTACCTAAAGCAATATATAATTTTAATGCAATCTCTATTAAAGTTCCACTGTCATACTTTAAAGATCTCAAAAAAACAATACTTTGTTTTATATGGAATCAGAAAAAACCTCAAATAGCCAAGACATTACTCAGAAACAAAAACAAAGCAGGAGGAATCACACTACCAGACATTAGACTATACTATAAATCCATAGTGATCAAGACAGTATGGTATTGGCTCAAAATTGGCTCAAAAACCGAGGTAGATGTATGGAACAGAATAGAGAACCAAGAGATGAACCCAGCTACTTACTGCTATATAATCTTTGACAAGCCAATTAAAAACATTGAGTGGGGAAAAGATTCCCTATTTAACAAATGGTGCTGGTCGAACTGGCTGGACCCACACCTGTCACCACTAAGATAGACTCTCACTGGATTAAAGATTTAAATTTAAGACATGAAACTATAAAAACACTAGAAGAAAGTGTAGGGAAAACTCTTGAAGAAATTGGCCTGGGCAAATATTTTATGAGAAGGATCCCTTGAGCAACTGAAGCAACATCAAAAATACACTACTGGGACCTCCTCAAATTAAAAAGTTTCTGCACAGCCAAGGACACAGTAAGAAAAGCAAGTAGACAACCCTCAAAATGGGAAAAGATATTTGCTGATTATGTATCTGACAAAGTTTAATAACCAGAATCCACAGACAACTCAAACATATTAGCAAGAGAGAACAAGTGATCCCATCTCAGGGTGGGAAAGGGACTGAAGAGAAATTTCTCTGAAGAAGACAGACGCATGGCCTACAGATATATGAAAAAATGCTCACCATCCTTACTCATCAGAGAAATGCAAATCAAAACTACTTTGAATATCATCTAACACCAGTAAGATTAGCCCATATCCCAAAATCACAGATGCTGGTGTAGTTGTGGAGAAAAGGGAACACTTCTACACTGCTGGTGGGATTGCAAACTAATACGTCCCTTTTGGAAAGTCATATGGAGAACACTTAGAGAACTAAATATAGATCTGCCATTTGATCCTATAATTCCTCTGCTAGGTATATATTAAGAAGACCAAAAATCATGCTACAATACAGATATTTGTACCAGAATGTTCATTGCAGCCCAATTCATAATTACTAGGTCATGGAAGAAGCCCAAGTGTCCATCAACCCATGAATGGATCAATAAATTGTGGTACATGTACACCATGGAAGACTATGCATCCATAAAGAAAGATGGAGACTTTACCTCCTTCATGTTTAAATGGATGGAGCTGGAAAATGTTCTTCTTAGCAAAGTATCTCAAGAATGGAAGAAAAAGTATCCAATGTATTCAACCCTATTATGAATCTAATTTTTAGCTATCATAGGAAAGCTATAACCCAATTTTAGCCTAAGAATATGGGGAAAGGGGAGAAGGAGGGGAGAGAAGGGGGGAGGATGGGTGAAGGGACATTGATTGCTGGGATCACGCCTATGATTTATCCTATAAGGGTACATGTGAATCTTTCTAAATGTGGAATATAAATATCTTAACACAACAATTATGAGAATGACATGAAGGCTATGTTGGCCAATTGGATGAAAGTATTTCAAATTGTATATGAAAACAACACACTGTACCCCATGATAGTATTAATGTACACAACTATGATTTGATAAAAAAAAAAAATTAAAAAAAAATAGTTGTCACTGCCTATGCATCCTTTTGTGATTGGGTATTTCCCTCTGCTTTACACTCAGTCATGACTTTACCTACACAGAAAAACTTTCTTCATTGTTGCACACAAGCATAATTCTAACATTCTGTACCCTAGGCACTGTTACACTACAATGTTTCATCTACCCCATACCTATGGGTGAATAGGAAAATTTAAAAATATACACATTTTAAACTATCCTCCTTCTGAAAATAATTATAATGTTCCTTATCCACCCTTCTCCATGGATCCATGGACTTAGGAGAAGCTGAAGCCACCACAAACCTGGGTTGGGTTTGAAGCCAAACCTGACTGTCCTACTCCCCTACTCAGTCTCCGTATGAATGAGGAATGTGACGCAATTCTAACCAGAAAGGAAAGCCCCTAGACTGAGAGGCATCGGGGAAAGTCTCCCTACCACACATACTTTTCGCAGAAATAGATGATCTTTTCTATCCCTGGATGTTGTTTTATGAGGACACTTTGCCCAGAAATGCTACAGCCTTCATGCTGTGAGTCTGAGACCAAGGGTCTACCCACAGAGGAGAGTGAAGCAGAACATGACAGAGAGGTCGAGTCAGAGTCATGACAACCTGCACCTGGAACTTTCTGGCTTGCCTGATCACTGGATTTTTTTTTTTTAATTTGAGATAGAGTCTCACTCTGTCACTCAGGCTAAAGTGCCATGATGTCAGCCTAGCTCACCGCAATCTCAAACTCCTGAGTTCAAGTGATCCTCCCACCTCAGCCTCCCATAGTGCTAAGATTACAGGTGTTAGCCACCTCACAGAGGCTTTGCCTGATCACTGGACTTCTTAAGAGTGATAATAACCCTGGTACTGTTTACTTTTTTTTTTTTTTTTTTTTTTTGAGACAGAGTCTCACTTTGTCACTCTTGGTAGACTGCCATGGTGTCATAGCTCACAGCAACCTCAAACTCCTGGGCTTGAGCAATTTTCTTGCCTCAGCCTCCCAAGTAGCTGGGACTACAGATGCCCACCACAACGCCCGGCTAGTTTTAGAGATGAGGTCTCGGTATGGTTCAGGCTGGTCTCAAACATGTTAGCTCAGGCAATCCACCCGCTTTGGCCTCCCAAGTGCTGGGCTTACAGGCGTGAGCCACTGTGCCTGACTCTTATAATGTTTAAATCCACTTTAGTCCAATTTAATGACACTTTCCTCTAACTGATAAACACGCTCATTTCAAACTATAGTCATACCTATATGTTTGATAGCACAGATATAAACTTTTATCATCCCAATATCTTTATTCAAATGTTCTTTATAAAAATTCTACAAAGTAGTTATTATCATCTTCAATTAAAATATAGAGTAACTAAAAAAATCTTTTTAAATAAAGTAATTGAGCCCCGGACAAGCCAGAGATCACACAGTGGTTAGCGACATTATTCATTCCTTCATTCCTCTAGGCCCACAGTGACATGGGCCAACAGTGTTAAGAAGATCCTGAAGCCATGGAAGAGTTTTAATTAGGGAAGTGATGGGATTCCATTCAGACCGATACAGATTTGGAGGGGAAATTAAAGAGAGGCAAAAGAGGAATGGGTATATGAAATTGTTGGGCGTCTAGTGGACCCCAACCTGGGACAGTTGTCAGCAAGGGAGACAGTGCTGGGGTGATCATGAAACTTGCACCAAACTTAGTGCATAAAACCAGAAGCCTGAAAGGACATACACTGTTTCATGTCGCTGGTGGCAGCATGAAAACAATGCAGCTCCTGCCCTGTTTCCCGGAGTGTTTTTATTGGGCACATAACACAGTGTATGAGCAAGGATGTACAGCAGTCAGCAGTCAAGGTTAAGAATAAGAGAGGGGAGATTACAGCCCCCAGGAGGTTGGGTGAAGGGCAAACAGGGACATAGGGTAATGGAACATCTGAAGATAACGGTGCAAGTGGAAGGGAGAGGGAGGAGAGCAGGTCTCATCTCCTCAGGCAGACAGCTCAGCTTCTCTAGCCTAACCTACTGATTTCAGCTACCTGCACTGTTGATTTCCCCACGTAGGGATAGTCACATAGACATTCTCCTGACTGGGCATGTTACCTTGAGTTGGAAGGTCGGTGAGGAATTCAGCTTGTTTGCCTCCCACATGAAATTACTGAAGAGTAGACAAGAAAAGATGATGGTGGCTTAGACAAACTAATCGATGTATCCTATATGCTTCTGCCACACAAATCCTCCCTGCCCTCCAAAGCCCTGTGTATCTCCCCCTACCCTGACCAAAGCACAATCCACACATCTTCATAGCATTGGGATTTAATTGCCTTTCAATCCAAGAAGGTTGACAAGAGTCACAGAGAAGCATTCCCTGGAGCCTATTGCAAAAGTGGATGCCTGAACCTATGTTCTTATTCATTTATATTTCCTGAGTTTGTGCTGAAAGTCTTCTCATGGACAGGCCTCAAGCCAGAGACCCCTCAGGCCTGGATCTGGAAGTGACCCTGTGAAGCAACACACCAAGGATAGGTTGTTGCAAGTGTTTTATCCAAGATGAACCAGTTGCTAAAGGCATGCCTCAGTAACTGAATAAACTAAGTTGCTGGAAAGACAGTTTTGTTAAGTATAAGCTGGGTAAATGTTGAGGAACAGCCATCACAAAATGACGAGCTTAGCTTAGAATAACAGACCTGCAGTGTTTCTCTTTGCAAATAATTATACGACAGGTTCAGTTTTATATTGATGTTATTGCTAGTTTGTGACAAAATGGTCAACATCAGGAGTCAGGGAGGGGATGGGATTGCAGAGAAGCCCAGGCCAGGCCTCGCCTCCCACCTGTAGGGAGCTTTGTGCCGGCTTTGCTGCAGGATTGGGGTGGGGGGAAGGTGTGCATCTCTGGAAGTTTCCAGTATCCTGATTACCCAACTTGGCATTTGGAAAATCACAAGCAGGACCAGTGCCATGGAGTGACCGCAAGCAGGAAGCCATCTCATAGGAGCAGAACTTTATTATAACATGGAAAAGGTCTGTTTCCCAGAGAAACAGACCTGGAGAGAGACAGGCTGACTGACTCCCTGGGAATGCTGGGGTTGTTTCCTTTCATAGGCCTGGTCCATGGACAGGCTTTTGGAGGTGTGGGATGTTACCAAGTTATTAACAGGTGTTTTCATGATTATCTCTGAATATGGGAGCTCCCTCTCTGACAGCCCACCTGGGGGTAGAGGTAGGGCTGCTACAAACCACAGTGTAGATTTAAGCTAATGACATACTAATTAGCTTTAGGTTACGCTAGGCCACTGTCCAACTCCTATTATACCTGGTCTGGGGGATTCCCAAATTGGTACAATTCCCTCCTTCCCCAGTAGCAGTGGGTCCACATAGGATTAAGGGTGTGGTGACACCAAACCTTTGTTCTTCTTCCCAAGTGGGCAGTTGGTCCAGACAATGCCAAGGAAAAGCACCGTTAGCCCTAGAAAAGCTGGAGATCCTAGCTCTCCACCTCACATTTTCATCTTGCTAATAATGCACAGATAACAATATTAAAATCAGCACCAGGAAGGAAAGAATAACCATCTCGTGTCCAAACAATTGAAATTAACCCTTTAAGATTAAGTTGGCCACAAGGCATTCAATCTGCAGTGAAGAAAACAAAAGCCCAGACCACATCTTGGAGCTGGGAGTTGAAAGAATAACAGGAATGTCACGGTAGTGCACATCCGTCTACTTCTCTGTCTCCTGTCTCAGGAGTCTGTTGCACTGAAATGATGCAATCAGCTCGTCCAATGGTGGAGGTAATGATGATAATAATGACAACAATAGCAGGAGTAACAGAAGAGAACACACATCTCCTGCAGCACCAATTCAGCATGCTTTCCCCCAAGCATCCTTCTCTGGAAAAGTAGAAGCAGCAGTAAATGAAAATAGCTGCAGAGTGTGAACTCAGAAAGATTCCTACAGGCTCAGAATTAAAGACAGTAACATTACCAAGGAAAACAAGAGTGAAATGGCCAGCTTGGTAATTCTATTACCAACACATTTCTAACATGTCACAAAGTGATTTCTCAAGAAATTTTAGTTTTTAACCTGCCAGTAGTTCCTTTCAAGCTGTCATTTTTAACTATGGAAGTAAGATAGTAAGAACATTTTTCTGGCTATTAATAGAGCCTATAATTATTTGTTTAGATTGTATCAAGATACAGCTAGCAGAACGAAAAAGAAAAAAAAAAAAGATCCTGTAGCTATTACTTAAAATGCCTCTGCCCTAACTAAATGAGAATGGTATAATGTCTGAAAAAAAGTACCAATAGCATTTCTGGAGATGATACCAGTCGTTCATCAAAGGCTGAAAATAGGCCTGCATGTGAATGAGAATAGAGTTTGGAATAATTGCAAAGGAATAAATAAGTTAACAATTCTGGGAAAACAATATATTATTTTAATTTCTCAACCTGGCCTCGATCCTCAAACCCAAATATGGTATCTGCAAGTATTACTAACATTAGTATAAAGAGTAGTGTTTCTAATTTTTCTGTGAAAATTACCTTTGAAGAAGCCGATTCCAGATGTGTTGCCTATGAAGGCAGCATCAAAAGAGGATGTGTAAAGAAAGAAAACAAATTTAAAATGTGTACTTTGAATCTAAAGTATCACTTTGAAACAAATTGGAATTCTAGCGTTTTGATGAGGAAGGAACGAGAGAGCCAAGCCATTCCACTTGTCCTATAAAAAAATTGATAGCGTATCAACCACCTCCAGCAAAGGGAGGCATCTGTTACTAATGAGGGCCCGCACTGCCTAAATAAAGGACAATTTCTTAATGATGTTAACATAGATTTTTATTTAAAGTAAGCTAATTTTCCATTAACCTGTTAGCAAAAAATTTTAACTTCCTGTTATATTGTGTCTATTTGTGCTCTGGTGTCAAACCAGGTTTTGGATTCTAACACTCCCACTTACTGTGTGACATGTGGGGAATTAATCTGTGTTCACTCGTTTTAAAAATGAAAATAAAAATAATATTATTTACCTAAAAGGATTATTGTGAGAATTAAATAAGATAATACGTGCCAAGCCCTAGGAAAAAATGCCTGGCACATGTGAAGTGTTCAATAAATGCTAGCTTATTATGTTATTGTTGTTATGGTGCTGTAAGTATTTGAAAAAATATTACCACACTAGAAATTAAGGTCTATTAATTATTGTCTGTATTGCCACAATTGCAAACAATTTGGCACTGTTGTGAAGACAAGCTTCTAAAAGGCAATGAAGAGTATGATAAGTCAATAATGGAATAACTGTGTGTAAATCTAGCTTTTTCTTAGGAAGAACATTAACATAAGAAATTGCATCTGCCTGTGGCTGAAAGGAGTAGGGCTCAGGCCCCATATACCAGAGGTGGTGGGTTCAAACCAGGCCCTGGCCAAAAACTGTAAAAAAAAAAAAAAAGAAAGAAAGAAAGAAAGAAATTGCATCTGCAATTCACTAAGTAGGACATGGCTTATGCTGTAAAAGGAATTTATTAAATTATACACAAATAGGTCTGCCATTTTTCCTTTAAAAAAGAAAAGGATCATATTTTAGGTAAAACCTGGAATTAATAAACAAAGAAATTGACAAAGATTATAACACACCATGTGAAGTCTTTGAACAATTCAAGAAGCATAAAACCTTCCACAAATCTTAAACTTTTCAATCAACTATGGAGTACGAAGAGGCATAGGAAGCATTTCACTACAAAATTCAGGGCAGATGATCTTTCTTTGTATAGTTAGGAAATACAAACATGTCACCATCCTCTGCCTCACTTCCCAAAATCCTAGCTCAAGTAATTATGTTTCAAAATCTCTTCTTCTTATTCAGTTTGTTGGAGCTTTCCACATAATTTCATGATAACATTTTTTTTTTTTTGACACTGATGGAGTATTAGGGTCTAAATTTGATAAAATCACAGGTGGAAATTTCTCCTTTTTTATTTTATATGGCAAGATACACTAATATCTTTTTGTTGTTTAATTTTCTTTTGCTTTATATTGTTTTAATGGCTACCTAGAAGTCTTTGTCAAGGTCAGCATTAGAAGGTGATTTTCACATTTTCTAGGGCATCTTAAGTTATTAAACTGTTGACAGGAAACAAAAGATGAAATCTCCCTTTAAACTACCATCATGAGTCATGATAGCCATCAGTAACCAGTATATCTTAAAGCTCCTGAGTTCATCATAGTGTTTCAGGAAGATGAAGGCCTGGTGGAAAAAGAGAGAATCACTGGAAAACCAAGATATGGAGGAAGGGTTTATTTCAGCTGCTGGAGCCACGGCAGACTACAGTCCCAAAATGGGCACACTCCCTGCTTGGCTCTGTCCTTTCCTTTTTATCACCAGCTAAGGGTTCCTTGTCCATGGCTACCCTTCTCCTTGGTCAGTTTGAATTGAGCTGGAGAAGGCAAGCGTAGGTTTTTACAAAAGCAGAAGCAAGCCTTAGTTTTTAGGTCCCAGGAAGTTAAGTTTCTACAAATTCCTAAGAGCTAAGTCAACATGGAAAGGACTTTGTAGGTGTGTCCTTGGGGCTACTTTAAGAAGACTTTTGGGTTTTTTAGACCTTATTTTTTCTGGGTATCCTCTCTCACTTACTATGTCCTCTAAGGCTCCAATATTATTATTCTAACCACAGATAAAAATTGACTCTGGTACACTTTTTTCCAAAGAGGAAAATAAGGGATAATAATATTTAACCCAAAGCATCCATCTTGAGGTGATATAAGCACAGAACACTTAATAATTAAATGGTCTATATTGCTGTTCCTCAGAGAAGAAATTTCTCTACCAGTGTTCCTGCATCCACTACTATAATCACTCCAGGAAATGTCTCCTTGAGTTTGACAGAAGTTCTGGTAATCAGTGACCCATGATGATGAACTCAATCACAGAGTGTATAGAATAAAGGGAAATTAAATGATCACCTGAAAGAGAACCATCATGTGTCTGGAATACAGAGTGTACTTTGACTATAGCAGTTAAATGTTTAGAAAAATCCCAATTGTAAGGATCCAAGAGACTCAACAGCAAGCCCAATTCTAATGTCAGCCAACCTTTTAAATGACTTAGCATAAATATGAAAAAACATAAAACACTGAATATAGAGCAGTAAATATTTTAACTTCTCTTGCAGTTCTATGTTATAAAAACCCAAGTAAAGGCATTGCACAAGTTTTCATTCTTTATTGACCCCAGCTAACAACATTCCCTAATATAGGGAAGACAATGAATTTCAAGGGCGCATTGGAAGGTAGCTTAAAATCCATCAAATTCACCGCCCCACATGCAGAACCTTGTCCCAGACCTTAACAGCTAAACTTATCTAGCTCAAGGTAGAAGCTCACCGGCTTTCCTAGTTAATTTTTATACACCAGATGATAGTATCAGTGAGAAGGACAAACTAGGAAAATTATTAAGAACCTTCACCATGAAGACTATGAGAAATTATCTCAAGAATGGAAGAAAAAGTATCCAATGTACTCAGTCTTACTGTGAAACCAATTTACAGCTCTCTTATGACAGCTATAATCTAATTATAGCCCAAGAAGAAGGGGAAAAGGAGAAGTGAGAGGAGGGTGGGGGGAGGATGAGTGGAGGGAGAGTAAATGGTGGGACCATATCTGTGGTGATTCTTAGAAGGGTACATGTGAAATTTACTAGGTGTAGAATATAAATGTCTTAACACAATAACTAAGAAAATGCCGTGAAGGCTATGTTGACCAGTTTGATGAAGGCATTTCAGATTGCGTGTAAAACTAGCACATTGTACCCCATGATTGCATTAATGTACACAGGTATGATTTAGTAAAAAAAAAAAAAAAAAAATTGGGTGGCACCTGTGGCTCAAAGGAGTAGGGCGCCAGCCCCATATGCCAGAGGTGGCAGGTTCAAAACCAGCCCTGGCCAAAAACTGCAAAAAAATAAAAATAAATAAATAAGGTACAATAAGATGAAAAGTAAAAGCAATCCCATTACTAGGTATCTACCCAGAAGAAAAAAAAAATCATTTTTCCATGATGACATTTGTACTCAAATGTTTATAGTAGCACAATTCACAATTGCAAAGATGTAGAAACAACCCAAGTATCCAACTCATGATTGGATTAACAGACTGTGGTGTAGGTATACCACAGAATACTATTCAGGCATGAAAAGATGGAGATTTCCTATCTTTTATAACAACCTGGATGAATTGAGAGAAATTCTCCTAGCTGAAATTCTTCTACTACAAGAATGGAAACCACCATATGTACTCCGTACTAAACTGGAATTAGTAGATTAACAACTACATGCTCATGAGAGAAAAACTCAGTTAAATTAAGTGGAGGGAAGGGGAAAGGGATTGGGTAAATTCCCACCCAGCAGGCACATTGCATGGGTGTACTACATACTCCAGGGTGAAGGACATGACTACTACTCGGTCCTCAACCTTAGAAAAGAAAACTATGAACCTAACCGTATGCACCCCTGGATTAATCTGAATTTTTTTTTAAAAAAAGGATAAAGGTAAAAGGAATTTTAAAAAATTAAGAAAAACTCTAAAATCACAACATTTAAATAGGAAAAGTCAAAAATAATCAAGTTAAAGATAATATTTAAGAAGTTTCCATGCCAACAGAACTTTAAAATATGTGGGATTAAGCTTTAGAAACAGAGTTAAGGACTGGAAATGAAAATAATAGTAAAACCATGAGATAGTTTTTAAAAACTATAAGCTTTAAAATTTTAAAAACCATGAAATATATTGAAAGTTTAAAAAGAGTAAACGAAAAAAGAAAAATACGAAATTAAACTAGAAATAAAATATTTGAAACACTACTCATAATAACCCACATTTCTTGAGTGTTTTCTGCAGGATGAATGAAAGTCTCTATTCCAGCCTAGCATGGTAGCTCACGCCTGGAATGCCAGCACTGAAGGAAGTGAAGGCAAGAGTATCACTTGAGCCCAGGGATTGGAGTTACAGTGAGACACGGTGATGCCACTGCACTCTAGCCCTACCAAAGAGTGAGAGTCTGTCTCAAAAAATTAATAAATTAATTAAAATAGTCTATTTCTTATATATATAGGGTCATTTCTACCTTAGGTATGTTGCTCTGATGTAACCTTTTTGGCTTATTTTCTTGATCATCAAGAAATGAGAATACTAATGGTACCACCTCATGTGGCTCTTCTAGGGACTGAGTGAGTTAATTCCTATAAAGAGTTTAGAACATGAAGTGGCCCAGATTTAAGAGGAGGGGAAATAGATTCTATCTCTTAATGGGGGAAGTGGCGAAGTCACGTCGCAAAAGAGCAGGTGGGATGGGAGATGTTGTGGCCGTCTTTGGAAACACAATCTGCCACAGCGAGAATACACTAGAACTGCTGAACAGTGATTACCGGGGGGGTGGTGACCACAGAGCCGGGGGTGGGGGGAGAGAAAGATGGGGGAAGATGGTGGCTTTTTGTGCACTTGTAAAGAAGCCATTTTTAAACAGAGTACAACAAATGCTGATTAAATGGGCAAATTTTTCCTTATGTTCATGGACTCCCTTATTTCTACTCCCTAATCTCCATGCCCAGAGCACACCCACCTCACGCCACCTTCAAGTTCACATTTCTCAGCACTGTCACTGAAATTCTACCAAGGTGTTCTTTCCTGTATGTTGTAAGTTGAAATGAGAATTTAGAAGATTTAATCACCTTCTTCATAAAATAATGTTGTTTGTTCTTTACAAAAATGTCATACATATTACATTTAAAGCATTAAGATATACTTAAATACAGTGTGTAGTCTATGTATGTATGTATAACATATTGCCACGGTATGTTACTATTATCTAGGATTGATGCCCATACGCCCTCTGCTCAGATAAAAGAGCCCCCTTTTAAACGTAAAGTGTTCCTGACACATGGTTCATGCTTTTAACTAGCACAACTCAAGGTAATCCCGGCCTCCCTCTACTCTCAAAACTATGAAAAAACCTCAAATAGAAAAACCCAACAATTCTCACAATTCTTTCGGAATAGGAGAGTAGCTAAGCCACGTCCTTATTCCCCAGACCCAGACGGTAGGACCTTCTGTCCTCCCACGCTGCTTAATCCTGCTCAGCTCAAACACCAAGTCTCCTGGGCTTTCTGGGAACCGTCATTGTCTTTTCCAGCTGTGCCTCGCACCAACCTCTGCTGACCTCACGGCATGGTTAGATCATACACACTTGGGTCTCTGAGCCGTGTCATATGAGAAATTCTCAACAGGCTTCCTGAGGATGCTATGGAGAAAAGTAAGCAAGTAGAAAACTGAACAAGCAGCTGTTGTGTAAGAGAACACGTTGCTGGAGGTCCGTCTCCAGAAAAAGCAGGATGTGCGATGCAAACCGCTGGGGCCCTGTTAGTAAGATCTGAAGTCACACACCTGCATTCCTGACTCAAGCCACATCGTATCAGCCTTATTTCCGAGCACAGTGAATTTGTTATTTTGAATGTTCATATAAACCTTCCAATTACAGTAGCCTCCAAAAATACATTCCATGTCAATTTGTATGCTGAGAAAGTTTTTTACCTTTTTGAGGTTTTACTTTTAATACATCATTAGAGGCTCTCTTTCAGCCTGAATATATGAGGAAAAGTTATTAACATATGCAAAGTGCAACCATTCAGTAAGGAAAATGGCCTCTATGTGTGGCCTGAAAAATTCCTTACTTTACACTGTGGTCTTCTACCACGTCTGGGCTGCTCTCCCTCCTGTAGTATCTGTCCTATTGAATAGTTCCCTTTGAAAGGAATCCCATTATGTTCAATATCTAAGCTGAACCAACCATTGCAATGTGTAATAATTTTCCCATGTTTTCTGATAAACGCACTTTACCATGACAAATACCACATGCAGTGTTTAGTTGCAGCCGTCGGTAATGTAACAATCTTTGCGCCACCTCCCAAACTAATCAGGATGCTTAATGGCTTTTTAAATACATACTGAGGCAAGATCATCATGTCCCCATAAGTTCATAAAGTAATTTTTTTCCCTTTTCTTTTTCTTTCTTTGTTTTAAAAATAGTACCCTCAAAGTTGAAAAAATGAGCAAACGACAAAAAAAAAAAAAAAAAGTCCCATCTTAGTGTTCTAGAAAAAGAACCATATTATCAACCAGGTATTAGTTCTAAATAATAGGCCTCTAGTACCCTCCCCACCTTGAAAATAGACTCTTTAATAAACACAAGAGGAAAAAAAATAAACAGGTTAACCAGGAGAAAGGTCATGCCTCGTCTCTTGTAATACAGCCTAATCACCCACAGGGATTGATTTCGTAGAAGAATCCATACCCTGACTCTTATAGACATTCTGCCATCTTGCTGCCATCTGCAAGGGAGCTTGTCCGTCTGAGGTCATTCAGAGTGCTTCAATCCCCCTGTTCCACTTAGGAAATCCAGGAAGTTGAGCAGTCTTATTATTTGTGTGTGTGTGTGTGTGAAGTAAATTTTCTCATTTTCTTTTCTTAAAAAAAAAAAAAAGGCATGAAAACAGAAATGTTAAATAAGAATAATTTAACAATACCTCATAGCTTTGCATATTTTCAGTGCTGTTACCTTCATTCTAGAAATAAAATCAAGAAAAAGTATTTCTCTCACAATAGTATCTCTCTCTCGATTGCCCCCTTCTTGCTCTGGCTCTCTCTTTCTCTCTCACTCTTGCTCTTTCTGTGACTCTAAGATAATAAGTGAAATACACGGTGGCAAAAGCTAAACACAGCTGGCCCCTAGCCTGCTCAAGACAGAGCTCAGTGGAAGGAACCAGAGGCTATTTTTGAATGCTGAGTGCAAAGGTACAAGCCCTTCTGTGATGACTCCCCCACTCTCAGACAACACTCTCTCTTCTCCCCTCCACCAGACGACTTCTCCTCCAGTCCAAGAAACACGATAAAGTGAGATTCCTAATGCTGTCTGAAAATCAGCAGAACAATAAATATATTAATTAATTAAGTAATTTTAAAAGCCTTGAGTTGATACCAAGCAGTTGCCTGGTTTATCTTCCTCCTCAGTGTCTTGCTGGTTCTCAGAACTGAAGCCCTTGAACTTACCCATTTTTTCCCCCACCCCCCGTTTTATGGTTCCAGAATATTGCTGCCCCATGACTGCACTACTGCCCCGGCCATCTCTGCCCTCCATGTCTTTGCCCAAGGCACACAGACATTTCCAGACCCCTTTCGTAACCAACCTTATCTGAAACGGGTAGATTAAACAAACCCAACATGATCAAAACACAATTTTGCTTTTTATTCCTCTTCTTTTAAACATTTTTTAGATTAACAAAATCTTTTCTTTCTCCCCAACTCCAGGAGGGTTATAAGACTTTCATAGGGATCCCTTAGTCATTACAACTGGAAAACATTCCCGTTGGGTAAATTAAGCTACGTCATATATGATCATTAAAACTCAGAGCGTGACTTTAACTAGAATCCCCTCCCAACCCCTTTGCTGGGGCCTAAAGTAGCCACTTGCAGCGGGAGGTGGCTGGGTCCTCCTTCTTTCTGGAGTTGAGTCTCCTTCCTTCCTTCCACCAGCTTGTTAGGCTTGTTAAGCAAGCTGTAGAACTGTCCAGGGTTGGGTGCACAGGGAGAGGAGATTAAGGGAAGAAGGTGGACAGGGCAGAGCCACTATGGTGCAGTGAGGGGTCATCCAGGAAGGGTGCTCAACACTGACTCTTCCTCATAGGGCCTTTTGTGGGCTCCTTAGAGATTTCCATCACTGGACATCTACAGTTCCTCCCCATGGCACGTGGACAGTCACCCAATATGTATCCACACTATCAGCAGACACCACATCTTCCCAACTCTGAGCCAGATCTTCCTCCCACATGGCCCAGCGTGGGAAACAGTCACACATTCCTCATCCCAACCAGCTCTGAAAGCGTTAGTGAATTCTCACACCGCAGCCTCTGCCCTGCTGTTACAGACGCAGAGCACACATCCTTCTCCATGTCACCCAAGTGCAGGGAAAGCATCTCATCCTCTGAGTGGTCTCCTTGAAGCCACTTCTCGAACACCCCACTCCCCACCTGCACACACACACATCCTTTCCCCCTTCTCAACAATCTCCCCATGTCTCATTTTTTCACCTTTTCATAGTCTTGACATGAATGAGGGACCCCCCCCACCACATGAGGGGCCCATTAGGTGTGAAATTTGGTATTTTCTATGTCTTTTGTAGATTCTATACACGGTAATTTAGCTCCTCACTCTGGAATATCGCATATAATATAGTGATTTTTACTGGTGTGAGTCACAAAATTTGAATTTTACATCTTGCTTTGTATCTAACTGTCCTCCCATATTTCTGTTCGGCAAAGCCGTGGCACTGAGCTAAAGGCTAGTTTGCTCTCTAAGCATCTGCAATTATTTCCTTGTAAGTCCAGGGAAGCTTGGCCAATATCTCTAAGCTGCTTACCACACTATTTGTTTAAGTAAATCAGAGTTTAATGGAGGAAGGGAATTAAACATACCGCTTCCTGACTTTCCCATCCCCCTCTGTCTTCCTGCCCACAGTCCACCAGGGTCATAAAGGATGGCTTTCCTCTCATCTTCCTGAGACGTTCGGATACCCTCTCACTAAGTGGCCAGGCCATGTGACCTGGGAACCAAGTCACGTGGTTTCTGCTAGGAGTACTGTGATAAGGAGCAGGGTTACTGAAGCAAAATTCTTCTACTATGTGTATCAATACTGTGATTGCCTAAAATTGCGCCCTTCCAAAAATGTGAGGTTATTTTTCCCCTTTCTAATTTCTATAGTAAGAAATCTGACCCCCTCTATTCTTTTTTTTTT
>NW_003852430.1:6041944-6143919 GCF_000181295.1 Otolemur garnettii | reverse complement strand
TCTAACTTAGTTAATGGTGAAAGGTGTGGGTCCAGTTTCAGTCTTCTACAGGTTGCCAGCCAGTTCACCCAGCACCATTTGTTAAATAGGGAACCCCCTCCATTCTTAAACCAAATTTGGTTTATTTCCAGAATCACATGGAAAGGTTTTTAGAATACAATTCCTGAATATCCCCCTTCCTCATCCCTACCCCTCTCCTCCAGATCATTGAATCAGAATTTCTGAGAGTGGAGCTGGGGATCTTATTTCCTACCTACTATAATTTGATGGTTATTTATGTTTGGTAATCAGCACTTTCTACCATCAAAACTGAAAATTGCCTACAAAAAAGACTGCTAACTGCTCTACAGAGAAATTCTAGATATACACGATAAGAGTTGTATATATATATAAGAAATTCTAGATATACACGATAAGAGTCTAGATATACACGGTAAGTCCTTCTTTAGGAATTTTAATATTCATTTCATTCCTATTTCCAGAAATTTCCAGAATATGAAGATTATGGACATCTCTAAAGTTTTGTTACTGATCAATATTCAATATAAGCCTATTAATCAAGTCTTGAGTTTAGAAAAGTCAAACATACACTCTTTTTGTATGGTAGTTCACTCGGTACTTTCATAATAATAATTTGGACTGATTTTTTAGGAAAAAATTTTTGCCTTATCTTTATCTGTAAGAAAATCATAGAAAAGCATTAATAGATTTTGATACAATTTTTAAAAATGCTAAAGGAACAAAAGCTGAATAGCACTTTGATAAAAAAAAAAAAATAAGATGTGATTTCACACTGCAAGAGAATTCAAAATCTGCTTGATGTCCAAAGGATATATCATGTGTGAATGGAATAAATCCAACATTTTTAATGTCTAAGCCTCACAACACAAGTTGGAAAGAGGAAAATGTTATTATCAAGAAGCTTTTGAGGATGAGAAAGAGTCTTTATTATATCTATTCCCAAATACACTCGCTGATTTTACACAATGACACAAAAAGAGACTTAGGATGAAAATTTTAACAGACTTCTATCTTAAGAAGTTACAGCTACTGATGATAGCCTTTTTTGTACAAATAAACTTGAATAGTTCAGACACATTTTGAAAAATTCCTAAATCATAACCTGAATATGATTTTTTATCCTTCATTGTTCCTGCAAATAACATTAGAGGGGCCTTTTGGGGTCTCAGTAACATATAACCACTACTTCTACCGTGGCTAATATTTCAAAAGTTAGAAGTCAAGGACAAAATGTTGAGAGGAAAAAAAATAAAGAAAACAAGTTGTTTCATATTTATTCCTGGATTGGAGGAAACCATTAGTATCTTTCCCAGAGTTAAATATATTACACCCTAAGGTTTTAAGAAAATAGTTACAAAGAAATTAGTTCTAATCCTATAACTCTGTAGAACAGTGATTTCCAAATTTATGTAAGAAGCAAATCTTCTTAGCAATGTAAAATCAAGAAGTAACCAGGAGTTTTGTTTTAGCTGTCCTCACTCTCCAAAATAACACCCTTAATCTCTTTTAAGCCCATTTTTCTTGAACCAGTTTTCTAAGATCAATTACATTAGTGAACGTTTCTATTTTCCACCCCCCTCCGAGCGTCTGTAGCTGTATCTTCATTAAAACCATCTTGCAGCTCACAAGCTAAGTCCTGGGGCATTTTATTTTATTGGAATTCATTAGATCCCAAAGAGATCAATAGTCTTTCTCATCGATGTTATCTAATGGTTTGGATAATATAACTCAGTAATACATATTTGAGTTAACCTGTACTTTAAACAGCCTAATTAGAACTTAATTGCTGGGCTTCTGATCCCTAAAAAGTTGTCCATAGTGAAATTCCTACAGAGGAGCAGAGTTAAATGAGGTGATTCCAAACAGTCATTGGGATTCATGGATACCTTATTTAATTGAGCACCTACCAGAATTTCTTGACTATAGCACTTTACATCTATTACCATGAAACAAAATAAGATTCACCTTAAATAGATAATTTTAAGTTATCCAGTCTTTTATTATCAAAAAAGAGTGGTCTGTAATCCTAGAACTCTGGGAAGCTGAGGGGGGAGGATCCATTGAGCTCAGGAGTTTGAGAGTAGCCTGAGAAAGAGCAAGACCTATCTCTACTAAAAATAGAATAATTAACCAGGCACTGTAGCAGGTGCCTATAGTCCCAGCTACTAAGGAGGCTGAGGCAGGAGGAGCCCTTGAACCCAGGAGTTTGAGGTTGCTGTGAGCTAAGCTGACACCATGAGATTCTGTCTCAGAAAAAAAAAAGATGAGTGGCCTCCAACATGGTATGCTCTTCTCGGGGGGGTACACAAGACAATCTATGTGAGTTGAGATGAAAATATTAACATTTCTATTCGTTCTATTTTCAAAAAAAGAAAATTATGCTTTACTAATTTTCTAGCATTTGACATTCAGATGAACACTCCCACCCTTGTCCAACCACATATAACGTGGTCACCAACACATATCTCAGATGAGGTATACTGAGCAAAAAAATATTTCTCCAGAATATCAAGGGGTTAGAAGTCATATGTTACCTGTTCGTTTACTTATAGTGTAGTAGACATTTCAGACGTGAAGTGTGACTGACTACTTAGATTTACGGATTGTTTTCTAGTTTTAGCTGAAGAACTCTCCTAAGCTACGTAGTTTAAAAATACTCCCACAAAAACCACATATTGAATATGATACTAATAATGTAAAGAGGAGTGAACAATACATGGAAAATCTCAGGTTTCCACTCTTCATGTGAAATTTTCCTTGTAAGGTGAGAACAATAATCCAATGCTAGAAATAAATTGAGTTTATCAAGAAGATTGTTTAAAATATACATTTAACTGTTAAAATGAGCATGCTACCTAAAGCATTCTACAAACTCAGAGCAACCTCTGTCAAACTACCAATGAAATTTTTCACAGATATAGGAAAAAAATCCTAAAATGTGTTTGGACCCCTCGATTGCCCAAGCAATCCTGAGCAAAACAAATGAAGCTGGAAGCATCACCCTCCCGTATATGTCTAAATACACTACAAAGTGAGAGTATTCACAACAGCATAAAAGCAGACATAGTGAAACAGAATGGAGAACTCAGGAAATGATCCGCTTATCTGCAGCCAACTTATTTTTGACAAAGTTGCCAAAAGTGGCTATCTGTATGCAGAACAATGAAACTAGAACCTCTGCCACCTCTGACCCCATACAAAAATCAACTCAGAGTAGATTAAATATCGAAATAGAAGATGCAAAGCTATAAATCTACTAGAAGAAAACCGGGGAAATACTCCTTCAGGGCTTGGTCTGGGAAAAGATTTATAAATCAGACCTTAGAAGCACAGGCAACAAAAGCAAAAACAAACGAACGGGATTCTATCAACCTAAGAGGATTCCGCACAGCAAAGGAAACAATCAACGAAGTGAAAAGACAACCTAGAGAATGGGAGAGAATATTGGCAAATCATTCCCCTGAAAGGTGATTAGTATCCAAAATATATAAGGAACCTAAATATCTCAACAGCAAGAAATAAAATAATCCAATTTTAAAAAATGAAGAGAGGATCTGAACAGATATTTCTCAAAAGAAGATCTATAAATGGCCAACAAATACATGAAAAAATACTCAGCCTCACTAATCATCAGGGAAACAAATCAAAACCACGATGAGGCCAGGTGCAGTGGCTGAGGCCTATAATCCTAGCACCTGGGAAGGTCAAGGTGTGAGGAGCACTTGAGGTCAGGAGTTGGAGACTACCCTGAGCAACATATAGAGACTCTGCCTATAAAGAAAGAAAGAGAGAGAGAGACAGACAGAGAGAAAATTAGATGAGCATGGTGGCATATGCTTGTAGTCTTAGCTGCCTGGGAAGTTAAAGAAGAAGAATTGCTTCCCCCAGGACTTAGAGGTTGTAGTGAGTTATGATGATGCCATTGCACGCTAGCCCAGGCAACAGAGTGATACCTTGTCTCTCCAAAAAAAAAAAAAAGAAAAAAAAGAAAAAAAAAACCCACATTGAGACCATCTTATCCCAGTTAGGATGGCTATTATCAAAAACACAGAAAATAACAAATAGCAGGTGCGGTGACTCATGTCTATAATCTTAGCACTTTGGGAAACCAAGGCAAGAATTGCTTGGGCCCTGACGTGGGAAGTTGCAGGGAGCTATGATGCCACCAATACACTCTATGCTCCAGCAACAGAGTGAGACTGTGTCTTAAAAAAATACATAAATAATAAATGCTGGGGAGTATGCAAAGAAAAGGGAACTCTTATATACTATTGGTGAGGATGTAAACTAATAAGCTACTATGGAAAGCAGTATGGAAGTTTCTCAAAAATCTAAAAATAGAACTACCATATGTTCTAGCAATCCCACTACTGGACTTTATCCAAAGGAAAGAAAATCAGTTTATCAAAGAGACGTCTGAACCTCTATGTTTATTGCAGCTCTAATCACAATAGCCAAGATAATGGAATCAATCAACATGTCCCACAGACAGATGAATGGATAACAAAAATGTGGTGTATTTACACAAAGGAATATCCATTTAGCATAAAAAAGAATGAAATCCTGTCATTTGCAGCAGTGTGGATGGAACTGAAGGACATCATGTTAAATAAAATAAGCAAGGAACAGAAAGTTAAACACCGCATGGGTTCACACACACGCAGAAGCTGAAAATAGTTGATCTCAGAAGTAAAAAGTAGAATAGAGGACAGCCGGGAAAGCTGGGAGGAGGGTAGGAAAAGATTCACTAAAGGATACAAAGTTACAGCTAATTAAGAGAAGTAATTGCCAGTGTACTATAGCACTGTAGGGTGACTATGGTTAACAATAAGATATTGCATAGTTTCAAACAGCTAGAAGGAGGATGTTGAATGCTTCCCATGCAAAGAAATAATATACGCTTGAGATAAGGGATATGCTGATTACCCTGATATGATCCCTGTATGTATCAAAAATATCACTACATACCCCATAAATATGGATAATTATGTATCAATTTTAAATAAAGTTTTAAAAAGGAAAAAATGAAATATTAATTACTATGGTTAATAATTACCCTAATCTTAACTCTTTGAAGTGTTGTAAACTATTAGTAAGTCATACTATTGTTGCTTGGCAAAATATTTAAATAAATGTATCTATTTTTAGTCTCTTTCTAAATTACGGTGTATGTTTGTTTAATGTACGTAATATATTAGCATAGTGATAAGTGTAATTAGTATATAAATAAATACATAGACATTTGGGCGGGCATGTTAACAGTATTTTACCAATTGATGCATTAATAATGTAGTTTATAGATCATTTAGCTAAAAACTGGAAGAAAGCCGAGAGATGGTAGGAAACATTAAGTAACTCACAAATAAAGTACATATACTGTTGGGATATGTTTTCTTGTTTTCATACTTATTCTGAATATGTGTGTATTATGTTTAGGGAATCCACAACAAGAAAAAATAATAATAAAATTCTCCACCTAAGATTTGACTTAGAACTTAAAAGAATTTCTATATATCCATTTTATCTTTCCTTTGTCAACACATTTTTTCATTGCCCAGTTCAGACTAAATAATGAATAGCTCCTGAGATCGAAGAAAAACAGCAATTTGAACCGTAATACAATGAGGTTTCCCTGTCTGTTTCTGGTTTAAGGGAAGACAGGGCTATTTAGTCCTAGGTTAAAATATTCCCTGAGGAGCTAAGGAAGCACGGAGAGGAAAATATAGCTGCACCAGTTTCCCCAGCCAGGCTTCAAATTAGGGCCCTGCCCACAGTACTTGGGTCGGGTGAAGGAGCTTTCACTAATGTTAGCACCTCCAAGGAAGATATACCTGATGGTTTCCATCCCCTGTGAGCAAAACAGAAGAGACATCTTTTCTCATGTTTAAATTAAAGATGTTATGACTAAAAGACCAAACTCTGTAACTCTAGAAATAGCAAAAAACCCAGTGATGAGAATAAAATGCCCAAACAAGACACCTGTGAACCACTTACCACCTGATCGAGTGGCTCGTTCTTTTATAGAAGTTTAAATATTCTCAGCAAGTTGACCTTTTCACTTTACTATGAGTTTCCCTAAGGGTAAATCTTTAGTAGAAATAATTTGATTGAAGGTTCCTACTGCAAGGGTGGCAAAAGCCTCCGAGAACTTTCCTAGCATATGAAAGCAATCTTTTCCTGTCTTCCATAATTTCGGAAGGTACTTTAAAGACGTTCCTGGGATCAAACTTTATGTGCAAGACGTCAGGAGAGAGTGAATATTTATGACGGAACTGCTCTTCTAAAATGTATCATAAAATCGGGTTTATAGTAAATGTTCTTCAGACCATTAGCTACCATAATTCTCCAGTTCTTTTCTTAGCTTTTTTATTAATGAGTGTACAATCCTCATTACTTCTGTTACTTGTTAAAAACAGACCCATCCACCATAAGCCGGATTCTCCTTCCACAGGCTGTAAACAGCCCCCAAACCCATCTGTCTCAAGGGTGCTCTCCCAGAACAAGGAGAAGGGAGCTGAAAGGCCTCTTCTGGACTTTTCCATTACTAGAACATACTACGCCTCAAGACTCACTCAGCCTGGAATTACAATTCATTTGGTCGAATTTTTTTTTTTAATTAACTGATCTGATAACTTGCTGTCCAGAAGGAAAAAGAGACATTCACATCGAGAGAGAGCAGAAAAAGAGTGCACGAAAAAAATCCTGAAAGGAGAAAGGAAGTCCTTTCTGTCTTCCATTATCACTTTTGATGTCAGTGTCAATTCACAAAGTCCACTTAGTAAAACTGACAGCCGCAGGTATGTTTGGCCTTCAAGTTCTGGCTTGTAAATGGAGGCACCTTCCAAAGGTCTCTGACATCCCGGAGGAAATCTTCCTGCTTCCTCTCTGAAGGCCACTGGGGAAGCTCATGGCAGTCCGGCTGAACCAGATTGCTTATGTGATGAGGATGGACGGCCAGGGGAGAGTGAAGCCGTTCTACAGAGTGGACGGCGAATTATCAAAGAGAAGACAGGGAGCAGGAACCTCAAGGACTCCAGGGACACCGTCAAAGCAAAGTGACATTGATATGAACATCTAGGAAATGATAGAGGCTGATAAATTGCTCTGGCAAGGAAAAAAGAGATGGGATGACCCAGTTTAAGCAAAAAGTAATTTGCTAATCACAAAGCAAAGAAATAATACAATAGGCTCTTCTCTCCGCTCACACACAGCGGGCACAGCCATTATCCAGAAAGAGCAGTAGACAGAAAAGGAGATCAACTCTAATGTGACGGGGACTCAAACCGCAGAGGGCTGCTTAGAAACAGGCAGAGCTCACCCCAAAGAAAAATTGGCAGCCAGTGCCACCTGCAGAGGAAAGATATATCTTCCGCAGGCACCAGCTTTCCAAAGCTGACAGGCTGATATATTCTGCTGAATAAATCGAAAAACTTTCAAGTGGTCTAAAAAAGGTATTCTGAAGTAGGCTGCACTGCAGGGATCCAATCAAGCTAAGAATGTCAGAGCCTGTGGCAACATCCACAACCAGGAAAAAAGGCTCGCAACCTCCGAGTTAAGTGCAGATGAGAAAATAGCAGGGTGGGTTTTGTTTCTTTGTGTATGTTTTGTGTCTGTGTGTCTCTGTGTGTTTACATGTTGTGAGTTTTTTAAAGGACACAAAGCCGCAAACCTGTTCTTTTCATATATGGAGAAAAGAAGGCACAGAAAGTACTTTTTCCTGAAAAGACAGTGTGACATTTTTGACTCCTGCAGGAATGGACTTTCTCTTCCTTCCGACTCCATTCACACCCTGCCTCCTTCCAAATCTCAGGGACAGTGTTCATGGATCACACCTTTCTCTCAGCTGGTAAGTAATTCACTTGTTACTTGAACCATTCAATCTGGAGCTTAAGGACACACTGTCTTACCTTCTTCTATTGCTGCCTCTGTATAAAGTTTACCTCCCAAACAAGACTCCAAAATCCTTGAGAGCAGGGATTCTGTCCAACATGCTCCCTCTATCCCTTCAGCCACACACAGAGTGTTTGCCTGCTGTTATCCTATTTCAGAAGTACGGGGAAGGCTTCCTTACCCAAAATATCTCCCTACACTGTATCAATCCTCTTTAAACTAAAGAATTCATTCATTTGGGTTAAGAAATTGGCCCAGTTATAGCACTACTGGTCCCTGGGATAATGTGAACATGAAGTTATTCTGTAGGGGAGGGTGATGCCCAGTGACAGGTTGGGACTCCAGGACCTGAGCTTGGCTCTCTACTCCATTACTTCCTGATGACGTGATTCGGGTAAGTTATTCACATCTCCATGAAGTTTGCTTACATATAAAATGGGAAAATAGTGTTCCACACATGATTGTGACAATTAAAGAAAAGAAATACGTGTGACACTTAGTTATGTTAGCTTTTTAACACTGATTGCCACACTAGAAAAACAAATTGTTCCTTGGGGCCATGGAGTTTTATTAGGTCAAGATAGGTGGAGAGATGTGTGAGTTACATATGCTTCACAAGGCCCTTGGCTCAAAACTAGCCATAAGTTAAATACAACTCACATGGCAATTAATGCGTTAAAACAACAACAACAATAATAATAATAAGGGCTAAGAGATAAACTGTGAAGGGTCTGAGATTGAACTCTACTTGCAGCCTGACAAGGGAATTCACCACCGTTTCATGGATGCTGGCAGAGACTCTAGATGACAGAGTCAGGAACAATAGGCTTAGTTATAGCACAGTTGAAGCAGGAGCCAGTTCCACTCATCCTCCAAGTCCTGCAAGTCCTGTCAGGTTTGAGTCACAGTGAAGGCACTCTGAGTTCAGGGAACTCAGATCTTGGGCAGTTAAATGCTTCTTTGTACACAAGCTTCTAGTGCCGTAATCAGCAGATAACAGATACATTACAAATATAGCAAGTGACACATTACTTTAATTATGTCTATACTCCTCTTGGATACAAATCTTCATTAGACTGCGAAACCCTTGAGGGCAGGGGTAACAGCTTAGTTTTTGCATTATAATTGCTCACGGCATAATGGATACTTCATAAACATCGGGTAAATAAGTGGCTGGGTAAACGGAGAGACGAACGGTTTCTAGTTATTTGTCTGTATTAATACAACTAAAATTGCTAGAAGAGATTCTTCAATAGAAGAGATGTTTAAAAAAAGAAAATACACTTTCTTTGTACAAGCTTATCTCGTGCCTTAATCTCTTATTTTTAAACACACACACACTCACGAGGGCAAGGTCTTGTTAGGAAACGGGCTAAACAGTCATTGAAGCCACGAATCTTACTAAAGACTTCAAGAACATTTAGCTAAGAATATTTTCCTGGGGTGGCGCCTGTGGCTCAAAGGAGTAGGGCGCTGACCCCATATACTGGAGGTAGCGGGTTCAAACCCAGCCCTGGCCAAAAACTGAAAGAAAATAAAAAGAATATTTTCATGTACCAAGCTCTTCCTAGGAGCCTTATGTAACTTATACATAACAACCTCCTGGAAAATTAGGTATCACCCCCATGTTTTAGATGAGGGAACTGCCTCTAGGGACAGGACGACGTGGAAACTGAAATCATGAATCCCTGACTTAACGTTCATGCTTTTATCTACTGCTAGAATAAGTCATCAAAATTTTTCATTGAGTCAGTTACCTAAGATGTGGCTTTCTATTTAATGGTTATGTAAACAGTATAGTATTTTCTTAGACCTGCGAAGACAGGATTTAACCAACAGCTCCCCCCTGAGTACGGCAGGAGGGCAGGAACAGAACTGGTCAATATGGGAATTCATTTCCATACCACACAGTTTACACTGCCCTGGTTATAGTGTGTTTGTTTTTTTAAAAAGATGTGTTTGCCAACAATAATCTGTAATTATTTCTGCAATGAATATGAATAAGACAGCAATGCTTCTGTTTCGGGCTATGTTCTCTAAATTGTTTTCAAACAATCCAAAAATACTCCCAGTCAACTGGAGAAGAGAATTTTCAGTTAATATCATCATCGTTATTTTTACTTTTAAGAAATGATTTTTTAAAATGTATTTTCCCCTAATGCAAATAAAGAATCCCAATAAATAGGAGTTTAGCTGCAGTATGGAAAACCTTTTATATAGAATTGTGTTTGCTCAGCTTTCTTACATAACTGCTTAGAGCAGCGGTTCTCAACCCACAGGAACTGTATTCAAGGGCTGCAGCATTAGGAAAGTTGAGAACCACTGGCTTAGAATATTGAAAACTATCAGAAGCTCAAACTAAGAAGAAACACCTATACCTCACCTTTAAGGACAATGGTAGGCAGCCTCCAAGATGGTCTCCAGTGACTCCTGCCTCCTGGTATTTACACACGCACATGCACATACACAGAACTGTCTTAACGTCCCTCAGGGTTGATCTGTGTGACCAAATGAAAACAGAAATTAAAATGTGTGCAAAGGCTAGGTTCCTTTCTTACTTGCTTTCTCTCAGCTCACTTGCTCTGGGGAAAGCTAACTGCCATGGCATCAGGCTGGGTGCAGCCCTGCGAAGAGGTCCACATGATGAACGACTGAGGCCCTCAGCCCATAGCCATGAGAGCGAGTCTTGAGGCAACTGGTCCTCCAACCCCAACTTCCAGATGACTGCAGCCCTCCTCAATTTCTTGACTGCAGCCACGAGAGACTCTGAACCAAAGAAACCCAGCTAAGTGGTTACCAAATCCGACTCTCAGAAACTTTGTGAGAAAATAAAGGTCTGTTGCTTTAAGCTGCTATGTTTGGTGATAATGTGGCAAACAGCAATAGATACATAATAAAGACACTATCCAGAAGTTACACACAACGCTTCTGCTTGAGTCCCATTGCCCAAAGACATAGCTTCCCAGCCATGGTTTTAATGAGTGTTCAAATAGGAAAAGTAGTCCTTATTCCAAGTAGCCATATATCTTGTTAAAAATAAAACTTTTGTTATTGAGGGAAAATGGCAGTGATGGACAGAAATAGCAGCCCAGGGGAGACACATTGGTAGCCTCCAATGAAACGTACCCCCAATACTTATACTCATGAAACTTTCCTCCCACGTGGGCTTGGCCACACGATTTGCATTGATCAATAGGATATAAGCAAACATGACACAGGCAGAGGTTCACACACTGGCTGACTCCCTCTTAAGGGCCTAGCTGCCATTTGTGCAGAATGCCAGCTGTCCTGCTGGAGAAAGAGGCCATGTAATGAACCTCAGTGTCCCAGCCCAGCTCCCAGCTGAATACAGACAGCTCCATGGGTGACCCCAGCCAACACCACATTCCAGAAAACAATCACTGCAGAACCAGATGAAAAAGTCAACCTTGTTTAAACTCCCCAAATTTGGGGTTGATAGCTTTTTTTAAAATATAAAATGGATAACAGAGACATAATCTCATCCCATACAAAATACCTGACAACCTGGCAAACTATAAAGTCTTTCTAACATAAAGGGTGTTTTGATTCTGTCATATTATAGGGCATCTTCTGTGCTTGAGTTTGGATCATACAAGTAAGGATTCTTACGATAGAAAGAGTGACTCATATAGAGCGTGGAAATTATCTTTTCCTATGCCATGTCCAACTGGTGTTTGGTTTTCCTCTAAAACAGCATTTCTTAAACTATTACTTGAGATTGATGGTTTAACTTCAGGAGCCACACGAAAAAGATCCCCAATTTTAGGGTCTTTAATTTTTTCTGGCTACTTTAAAACATGGCTTTGTTATGACAATTCCAATTATAAGAAACTAAGCTAACTAAGTATTATTGAATCGAATTAATATAGAAGAGCAGTACACTATTTGTGCTATGCATGATCAGTTAATGTATAGTCCATCATTGTTTCCACACCAAGATATCTAGAAGAACTTTTATTTAAAAATCACTAAAGTGGCTCAGCACCTGTGGCTCAAGTGGCTAAAGCACCAACCACATACACGTAAGGTGGCGGGTTCAAATCCAGCCCGGGCCCACCAAACAACAATGAGGGCTGCAACAAAAAAATAGCCAGGCATTGTGGCAGGCACCTGTGGTCCCAGCTACTTGGGAGGCAGAGGCAGGAGACTTGCTTAAGCCCAGGAGTTGGAGGTTGCTGTGAGCAGTGATGCCACAGCACTCTACGCAGGGGGGACAGCTTGAGGCTCTGTCTCAATAAAAAGGAAAGAAAATAAAAATCTCTAAAGAGAACCTAGACTATTGTCATATTTATGGACACACGATTTTTACGAATTTTTGTTACAGAGCATAGCTGTAAAATGCTAAGGAAAGTGTGATATCATTTCTATATTCATTATTTTTACTTCCATGATTGAACACAAATTGGAAACAAAAGACTCAGTTCTTTGGGTGTTAAAAGATTTTTTTCCTAATAAAAACACAAAGCAACAAATTCAAAGGAGCACCTTGTGTATGTCCACGATACGTTAGAAAATGTGAATCTTTGTGAAAGGAAGACTGAATTCACAAAGGCTTGGATTTTGCTAAATCTTGGATTTGCCCCAGCACAAAAAATCTTTGCCTTGAAGCATTTGAAAAGAAGCCCCACATGACCAAAAAGATCTCATTGAAATCAGGTGCTCTGTTTTGTACTTGGAGCAGAAAAACGTTAATGGAACACTGTCCTTGTCAAATAACGTTCCTGACTTCACGAAGCAGGTCGTGAATTATGGGCAGCCATGCCATTTGCCTATGCTCGAATGAAACCATTCAGAGCTAATTCTAGGGCAGCAAAATCCTTGGTTTCTTACATAATACACACTGATTTGGTGAGGCTCTTTTCAATGTTATAAAAGCTATATTTAAAACAGCAGAATATTTCTGTGCCAAGAAAATATCTGACTGAAAAAAAAAAATCATGATGATCTTTCAGAGGGGCTGAGCCACAAATCTAATTTTCCTTCTTTGTTAAAGAAAGAAGCTTCATACATCACTGGGATTTGTTGCTTCTAATAGCATTATACTCTGTTATCAAAGATTCTGCCAACATCATTGAAAAAATTCACATCTATCTCTCTGAAAATCTTTAATATGAACAGATCCAAGTGGAAAGTACAGAATTCATTGGCATTCAGGAGGATATCGTGTAAAGAGGCCAGCAGAGCTGGATTTGAATCCCAGATCGGCCACTTACTAGTCGGGTGATCTTGAACACCAACTTCTCTAATTTCTCTGAGTCTAGAGTTTATCCATCTATAAAGTGATAATGACATCTACCTAAAGATGCACAGTAAGGATCAAACATGATGATACATAAATGGAGCTAGCCATGCCTCTGATCGTCAGTAAATGTTGGGTTGCTTTACACCAAAGAAGCATCTCAAAGCCCTTCTTGTTCCTTCTTCTAAGGCTCCAACTCTAAGTTTTCCCAGTGGGCAGAGAGACTTTATTATGTTGGCTCATTTCCACTACCTGTGTTACTTCTGGGACTGGCGAAACGGATTCTTTTTTCAAGGTCAACCTATGCATCTCCTAAAAGGCTTCCAGGTACATCATCTCTCCCCACTCAGATCAGGGCACTATTACCCACAGCCCAGCAACTTAACAAGGCAGAGTTTTTCTCTGGGCTGTGTACACCTGTCTGCTCTGAGAAGCGGGGCTACCCAGCTTTACATCTGCCATTTTAATTTTTATTCAGTTAGCACCTGACGTATACTAATCTAATTGCTGTCTAGACACATGGATATTGGGATTATCATAGCATATATTACAAATGTAATACTCCTTTCGACTCTTAACTTTGGTGTTCTAACACAATTCATCACTCCATCTGCAGATTTTGCAACTCACCATTTGAATATTGTGTCATTCTGTTATTTTTAACTAGCATTCATTGAGTTTTTGTACTTCACCAAACACTTTCAAATATCTATTTGATCTTCACAAAAGTCCTATGTGGCAGGTAAATCAGATATTATTAGTCTTACTTTTTTGAGATGAGGCACAGAAAGTTTAAGGAAGCTGGCTAAAACCATGTGGCAACACTATTGACAAAAATACTAAATTGCAGGTCCTGTGGCTTAAAATCTGTGCCTCTGTGCCTTTCCCAGGATAATATGCTGTCTCTCAAGGTGACTGAGTCTCATCATCTATCCAACTGGCAATAGGAATAGTCAAAACAAAAAGAAGCCTCTGAAATCAGCATGAGGGTGTGTATAGCAAACCGAGTGATTAAAGAAAGCAATGCGGTACCAAGAAATACTTTGTTTAATTTGTACTTATAATAAAATGTTACAGCCTTTATAAAAGCAGAAATGTAAAAGCAAGTTGTCTTTTACATTATAAAAATTATACATAGTAATTCTAGAAAATGTAGATAAGCAAAAGAAAAGTCACCTAGGTGTTATTTTTAAATGCATTGGATTTTTATTGAGTATTTTGAGTAGGCAAAAGTATGAGGTGATTTATGTTTTGAACTACCCCATGGCCGCCGCTCTGTGGATAAGAGTTGAAAATCCCGAGAGGCTGAGATTATGGTGGGGGGGGGGGGCTGAAGATCCAGGAGAGAGGACCGAGAGGCTTAGCCCAGGTAGGAACACCATACGTCCTAAGATGTGATGTCTGGCCCTGGGGTGTCTTTTGAAGGTACAGCTGATGAAATGGATGCGGGATGTGAACTAAAGATGGGTGAGGGATGTGAGTCGAATGTACCTTGTGATTTTGGCTTGAGAAATGAGTGAATGAATATCAGTTGGTCCAACTGGAAAAAGAAAGAGAGGAGCAGAGTCTGCAGGAAGAAGCTGAGAGTTCTGTCCTGGATGTGTTAAGCTGTGTAGACCATCCTGTGGGCAGCTGGATATACAAACCCAGAAGGCAGGGGGAGGTCGGAGTATAAGATAGAAATGAATGTATGTGGTTATTATTATACCATAGTCCCTCCCGGCACTCATGCAATTTGAGATTGTCTCAAATGGTGCATGGGTGATCCAAATAGCTGGAGGACCAGCAGTTCTTTCGGCCATCTAAGAAGATCAGCTCGGATCAACTCATTTAAATTGGTAGCCTGCGTGGCTGAAAGTATCAAGCTGTTAAGGCTTACACGAAGCCATTTGCCTCCTTAGTAATAATAACTTGTTTACTGATCATTGAAGAAAATTTTTCTAAACATTGTTTTGTTCTCTTTTGTTTTTTGGAATTCAATATGTTCTCATTTCTTTGTGTTTATGAGGCAGAGATAGTTGTTCAGACACATAAAACAATTTCACTCTATTTTTATGTTTCAATTGTTCGGTTTAAATAGCAGCGATCGCAAAATCATTAGCCGTCTGGTTTGATAATAATTGAAAATAATTTCAGAATAACTAAGTATTTTTATCTCTTTTCAAGTCTGCAGCATTGATGACTAAATCAAGCAGCTGGAGGGGAGGGGCGTCCTCCTGTGCCTCTTATGCTGATTCTTGGGTCACCAAGGAAGCTTCTGATTATAATTCAGCTTCCTATCTTATGCCTCAAAAGAATACACTAGTCTGTGTGAGCATTATGATTCTCATTGAAAATTATTACAAAGACCTTCTGAGAGTAAATAAATGACCAGACTTTTCACCTGAGGAGCCAAGACACGAAAGAGATGTCATAAGATTTGGAAGAAAGGTATGAAAAGGAAAAGCTTGAGAGACAACAGACTCAAACGTGCAGCTTCAACTTCACCGATTAGAAACAGCAACAGATTCAACAACTGATACTCAACAAAGGAAGAACAGCAGGGTGCATGGCAGAAAACAATAAGAAAATTAAATACCTTTAACAAACGTTAAACTGGACCCCTGCCCCCAGAGACACTTGTGCTAAACTTAGGGAGTGTCTTTGAAGAAACGATGCTCTGCCCTTGTGGGTTAATAGCAGCTCCCTGTGCCTCCTGTGTCCTCGACATAGCAGGGGCTGAGGACAAAGGCAAACTAAATGGTGTAATAAAGTGGCAAAGGAGATATGGGGAGAAATTGTGATCGTATAGATACAAGCTGAGCTTGTGATGATACAGTCCCGGGTCCACAGCAATTTTTTTTAACGTGCAGTATACGGTAGGGAACATGGTAAGTGCTTTACATACGTTTTCTCATTTGCTCCTCAATCTTCGGAGATAAGTACCATCCCCCTTCTGGATTAATTGTCTAAATAGTTTACTTAAAAGCAGCACAGCAGAGCTGTTTCAGGCCGTTCTCTTTTGGGTGCTGGTGATAGAAAATCAACTCACATAAGCACAAGGGGGAAAGAAAGTGAAGTGTGATTCCCATAAGCAAAGTGTTTACACAGGGCGGTGGCACAGCTGTCTGGGGGCGACTGGAAGCAGGGCTGGAACGTGGCAGCACTCTGCGACTCCTCTCTGCTTTTCTCGCTGTGTGGGCTGCCTCAGTTCCCTCCTCCTCCCAAGTGGATCCCTCCTCATGACGGTGAAGAGAGCTGCCAGGAGCTGCTCCCTGCGTCTCCCCGCTTCACCACCTGAGACAGAGGCCCTCTTCCTAAACCTGGACCACTTCTCTGGCCAGAGTGTGCGGCCCTGATTGTTTCTAACCTCTGTCACTCATGGCCCAGAGGGACCCTGGTCCTGGAGTCCACCACAGATGGCGTGTCCTGCCCTGGCCCAAGAAATGAAATTGCTTTCCAGACAAAGCCAAAGGGAAGAAGAAGATTAAAGGAAAAGAAATGGGACCTTATCATCTAACTTCTTAAGTTCACTTCCAGACATCTGTGATAGAGTAATCATGGGTCTGTCTGTTCTATGTCATACCAGAACTCAGAAAACAGAACGGTTCAGATTGTCCAGGTTCTGATTTATGTTCATTTGAGAAGCGGTGTCTCCATTCTCTCCCAGATGTTAAGAAGTAGGGAGTAGAAGTATTAACCTTTGGGGTCCTGGTCCTCTAAGGATTTGAAGATGCAGAATCAGTGGGCCACTGATTAAACTGTTATCTCTGAACTTCCAACCCACCAGCTTTGCAGTGTCAAAAACCACATTTCTGCTGTGCCAGCTGTCACCTGTTGGGGTCCATCAGTGGGGAGGGAGGCGCTTCAGGGAGACTTCAAAGCTGGAGAAGGAAGATGGCCCTGCTTCTGCCCACAGGCTTCCGCTGGGCTTGTGGCTCCTGTGAACACCACCCCCACAGTGCATTTTCACTACACCAATGCCAGTTTGTTTTGGAAGCATCACTGAAGTTGGTGTGAGGAGATTTCAACACTCTCAGAACCAGCCCCAGCAAGTGCCCTCAGAGACCCCCACAACCAGCTAACTGGTTTTCCTCTTAAGATGCCCATTACCCCATAGACAGCGACTTCTCCTGAGTATCACATGTGTGGGCCCCACCCCCAAGTTTCTAAATTTTATTTATTACAGCCCCTTTCGTTTGTTTTTCAACCCTATGGTCAGTGAGAATTCTCTTTTTGCCTTTTCAGTTACAGAATTAACAATACTAAACTTAGTTAATAATTCTTGATATCAAATTCTCTCTGGCAAAATAGCTGGTGGGATTTCTGTCTCCTAAGTATTTATGGCCATATTCCCAGAAATTTGTACATATTACAAACACACACTCCACATAAAAAATTTAATGTAGTTATTGTTATGATAAAATTTATCTGCAGCCACTTATGGACTCTATGAACTCAAAGTTAAGAATCTTGGGGCCTGATGCAGGATGTGTATGTTCAGTAATGGCTCTTAGGAAAGAATATGAAAGTACCCCATGTTCCAAGTACCAAACAGTCCAGTTTCACAAGTAAATATGTTTATCTGGGCTGTGTGCTGTTTCCTGAGAGGTGGCCTCAGAGTCACATTAAAAGACTATTTATTCACCAGTTAAAAAAAAAAAGGTTAACAAATCATGATCCTGGGAGGAGGGAGGGTATTTGGGGGAGACCTCGCCTAATGTGCATGATGTAATGGTACATTTCAAAACTATTAAGAAATGAGTATAATTGTGATGGATGTGTTACTTAGTTTAATGTAAGCAGTTCACATTGTGTATCGAAGCAGTACCCTGAACCCTATAAATGAATCAATGTACAAAGTTATGATTTAATAAAAAATAATAACAAAAAATTAAAAAAAAATCATAATCCTGAAGAATTTTGTGGTCTTGAGGAACTTAGTTTTGATCACAGTCTATTCTCTGAATAGGTTTAGAAAACTGATTTTCTTTAAAGTCTATCCTTATAATGTTCTTCAACCTTTATTCTGGCAGGTCTCCATGAATCAAGTTCCCATGGGCTTAAGTAGACTCAAGGTAAAAGCTGATATTAAGACCTTCTAGAAAGTTCTGGGCCAGTGTCATGTAAGAAGTGTCATCTTTCCCTCTAATAGAGAGCTCCCAGAGGAAATGCAAATTCCTCTAAAGTGGACAAGATGATCTCTGAGGGCATAAAAAAGGACTTTTAAAGCTTCTACTTATGTCTACATTTTATCTCATTTTTTAAAATTTCTATTTTTGTGCATGTTTTATAATGTACATAACACATTAGTTTGATAAAAACAAGTACACATTGTATAAACAAATACCTATGCTGTGAGTATAGTTTCATTTTTTACTTTTTGGAGGGTGGGGGTTGTTTTGTTTTTTGAGACAAACTTGGTCTCACTTGGTCACCCTTAATAGAGTGCCGTGGAGTCACAGCTCACAGCAACCTCAAGCTCTTGGGCTCAAGTGATTCTCTTGCCTCAGCCTCCCAAGTAGCTAGGATTACAGGCGCCTGCCACAACACCCAGCGATATTTTAGATATGGGGTCTTGCTCTTGCTTAGGCTGGTCTCGAACTCATGAGCTCAGGCAATCCACCCACCTTGGCTTCCCAGAGTGCTGGGATTACAGGCATGAGCCACTGTGCCTGGTTCAAATCTTTTTCTAAAGATAAGGATTCACTTTCAAAAAATTTTGGAAACCACTGCTCTAATGATAAACTATTGCACGTTTTGGAGCAAAAGTCAGCAAACTTCAGCCACAGGTCAAATCTGCCTCGTGTCTGTCCCTCAAAGATTGGGGGGAGGGGGAAGAAGAAGAAAAAAAACAGTGATAGAAACTATATGTGGCCTACAAAGACTAAAATATTTACTATCTGCCCATTACAGAAAATGTTTGCTGAGTTCTGCTGTGGGTGAGCACATTCAAAATATATTAAAAATTCTTTGACTCTTTTCTTTCCAACTTGGGCTCAGCAGAATGGCTCCGGCAAAGAAGGGTGGTACAAAGAAGAAGGGCCAGGCTGCCATCAACGTGGTGGTGAGTGAAAACACACCATCACCATTCACAGGTGCATCCACGGAGTGGGCTTCACAAGGCGGGCCTCTCGGGCACTCAGAGAGATCTGGAAATTTGCCATGAAAGAGATGGGGACTCCAGATGTGCGCAGTGATACCAGGCTCAACAAAGCCGTCTGGGCCAAAGGCGTGAGGAATGTTCCACACCGTGTCCATGTGTAGTTGTCCAGAAAACATAATGAAGATGAAGATTCACCAAACCAGCTCTGTACTTTGGTTCCCTATGTACCTGTTACCACTTTCAAAAATCTATACAGACAGTCAATGTGGATGAGAACTAACTGGTGATTGACAGACACATCAAATAAAGCTATAAAACCACCAGAAATAAATAAATAAATGTGTGTGTGTGTGTGTGCGTGTGTGTATTTAAAATTCTTTGAAAGGATGAAGGAGAGTCCCCTTCTACTCTGTTAATGAAATTGGTACAAATGAGAAGGGAGGGTGGGTACAAGTTCATAGATTGGTGCTTGTGGTCCAACTATAGATTTTACAGATGTCAGAACAATTATTTGGAGAAGGATGAAAAGTCAGGGCCAAGAGCAGCAACAGTGAGTACATTGATAACTTCTTTACGGATGGTAAAGACTCTTGAGAGGGTCCATTGCACTAGCTCAAAGGGTCTCAAAAATAAGTTCTATTTTATAAGAAAGACACAAATAATCAAGAGGTAAGTTGACTCTAGGAGTTTTACATCAATATCTATAATTGTACAATTTTTTAATGACTGATGTGTAACAGGCGATTCTGAATCACCAAAGTTAGGATAAATTATTTTTGGTTTCTGTTCACTAAGGAGCAAGAAATTCATTTTAGTAACATTTCTGTGATAGAAAATGGCTAAAATAAATATTCCTAAATTTACAGGTTAATTTACATCTAAGAAACCAGGCTACACAGAATGACTTGATACCCAACTGACCAATTCTCTATAATATAAAGATGGAAACAGAAGCTTAGAGTCAAAATGCTGAGAGCCGATTCACTGAAGATGCCCCATAGCACCTGTTAATGAAGAAGAGGAAATTAAAATATACCATAATTCGTCTACCTTTGCTGGGGGTAATAAGACTTTCCAATAGGCCTATTAACTGATATGTTAACTCTGTTTCATTTTAGAGTTCACCAAATACACTATTCACAAAGTCCAAAATCTGGAACCTGGGAATATATCTGTCCTTTGACCACTGAATCAAGTAGAATTAACCTTGTTAAGTTTAAATATAAATGCTTAATAAAAAGTGTACATCAACTAGGATCTGTGACTGCCAGGACAGAAAGTTTGTATTGTCCCCGAAGGACCATATTAGAAAATGACCAGCTTGAACACAGAGCATGTCTATGGCAGACACTGCCTGTTGGTGAGCCAGTATCTATCCCACCTTTTTCATTTTTAGCAGGATTTTCATTTTGTTTGTGGTAAATGTGTTAAATCCTACCTACAAATATCCAATCCCCCAGCTGAGAGTAGCCATGTAACCAGAATCTGCCAATTAATGTGTGAAGGGCGTCCCTGAGAAGGATGTTCCCTACAGAATAAAAATGCAAAGTTTGCAAGTAGAAGGCTCTTGAGTTCTTCCACAACTCTTACCTCCTACAACACAGATTTAAGCCTAGAGGAACAGCAACCATTTGTGACCATAAATGACCAGAAACACATGCTAAGGAAGGTAGCTCCAGCCTATCTACCCCCGGCAGCATGAGAGAGGAGCCAGGCCAGGTCTGGGAGGTCTATTTCTGGCCTTGTTGTTATGCAGGAAAAAATTAAATCCTATAGTTTAAGTGACTGCTGATCAAATTTTCTATTACTCACATCCTTAAGTAATCCCAAATTTTATAACATGCGATTGTGTTAGGTGTAACACAAATGTACACTCTAATTATTTCAATAGCTCTACAAAGAGGAAAACATTATTGCTCATTTTACAGAGCAGAACTCAAATTCGAATGCAGGTCTGATGGCCCCTATCATGCCTGTCACAGCATTAAACCCAGGGTAATACATAGAGATAATTGCTCAATCACAATTTTTTTCCAAGGTTATTCACATAACGGACAGCCATAGAAGCTAGAGAGAGTATTACTCTTCTGGTCAGAAAGCAGATTTATTTAGTCCCTTCAGGTTAATAACATCTCCCTGCATCTCCAGGGGCGATTTTCTTATATTCCAAACTAATAAGGTAGTGTCTTCCTTAGGGAAAAGACTGGATGGGTTTATCAGAACCCCTTATAAACATAAAGGTTTTCTAAACTCAGGAGTCCTCAGCAGTGATACGTACAAACCCTGTGTGCACAGTGTCTACCTGGCTCCACATCTGCACCACGCCTGTGGGAGTTGGGGCCAAGTGACCCTGAGGCAACTAAGAAGCTTGTGTATACACAGTCTGTGTGTCCTGGGCTTGTTGTCTCCTTAACACAGAAATCTGAGGAGGGTGGAGGTGTTAGAAGTCAAGCCAGCAGTCTCTATCGTCACTGCTACTTACTGAAGGTCTACTGGCTGCTTGACTGCAGGCAGGAGGTGTTTAGGTGATCCAGTTGAGATGATGCCTCTTTTTGGCCCAATAAGATGATGTTGAAATAATCAACAACCTGCCATTTAACTACCTCACACAATAATTTTTTTTTTTAAGATATAATTATCCTGGCTCAGCGCCTGTGGCTCAAGTGGCTAAGGCACCAGCCACATACACCTAAGGTGGTGGGTTCAAATCCCCAGCCCGGGCCTGCCAAACAACGATGATGGCTGCAACCAAAAAAAAAAAAAAAAAAAAAAGATATAATTATCCTGAAATAATACAAGCAATATTTTCCATACTCTTTTAAAAAAAAGCCTAGATTTTTGGCAGTATACTTGAAGGGAAAAAAAATACCAAAATCAACATCAGAGTCATTAGCAATAACATGGAAATCATTATTACAATACAGCATCTTGCAATTTCCACAGAAGCCTCCCTAGTTATGGATCCAGTCATCACCCCCTTTGCAGCCTGTCTGCCCTGTGCAGCTGTTTGAACAGAGCTGACCTTAACTGCTTATAACCACCTTAACCACTTACATTCTCATCGTGCAGAAGTTCCCTTCTGCTCTTTCTTTACTGCCAAAACTGCACCATATAATCCATTCATTCTACATTGCATCTCACAGAGCTCTGAGTGACAGTATTCATTTGGAGCAAAGACCAAACTTCAACAAAAGTTTTGTGTCAAGACTAATGCAGTCCAAGGGACTTGAATAGAAATTTCTCTAAAGAAGATAGGTGCATGGCCTACAGATATATTAAAAAATGCTCTCCATCCTTAATCATCAGAGAAATGCAAATTAAAACTACTTTGAGGTACCACCTAACCCCAGTAAGATTAGCCCATATCACAAAATCCCAAAACCAGAGATGTTGGTGTGGATGTGGAGAAAAGGGAACACTTCTACACTGCTGGTGGGAATGTAAACTAATACATTCCTTTGGAAAGACATCTGGAGAACATTTAGAGAACTAAAAATAGACCTGCCATTCGATCCTGCAATTCCTTTATTAGGTATATACCCAGCAGACCAAAAATCACATTACAACAAAAATATTTGTATCAGAATGTTTATAGCAGCCCAATTCATAATTTCCAGGTCATGGAAGAAGCCCAAGGGCCCATCGATCCACGAATGTGGATAACACAAACTGTGCTATATGTACACCATGGAATACTGTGCAGCCATAAAGAAAGATGGAGACCTTACGTCCTTCATGTTCACATGGATGGAGCTGGAAAGTGTTCTTCTTAGCAAAGTGTCACAGGAATGAAAGAAAAAGTATCCAATGTACACAGCCCTATTATGAAATTAATTTTTAGCTTTCATATGAAATCTATAACCTAATAACAGCCTAACTATGCAGGGAGGGAGGATGAAGAGGGGTAGGGGAATGGGTGGAGGGAGGGTGAATGGAGGGATCACTTCTATGGTTTATCTTACAAGGGTATAAGTGAATCTTTCTAAAAGTAGAATATGATTGTCTTAACACAATAACTAAGAAAATGACATGAAAGCTATGTTAACCAGTTTGATGAAAATATTTCAAATTGTATATGAAAACACCACCCTGTACCCCAGAATTGCATTAATGTACATAGTTATCATTTAATAACAATTAAAAAAAAATAAAAAAAGACTAATGCAGTGGCTCACACCTGTAATCCCAGCACTCTGGTAGGCTGAGGTGGGTGGCTCACCTGAGCTCATGAGTTTAAGACCAGTGTGAGCAAGAGCAAGACCCTCTCTGTACTAAAACTAGAAAAACTAGCTAGGCATTGTGGTGGGTGCCTATAGTCTATGGCTACTTAGGAAGCTGAGCCAAGAAGATCGCTTGAGCCTAAGAGTTTGAGGTTGCTGTGAGCTAGGATGCCACAGCATTCTACTACCCAGGGTGACAGAGACTCAAAAAAAAAAAAATACACAAGAAAACCAAAAATGTTTTGTGTCATATAACTTAGTGAAGGGATTTGGTTACATCTCGGCACAATGGAGGATTGTGGTAGAGCTTTTTAAATGGTCCTGACATTAAAGATATGATACATTTCTTAAAACGGGACATATATATATGGAACAGCTAAGAACACATCTGTAAGCAATATAATTACAAGAACAAATTAATGCAGTGGATATAAATCTGAGTTCACAATCCACGTGCACAGAAAACATTGAATTTCTTTATTACCTTGAAACAAACCTAAACCCAATTCCAAGTACCCAGCCCACTGAGTTTTCCCTCTCTTAAGAATACACCGAGAAGGAGGAGGAACATCTCAAACCACCCCTGGTCCTGGTTCACTGGTCTTCACTAATCAGTGCTAAAATTCTCATAATCTTGGCTGAGATTATTCCTCATGTCCAGGATTCCGCAGATTCCAGGGACAAGGCTGGGGGGTTGCAGTGCCCCAAATGAGGCCTGCCTCTGTGAACCACACTGTCTTCAAGAAAACCCTCCATCCACTTAAGAGAGTTAGTTTCCAAAAAGGAGTGAATGCCGGGACCAAATCAGTTGTGGCCCAGCAACTTCTCTCCCCTCCCTGCTAGGGGAAGATCCGTCTGTCTGTCTGTCTGTCCGTCTCATCTGCTGTCTTCTCTCTCACCTCCTCTCTACTGATCCTTTGCTTGGACATCTAGTATCATCTCAATTGCAACAACTAAGTATTGTGTGGTAATTATTGTGTATCAGGCACTGTCCTCGGGCATTATTGTATTTATTCATCTAATCCCTATATAATTCTCTGTGATAACACTATTATTATTCCCAGTTCACAGTTGAAGAAACAGGTGACTTAGTCCAAGGTCATGTAACTGGCAAAACTAACTGATTGTTAGTTTGGGTCTTTAGTAAAGGTCAGAGGAGCCACGAACTTTAAGCAGCTTGTGTTCTTACCATCCTCTTATTAGCATATTGCTGTGGAAGCTTTTTCATACAATGGCAACTATATACAAAGGGAGGACATGAATTTGTTCTGGTTTTCCCCTTCTTTAAAACCATAAATTAGCTTCAGCCATATTGTAGCAGCCCGTATAGCCTCTGGCTAGGAGGAGTGAGAGTTATAAGTAACATCCGTAGCTCAATAATGGAACACCTTGGTGAAAAGGGTGTGGAGAGGGATTTTACTCTCATAACAAAAGCATGAAAGAGCTTCCGAGATGAGAGTATTAGTGAATTGGCAGTCTCTACACCTGTGGCGTTGAGAGGCACGAGATCAGCCTTACATTAGGCTGGAGGAGAAGGCATTCGGGGGCATGCACATTCTATCACAGACCTGCTTACTCTGACTCTGTCCTCTCTCCTGCCTGCAGAATGCCAGCAGGGCATCTTTCTGCTGAAGATTACCAAGCTCTGCCAAAGACTAAGATCTATCCATCTACTTCTAAGATCTGTCCTTCTAAGAAGACTGCTTTACTCTCTCAAAGACTCTCCCTCTCTCCTTTCTGCTAAAGTAAATAGCCGTCAAGCACCTAAAAGCAATTGTTCTTGAGCGGGATAACAGCATAGCATCCACTTCCAGAACCTAGATAAACCAGGGCTGGAGACCAACTGGTCCCAGGCCCCAACCAGTGGCAATGACACCATATTTTAAATACCAGTCTACAAATCTTACAGAGTTGGAGTGTTCTTTTCTTCTTTTTTTTTTTTTAAAAAAAAAGTTGGAGTTTTCTTATGATAGTGTCTTAACTTAGAATCAATTTAGATTGTGAATAACAGTATCAGGCATAAAAGGTTTAACTTGATTATCAAAAACAAGGAATTTTTCTGAATTTAATCATGAGTTTTATCTGGACACAAGGGATCCAGATAACAAACAAAGTGTATATTTATCCCACGGTGATGAATTCTACCAAAATTAATTTGTGGTTTTTGTAGGAAGCAGGGTCAAGATCTGTAGATCACAAATTCTCACCCTGACCCCAAGGTTTCAGATCCACAGTCCACAGGAAATTTCAAATAACACTTACGTGAAAAGCAATCTCCTGGGTTTCCACAAAGTATTTTTCTGAGGGCTTGAGGGCTCCTGTCCTCCTGGACAGAGGAAAGCTGGAAATAATGAAGTCAGCGTGTGAGTGTGTGTGTGTACACGTGTGTGTGCGTGTGTGTGTGTTCACGTGTGTGTGTGCGTGTGTGTGTATGTGTGTGTGCACATACATGTGTACATATCTGTCCTTTTAAGCACTTTGAAAAGCTAAGGCCAATCAGCATATTCTGAATGCTATATTTCCAAAAGGTGATATTTTTAAGAAATCTAAAAAAAAAAAAAGAAATCTAGAATTTGTTCCCATCTAAATGAACATTGTGAAAAATCAAAACTTTTTCTTTTTCTTTTTCTTTTTTTTTTTTTTTTGAGACAGAGTCTCAATACGTCACCCTGGATAGAGTGCCCTGGCATCACAGCTCACAGCAACCTCAAACTCTTGGACTTAAGTGATTCTCTTGCCTCAGCCTCCCAAGTAGCTGGGACTACAGGCACCCACCACAATGCCCAGCTATTTTTTGGCTGCAGTTGTTTAGTTGGCCAGAGCTGGGTTTGAACCTGCCACCCTTGGTGTACACAGCTGGTGCCATAACCACTGTGCTATGGGCACTAAGACTTTTTCTTTTGACAATTCTTCTGACATGATCAAATATGAAATGATATCTATGATAGACAACTATTTTTAAATTGCACACAAACTTTATGGCCACCTCGTATTTGCTGAGACATGTGATTGGTTTTTACTCCTGATAATAACTATTATGAAACAGCCTTCATTTTTAAAGAGGAAGCGCAAAGTCGGATGGGTATTTCAAAAAGAAAAAACAATAACGATGGATTCACTGTGTTGAAGCCTGTCATGTAACAGCCGAGTCCTGGCACCACCACCACCAAACAACAACTGTGCCAAAGATAGCAAGATCCTTGAGGGAGAGGAAGCCTCTCTTCCTGCACGCCAAGCACCCACTTGAACAGATGAAGAGAGAACATGACTGCTCCTTGAGGAAGGTGGATCCTGAGAGGCAGTGATGACACCACAGCCCTGGGCAAGAATGGAGAGTGTCGGTTTCCTTCCAGACCCTCTGAGACAGGGCAGCTGCAATGTGTCTTTCCACATTGCCACTCAGAGCCAAGTCATCTTTCTCGTTAGGCTCTTTAAATGCCACCTGGCCATGCTGAGAACTCTTCTGCAACACCAAGAAATATTTCAGTGTTCCCCAGAGAAAGGTATAGTGAAAAGCTAACAAAGATGATGTCAAAACATTGCAAAACTCCCACCCATCACTGGTGCGTTTTCCTTTAATGTTGTCACAAATTACAAAGTAGCGATATCTAAAAACTTAAATGCAAGTTATGGGACAGTTTGGCAGTTTCTCCCTTATATCATTGTTGAGAGAATTATTCATGGACTGAGGCGAACTATGCCTGCAACTATGCTCTGAATGGCATCTTTTAAACTCGAATCAAGAATCTAGTGGCTGGCCTCTCAGTTCCCCGATATAGAGCAGCCAGAATATGTTCCAATCCACCTCCAGTCTCTCACTGTAAATCATCCAGAAAACCCCTAAGAAAAGATACCAGAGCAGAGTCTTGTGAACTTCTTAGACCATGGAGAGTTACTTACTGTATAGCCTCTGTCCCCCTCTACCTCCTTGACCACATTATTTTACTATTCTAGATAAGAGAGAAGGAAAGAAAAAAGAATTAAGATCTGACATAACATAGGGTTGAAGCAACTGCTGTTAATATATCAGGTAACAAAGAAAAGTAAGGAAATGCTAATTTTTTAACAATTAGTGATGTTGTCTGCCTAATTAGAAGTGTACCATATTAGGAAGAAACTTGACCAAATTGTTTCCGACTTGATTGAGATGATTATCAACACTAGAAGTTAGCACCCATAACCTAATATCAGGGAGAGCTTTAGACACACTCTGGATCCTTGTTACTAAGGCTTCTGTGATTTTAAATCACTTAAGACAGCAATTCTTACACTGTGGCCTATACACCTGTTATGATTCCTTAAGATCCTTTCAGGGGAATCATCATGTCAAAATTATTTCATAATAAGAAGATACTTGGCTTCTTCACTGGGTTTAAATGGCACTTACAGTGCAGAAGAAATAGTGAGTTAAACTATGGGCACCTTAGTCTGAGTCAGTCACTTCATTCTTCTGTCCTACACACTGCAGTGACAGGGACAGAGGAGGAGGAAGAGATAGTTTTACTTAAAACTGTCTTTGATGAATCAGTAAAAAAATCTATATATGCTAATTGTATTAAATCTTAACCCTTATACTCATTTCTTCTTTTAATATTTTGCATGACAAAATATACATAAAGCCCTTCTGCTCCGTACCAAAGTACAGTGGCCATCTCAAGGCAAAGTAGGCATGTGACGAGTTGTGAAGTTAACTGGCTGACCAGACATTGCAGTCAATACAGAACGCAGCAGTCTGAGGAAGAGAATAGGCCCTTCACTCATTCAACCAAATGTTTTCAGTCTAAATTAGACATCATCTCTCTTTCAAAGTTGAACGATACCTTGGATGGTTTTCAATTCTCCTTTTTTTAATGACAGTTTCATTGACCTGTAATTCACATATCACTGTACAATTCCCAACTTCTGCACAATTCAATGGTTTTTAACATGTTCACAGAACTGTGCAACGGTCATCACAATCAGCTTTAGAACGTTGTGATTACCTCAAAAAGATATGCCATACTTATTAGTGGTCACTCCCCATTTCTTCCCAACTGCCCAAGCACTGGGGAATCACGAATCTACTTCTTTGTGTTTATTCTGGACATTTCCTATAAAAGTTATCAGATAATAAATAAGGGGTCTTAGGTAACTGGTATTTGGCACCTAGCACGTTTTTCAAGGTTTATCATGTGACAGTATTTATCAGTACTCCATTCCTTTTTTTATTGCCAGAAAATATTCCATTGTATGATGCTATATTTTATTTACCCATTTATGACTTGGGTGGTTTGGGGGCTGTTATTAATAGTACTTCTTTAAGCTTTTCATGCAAGCTTTTTATGTAATATGTTTTAATTTCTCTTGGGTCTATACCTAGGAGTGGAATTGCTGGGTCCTATGGTAACTCTATGTTTAACTTTTAGAAACCACTTGACTATTTTCCACAGCAGCCATACAAGAACTCTTAAAAGCTACAAGTACTAATTCATTCACTCGTTTAGAAATGTTCATTGAAAACTTAGGATGCTCAATTCCATTCCACGTGCTAGATGTTAGTAATAAAACAGCAAACAAAATAGGCAGAGTCTCTACCGTGATGAATATATAATCCAGCAGGGAAGGCACAAAATCATGACTTTGGGGATGAGCTAATGATGGGGAAAGCAGAGGTGCACAGCAGTAGGCAGGAGTCCTAACCTATTCAGATGTCTGGTAAGGTCTCCCAGAGAAAGAAATGTTTGCACTGAGACCCAACTAAAGGGATAATCAGAATTAACTGGACAGAGGGAAAAGTGTGGTACAAAGGAACTAACTCATGGAAGGGCCTGCAAGTAAGAGGGAGCATGTTCTATTCGAGGAACCAAGAGAAATTCGGCGTAACTGGAAACTATAAAGAATGCAAGGAGAAAGAGGGCAGAAACTAAGCCCTGTGCAGTGGCTTGTGCCTGCAGCCCCAGCTACTTGGGAGCCTGAGGTTGGGGGCTTGTTTGAGCCCAGGACCTTGAGTCCAGCCTGAGAAACCTAGAAAGATCCTATCTCTTCAAATACTGAGGGAAAAATATGAGTCTGGAGAAACAGACAGGAACCATTGAAGGGGTTTTAAAAGTAATAACACTATTTGCTGTGAATATGCTTCAAGAATACATGTGTTTCTAGCTCAAGAATGGATTGCAAAGAAGCAAAACTAGAACCCTGAAACCAGCCCAGAGCTTATAGACAAAGAGAGTCAAGACATTATGGTGGCCCACGCTACAGTGGGAATAGGGTGGCAGCATTGAGCAATGCTCAGAGACGGAATCAACAGGACTTGGTGACTGACGACACGCAGAGGACGAGAAAAAGGAAGGGATCAAAACAGATTTTCTATCAGCTTCTGGGCAGATGCTCTATGCCATTTAGCAAGCCCAAGCCACAGAGAATACGGCAAATGATGGTCCACATAGGCATTTCCTGTACACTCACCAAATTCAAAACACTGGGCTAGAACTGTGAATTTAAAATGAAAATAAAATAAGGATGCGATGGGCAGAATGATGACCCATAGAAAAGGGCCATAGAGCCTGGGGCTCAGAGAGGCCAGGGAAAGACTCACAACCAGTTTCAAGCAGGAATAGGGCATTCACACCTCTGCAGGGCCACAGAGAGAGGCTCTCTCACCTCTTTCGAGCAGGACCCACTTCAACTCTCTGGAGGTGCCCTAAACTTTCTCTTAGTTCTTCTTAAATAAACTCCTCCTCTGTTACCCTGAAACTGGTGCGGGTTACCCACCCTGCCTGTGCTGCTCCAGTTTTATTTCCAGTTTCCACTCACTTTTGCTTTCCATTAATGACCACCAGGCCTCGGTTGAACTTTCTAGCTCAGTCGAGTAGGAACCAGGTCCACCCCACGAGATAGCGCCCAGGAATTTAGACGTAGGAGGGTTCTCAGCATTCACTGAGAAGAGCTGCTCACTGCTCCTTAAATATATGTACAAACAATACGGAGCATGTTGAACACTGTTTTCCTCTGGGGGTCTGGAATTTTGGTGCATGGTGAGCATTCCAGTGAAAACCAGTCCCAATGAAAACGCAGGCACAAAGACTCCTGTGAGTTGCTTATATTAATAACATTTCACCTGAGTTGTCACAGCTCATTCCCAGGGGAATCAAGCACATGCTGGGTGTCCCCACTGACAGGAACTCTTGAAATCTCACACTTGGTTTCTTCCAGACTTTGCCCAGGTGCCTTTTCTCTCGGTTGACTTTGCTTTGATTTTTTTTTTTTCCCATAACAAATGGTAACTATGACTACGGTCAGATTGAGAATGACTATGTGCTAATGAATCCTGTGAGTCCTCCTAACAAAGAAATAAACCTGGGAGTGGTCTCAGGGACTCCCAACGCATATGGCAAAGGGGATTTTGCAGATGCAATTAAGTTAAGAGCCTTGAGATGGGGAAATTATTTTGGATCATTCAGGTGGGCCAAATGTAATGTAAGCAAAATGATGTGGCTGCTGGTTTTGAACATGGAGAAATGTGGCATGAGCCGATGAATGCAGGTGGTCCCTAGAAGCTTGAATAAGTACAGAAATGGATTCTTTGCTTACTCTCCAGAAGGAATCCTGCTGACACCTTGATATTAGCTTAGTGAAACCCATCTTGGACTTCCGACCTCTGGAAGTAAACTAGTAAATTTGCCTTGTCTTAAGCCACACATTTTGTGATACTAAATTTATAGCAGCAGCAATAGGAAACTAATATAGATGCCCTCAAGGATCATGACAGTCAGTGGGTGGGACAAATTCAAAAACGTACAATACACTTCAGAGATTTCAATTACAAGTTTTGACTACTGTGCACTTTCCATTTCACCACAACTATTCTCTTTTCCAAGGACAATGATGATGTTTATGAATAATTGGAAAATAAATGTCAAAGGACAGATTGTTGATTGAGAGAAATAGAGTAAACCTGGCTTATTGACATTTTCCACCTCTTATCCCACATGTCAACACCGCCCAATTTATAGGGCGAAATGATGAAATAGTTTGCCAATCGTGAGCCAAAATACATAACAAACCTCTTCCATGACTTCTTTAAACATTTGTGGGGAGTCAGGGGGGAACCCTTACCTGGCAGTTTATCAGATTAGAAAACCCTGGTAGGTCTTCCCAATATAAACTAGGAAGTAACAGGAGGTTAATTATTGGGAGACAGAGGTAATTAATGGACTAGTCAATAATACATGTAAGACACCAAGAAAACAGGTGTCTGCTTGATGGAAAGGCAAAGTTGGACAATTCAACCGCCTTTAATTTCACAGTCTGTGATTCTTCATAAAACTTTTAAAGATCAATTATGTCCTATCATTGTTAGATCCAAGCTAAACAAAGTGATTTATGTACAAATGGCCTTCCACACGGAACGACTGTTGATTGAGTAACTTATCTTTATTAAATATGAGCTCTAGAGATTTTGGGGGGAAGCAATTTACACTGAGCAACTTTCACTATGCTTTTTAATTTACCTCCACCTTTGGTTTTAAAAAAGATACCCTTTAAATAACTAAAGGACAAGAGACCTTGCTTGTATTTACAACTAAATATAGTAGTTTGATGCAGTGATTCAGACGTGTTTATAAAAGATGGGTGATATTCTTTTTAATCTAGATTTCCATCAGCTTCATTGATTCTTTCTACAAACACGTATACGGTATTTGCTATCAGAAGGGAGACACAGTGTGAGGCCCAGATAATAAAGAACAGCCTCCAATTTCATGGTGCTCAAAACCTAATAGTGAAACTGACACATGGACAAATTATTATTAAAATGGGACGGAAAGACACAGCAGTAGAACTATGTCGTGGAGAGCCACCTAACCCAGCCTGAGGGCAGGAGGAAAACATCCTGGTGTCAGGGACCCCTGCTCTGAGCCCCACCAACTGAGCAGGAGGTTGGCAGACTTCAGCAGAGGGAACAAAATCAGCAAAAACAAAAAAGGAATAAAAACAGTATGTCGGCTCTTGCTAGGTGCGCGCGCAGCTTTCGGTGAGATCGCGGCCTCCTTCAAGGAATTCTAGTTCCTGAAGGACCTGAGAAGCCACTCTCCGGCACCGCCCTGGACCCTCTTGCGCCACTCAATCCCCCACCCCGGGGCCTCGGACTCCAGGCCTCAGGAGATTTCTCTCCAGGGCTGAACCAGGACTTAACCGAAGTTACCGTGGCACCTTCAGATCCCCTCAACCATCTCCAAAGCCTGGCCAGGCTGATGGGACTGGTGAAGAATCTCTGCTCCTAGACATTCAGAAACGGAAGGAGAAGGAGGACATGCTGGACAAGGAGATCTCCCAATTAATATCTGAAGGCTACAGCGTGGATGAACTGGAGGACCACATTGCCCAGCTCCATGAGTACAATGACATCAAGGATATAGGGCAGATGCTGCTGGGCAAACTAGCCGTCATCCGAGGTGTCACCACCAAAGAGTTGTATCCAGAATTTGGTCTGGACGTGAATGACTGAGCAGGAGCTTATAGCCCTTCTTCCATGGCCCAGAGGGACAGGCAGGTGTGGACATGAGAAGCTGAGAGCCTAGCCAGCACACCTCCAGGGTTTCCAACAAGAAAATGCCAGAAGCCCTTTTCTAGAAGCCCAAAGGGCTCTTGAGCTCAAGCAGTTCTCTTGCCTCAGCCTCTTTCTAGAGAAGAATGGGGCAGGGAGGAAGGGATATTCCCAGTGATACCTGTGTAGGGTATGTGTACCTTATTTGTCAATAAACTTGTCTGTATTCCGAGAAAAAAAAAAACAAAACAAAAACAGTATGTCCAGGGAACCACAAGCTGCAAGAGGGTGAACCATTTATCTGACGGCTGTAGATCTAAGTTTAATTTGCCTCACAAATTATGCAGTAATGAATGAGCAATGGATAAAATATAACACAGCTCACACATAGTTGGGGAAAAAGATATATAAAATTCATTTCTGTTTTACTGCTACCATTTGTGATGGTAATGTTACCATGTGAACCTCTACACCACCCAATTCACTAAAACCAACTAATGTTGGGAGTGAGTTTTAACACTTATCCCAATTTTTGTTGCCATTTTTAGTGTATCCTGAGTGATTTTGCATTTAAATGTTTAGTCAAAGAGAAGCTTGTCTTCTTTTTCTGGTGTCTTAACAATCTTAAACTCACTGAAAAGAGAAATCCCTTGGAAATAGTATTAATTCCGAGAAGACTCTGGAAACATGCCCCCACACAGCCAAACACACCAATAGCAGTACTAGGTCTTTATTGTCCCCCAGCATCCCTGGCACCCTGAGCTATAAATGAGTTGAAGTGTATCTGCAAAATCAACCCCGTGGAGACAATTAGATTAGTCGGAATGTGCTCCCGGTGCACGCTGCAGCAGTAATAAACTTACTCACATATCACCCTAGAGTACCTAGAATTTAAAGGCAAACCCAAAGATTCACACAATACCTGGACTCAATAATCCTACCATGAAAAGTGGTGATAATGGGTTGATAACTAGCTCATGAATGAATATATGAATAGAATAAATGGAATTAATTATATGCATTCCTATCATTTGTAGTGCCATTAACCCATGAAGGAAGAAAAAGAAACTGTGTCCCTATTCAGCATTTTTTCATTAAGGTGGAAAGAACAATGTAGGCATAGAATTTAAGGCAATTTTGCTTTGAACCATTTCAGAATGCTTTCAGTTTCTTCAACTTATCTGCTGAAAATGTGTTAGGCAAACTGGCCTATCTCAATTTTTCAGGTGTAGCTCCTCTATCAGAATAGATTTTAAGAAAGAAAAAGCCTAGAAATATATTTTTTTAAAAAACGAATTCTCTTTTTGTACCAGGATGTGATTCCCAGCTAAATGTAAACCCAGCGCGTCAAAGCTTACATCTCACAACTGTATTTGCATCGATGACATGCGTCTACTGCTCAACAATCCCGTCTTTTGCCAAGGCTAAAATAGGTCTGAAAGGATTACAGAGAGACAGAACCTGAGATAGAAAAGTCCGATAAATTGTATTTTGATTATTCAGTAGCCATTGAAAGAGAAAGTAAGAAAGGAAAAAAACAAAAAGAAATGATCGGCTATTCTGTGTTAGACAAGATCCTGGGAATACGAAATTCCGTGTGAAAAGTGTTAGAAGAGAAATAGGACCAACAAGCTGGGAGTGGTGGAGACAGCTTTACAGAAGAATTTGCGCTGCGCCTTGACAGCTGGAGTTCACTAAGCAAAGATGAAGGGAAGGGCAGCCCCGGCCCGGGCCTCAGCAGAGGCACCGAGGCACCGCAGACACCGGCGGAGGGGAGGCGGGGAATCCTCACGGTTCGGCGATCCTAGGGTGCCAGGGCGCGAGTGAAAGCCGTGGAAGATGAGAGAATGGTTAGGGCCACGCTGGGAGGGGGTATGTGCCATTCTGAAAGTAAGCAGGAAACAGGTCACGGGAAAGTCTGGATAGAGAGACCACGCTGGAGCCACGCGCTGGCGCGGAAGCTAAGGGGACGCGCCCCTGCACCTGGAGGGCCCAGGGGCTGCGCTGACCCAGTGCGAACGCAGGACAGGAGCGCCGGAGACACGGCAAGGTCAAAATAAACAGGAACTGGCTGAACAGATACAGAGAGATGGCACATTTACCGGCGCAGAAGCTCGGGATAATGCTATGTAATACAGAAAGGGAACGCAGTAGGCCAGCTAGTTTGCAGGAAAGATAATGGCTTTAGATTTTCCGATGTTGGGTGTGCACTGCTGGCAGGGGGCTTAGAGTACGATTGGGGGTGGCACTGCAGCGCAGGGGAACTGAAATATAAGTGATCATCAAATTTATAAGAGGCTAAAGTCTTGGAGTCTTTGCAAAGCCAGAAAAGTGGCCTACTAGGTGGAGTCTGAGGAGCCAAGCTGAAGCCGCAGCCGACCGAGTCTGCTCAGCCACAGTCCTGCCTCAAACGCCTTCGTGGTTATCTGTTAAGGTTCCCCCGCGACTGTGAGGGTGTTTATCTTAAAGACTTTGGGGGAGGTAGGAACACTTAGACAGTAAGTGTTGTTGTATTGTTAGAGAGAAGGCTACTTTTGTGTGAAGTATTGTTACATTCGGAAAGGATACTTTATGTTGTTTCCTTTGATGGTTCCTTAACGTCAAAGTTTTCTAGTTTGTTTCCTTGTATCCCATTATAAAACCCCTTAAAGCTGTAACTGAGGCAGAACAGGCTTCTCTCGCTGTTCTCCAGAATTGCTGGCCTTCTGACAATAAAGCATGGCAGACCTAACCCTGTCATTGCATGTTGGCTGGACAGTGACCGGCAGGTGGCCAGTCCCCTTTCCCAGTAATATATGAGGCCAGGGAGTTTCTTTGATGTTCATCTGACTGTCCTCTCTGCCTGTGTAGAGTAGGCACTCAGTAAACTTCTGTTATTTAATTATTTTTCTGTAGGAATAAGCAGAAAATAGAAATATAAGGCGCTAAGAATAGGATCTTATAAATACAACTGGGGCACAACTATATTTAAGGGACAGAAATGAGATTCCAAGAAAAGGAGTATGAGAAGAATAGTAAAAAGTAGGGAGATACCTGGGAAAGAGAGACACCTTAGAAGCTTAGAGAGCCCAGTACTGTGTAGGGGAGCTAAGGAGGGATCCAATGTAGATGCTGGGAGCAAAGAAGACAGACGACACCAAAATGCAAAGCAATTCATTCCTGGGACATAACCCTACGAAGGCATATCATGTGCTATAGACTAACTTTAGGGACGACAGCGTTTTAATCTGGTGATTATTTAACATCTATGTTTGCAAATGTCTCAGGCATGTTTTGTTTTTATTTAGCACCGTAGTTCATTTAATCTCAATTAGCAAATAAGATCCTGAGACTCAGAGAGACAGGCAATGTGCTACGGGTTCCACAAACAGAAATCTCACAAAATTGAAAACACTATTGTTCAGGAATTTGTTACATGTCTTTTCATTACGTCAATTTTCGATGACAAGAGATTTTGGTCCTACGGTCTTTGTAAAGCCTCTCAGAGAACCAGTCCCACCCCTACTCCCTGTTAAGGTAAGTACCCTCTAACTAGAGGGTTTCCCAACACCCCCCCCCCGAGAATGTACTTAGGATGCTGTCTACTCACATTCCTTTCTTATCCCCAAAGGGACCATAGCACTGATTGGAAATACTTCTTCAAAATGCAGTATCTTTGGCCAGAACCTAAACTTAATCAAATAAGTATTTAGAGAAAATAAAAGACACTTAGCAAGCATCTGCAAGGAACTATAGCTTCAAGAATCATAGAAAGAGTTTGAAAATCCTTGAAGAAAGATCCTAAGCCTCACCATTTATCAGAATCACCTGGAGAGTTATTTAAGCATCTATCAGCACTTCCCATCATTTTTCTATCCCACCTGCATCAGATCCTAAGGAGCATACAAAGAGGGTGCTTGTGGCTGACACCTGGCCTCAAGGCACTCGCCTGCTAAGGACTGAAGGGATCAACCTCTCTGGTCTCACCTGTGTCTCTGTCCAGTGAAGGGTTGATTTAGCAGGCCTAGGTTGCTTAAACACTGTACTTTCCCAAAAAAGGAACTGGCCTTTGATTGGCTTCAGGGTGATAACCTCTGAGTCTTTGAGATATCCTGCCTGATAAGAGTGCTTTTTTATGCCCAAGTCCTGGTGTCATCTCTGGGGGGCTGGAGACTGAATAGCTAAGGTTGGGTCACATACATGCTGAATGCCTAAGTGGGTCCCCAATAAAAACCCTAAATGCCGAGACTTGGGTGAGTTTATCTGGTTGGCAATACTTTGCTCATGTTGTCACACCTGGAAGCTTGCACCTGGTTTCTCCTGGACTTTGCCTACCTGCCTTTTTTCTTTACTGATGTTAATTTGTATCTTTTCACAATAAACTATAACCATGAGTATTACGGCTTTCTTGAGCTCTGCAAGTCCTAGTGAATTACAGAGGCCAAGGGAGTCCTGGAGACTCCTGTAGGAGAGAAGTATCTTTTCCTCACCCATGACAAGATTCATGTTGGTGGTACATATAATAAAGAATAGGTTGAAAAGATAAAAAGCAAAGAAATGTATTTAGTATGAGTTTTATGTGACACAAGACCATTCAGGGAAAACTGTATTTTTATGCTTGGGTTTGATGAAGAGTGGACAGTTGTCTAAGAAGTGTGATTGGACAAAAGGGTATGATTTAATGATAATACCTGGGAAGAATTTAGCAAGGCCTATTTGTTCACATTCTTCTTGGCCTGGGTCTTTGTTCCTTTCTTCCAGGTATAGGGAGGACACCTGCTGTCACATAAGGGACATTAGGAGAGAAGGAAGGAACAAAGTCAGAGAGAGACCTTCCTAGGTTTTATGGCCTTCTGTAGGGAGGAGGTACAAGCTGGTAGAGAGGTCTTACTGGTTCAAGGTACCATATTTAGTGACACAGTATCCTGAACTCCATCTGCCCCAACAAGTCCATTCTGTATACAGAAGTCATTTCTTTTCCTCTGTTGTTTTAACTTACCTCCTACTAAACTTTATTTTGATTTTATCTGCATGTGTGTGTGGGTGTGTTTTTGGGGGGGGACCTAGGTTTTATACTTCTCCTTTTGTCCCTCGGCTGTTTCAGAGTGCCAGACACAGAGGAGGTGATCAGTAAGTGGGGATGCTTGAGCCGTCCTTCCAAGCGGCTTGGACATCCACGATTGAAATGGTTTGTGAGTCACATTAATCTCACAGTCTACAAATAACTAACCTCTCCCCTTTTCCAATTCGATCCATGGCAGGATACGAGGCTGGTTGCTGTGAATTTCTGCCTCTCTACGGGGCTGCTCTGCTACTTTAAGTTAGGTGCCAGTACGCCCTTGAAGCGTTTCCTCTGTCCATTTCACGTACAATTACCCCTTCAATTCACCACACACCAAGGGTCCCGGCATCCTGGTGCCATCCATTCTCGTTGCATTACTGGCCAAGCATCATGGAATTGTGATAAGCTTGGCATGGATGCCTATGGAAAATTTCAGTTTCCAAACCCCTTTACTAAAGACCATTTGATGTGAAATAAAGCAAGCAGGTGTGGCAATGAGCCTTTCCCTAAAGCCAACAGAACACTGGCTGTGAAGAGGTCCAAATGTCACACCCATACCATAAATAGAGCAAATTTTGCTTTGTTGACCTTTGCATTCTTTAAAGGATGAGATTTCTTCTCGGCTATAAAATCTCTGTTAGAAAATTGCCTCTTGGAGACGATAAAATCAAATGTTTCTGTGCAGCGGTGGTGCCTAGGAGGGAAGTGTTAAATAATCCCAACTTGTTTTTATTTCTCCACAAATGTTCTTAATATTCTCCTTACTTTGTTCAAGAAGGGCAACTGGGCATAGAACCTTCCTGCTTAACTGCAAAGGCATCAGGGCGCCTATAATTTAAGATGTCTAATAAAACTGATTAGCAGAAAAGCTAATGGTGACTTGGGGTTGAATTAGCCAGCTGGAATCGGAAACACCAGGATCTGGATGCAAAGAAAACATTCAAGTTGAGATGCAGATTGAGCATGATACAGAACATAGGTTCACGAGAGCACAGTCCCTGGCCACCAGGAAGTCAGGATAACCAGAGACCAGTGTCAGAGACAGCAGTCTCTTTGTTAAGTTCAGAGCCTGGAAGGAAAAACAAATCAGCAAAGATGCTTCTGTCAACCTGATCACAGAAGCCAGTTAAAGCTTGTCTGAAATACCAACACCAACATCTATGCGGCAATGCTTTCAAATGTTCGATGTCAGTAGATACTTTCTTGAAATTCCGATTCTGATACAGTCAGTGGGGGAGGCCAGGAATCTACCTTTCTAACAAGCTCCAGGGTGATGGTGACACTTCTGGTCTACAGACCACACCTTGAAAAGCACCTACCCTGTACCAGATACTGCTTTATGTTCTTTGTATAAATTTACTATTTTAATCCTCATCACAGCTACCATCATCATCTTTCTCATCTCAGAGGGCACAGAGAGGTTACGACTGTGCCCACATTCACATTGTTCAGAGCGGGCTTCCAGCCCAGGTAGCTTGATCCCAGAGGCTGTGCTCATGTGACCACCAAGCTGTATGCTCTTCCCGGGATGTACGGCCTATGTTGCCCCTCAGATTTGTGTAACTGGTATCAAGCCAAGCCAAACCTGCATGCCCCAGCAGAGTTCAATCACCGTAGCCATCAATGATTTACTGTCCAACCTAATCCAACAAGAAGAACAAGGGACTAATAATATTTACTCAGTGGAATAAGAGACCCATAGGACCGGCAGTGTGCCTGCCGCAGCCTCCTTGCACAGTGGTTTGTGTGTGCATACCCTTTCATCCATCATTTATTGTATCATTTTCTACCTGAATCTGTCCCTGAGAAGTGAAAATAGGCAGCAGATTAGCAGGAGAACAATACGCATGGATTTGCTCTCATTTTCTCCCAGAAGAGAATCTGGCTCGACTTCCTCCTCAAGACTTTCCAGCCTCTGTGTTTATACAGTTTTGCTTCTCTTTGTGAGGCAGAGAAATGCTGGCATCTCCCGTGGATTAAAATAACTGTAAAAACCCTGATTTGAAAGGGCCTCTGGGCCTGCTGCCTCGCTGCTCCAGGCAGCTAAAGATTAGAATTCTATTGCATTACAATCTACTGTGTAGGAGTCAGGGACTGAAGGAAGGGGGCCCCAGGCCGGCCGCCTGATGGTACACAGCCTTTGCCTGGGGTCCCAGCAGCTCTGCAGCCTCCAGCAGCAGCTACAGCAACTGGCCAGGCAGGGGCTTCGTCTCCAAATCCTTGCCCCTCAGTAAAGAGACTTAGCTTTCTTCATGCATCCCCAAATGCCCAGAGAGACTCATCTAAGTCAAAACATATGCGTGGAGACACAGGGGCCGAGTGGGACTGGGAGAAACAGTGGCATGACTTCGTCTGCCTGCTGCCCAGGAGAGGGAAGGGAGAACAAGGGAGGAAGAAAATATTCCCCGATCAACAAGTGAAAACAGAAAGTCTCCCCCACTGCCCCAGTGAGAATACTTCCCCTCTTTAATATTTATTGGATTTATTTCTGATAAATTTCCATCTTGGGCACAAGTAATAATACATAGAATAGGCAGAAAACTTAAGGGTAGAAAATGCTGTGTGATCTCAGCCAATGTTAAGGAGAAACAAACATGTAATGATTTGTCTCTTTCTGTGATATTATCAATTACATAAGAGGGAGAGCGATTTTCCTATAAGGATGCATTTTTAAGACATTTGTATTTTTGAAGTACTGTGTATATATAAAATCAGCCTCTGGAATACATATTTTTAATATTTACTGTTTATTTTTGAGACAGAGTGTCACTCTGTCACCCTAGGTAGAGTGTCATGATGTCATAGCTCACAGCAACCTCAAACTTTTGGGCTCAGGCTCAAGTGACCCTCTTGTCTCAGCCTCCAAAGGAACTGGGACTACCCATGCCCTCCACAATGCTTGGCTAACTTTTCTACTTTTAGTATAGAGGGGGCTCTCTTGCTCAGGCTGGTCTCCAATCGAGCTCAAGCAATCCACCTTCCTTGGCCTCTCAAGATTATAGGCTTGAGCTGCTGCACTGGGCCTGAAATATATTATGCTTAAAAAAAAAATTTAGTATATTATAAAGCTTAGAGAATGCCCAATTTTCATCTCTGCCAAAGGATAAGAGAAAATGCTTTTACTTACTATATGTAAACAAATATATAGATATATAGACACCACAAATATTTTCCAATTATCTGAGAGTTTAAAATGTAACAAAACTTTTACACAGTTTTCTTTTTAAATTTTCTTTCCACCTTAATTCATGAACCAAGGCAGCAGGGTAGTAAGCAGTCAACTCACAAATGAATTCAGATGTGTAGAGAAAATGGAATTTCTTGATTTGTCTATAACTAACCAGGCTTCTTCCCAAGATGGATGACAACAACAGCAACAAAAATATCCTAAATGGTCAATCTGTTTATCTGAGGTTTGATCCTATGGTTCAAATAGGACCTTTAAGTATAACTCAGTTTCTTTTGGATAAAAGTACTTCTTCAAGGCTTTCCCTCCCCATGGTTCTCCCTGGAGCTTGTCTCTAGGTGTTTGGGAGTGAAGGGGGACATGGAACTTCTTGGCTTTAGAGCTAGATGTGCCCATGGATCCATACTGGATCTGGCCAGTATCAAGAACTGTATCACTGTATCCCTTACCTGTCTGAAAATCGTCATGCTTCTGTCATTTAAAGCTAAAGTCTGTGATCGGTTTAAGTTATTGTTTGTTTTCTGTCTGCTAGGTCAGGGTCTGACAATATTTCCTGGGTGATTCAGCCTCACATCAGTTGGCACTGGTGGTACAGACTTCTTTGAGGTCCAAGGTGGACCTCTCATTTGGCCCCTGCTCAGATGATTCACGCTCGAGAGCATAAGCCCTCCCTGCCCTCTCACACTTCTCTGCTAGACCCTCTATTACTCCCATATCCAGCTATGTCACAAAAACCCAAGAGTAAATTGAGAAATCTAAGCTTGAGAAATTGAAATCGCCAGAGACCATCAGAAAAACCCAAAGAGGGAAATTGAGGCATATGCCTAATCACACCCACATTCTTTCACCTTTCTCTTCCACAAACCTCCCAAAATTTTGCTTTTAAAAAATTTTCCCCAGGCTGGGTGCAGTGGTTCATACCTATAATCCTAGTATACAGGGAGGATGAGGCAGGTGGATCACTTGAGCTCAGGGTTTTGAGACCAGCCTGGGCAAGAGTGAGATCCCATTTCTACTAAAAATAGAAAAAGTATCCAGGTACAGTGATGCTGCCTGTAGTCCCAGCTACTCAGGAGGCTCAGACAGGAGGAGCCCTTGAGGTGGCAATGATCTAGGATGATGTCACTGCACTCTAGCCTGGGTGACAGTGAGACCCTGTCTAAGTTCCCTAGCCTAACCCTCCCACCTCCCACCGTCAAACAACAAGGCCTATAGGTTTTCTTATCATTGGTGAAAATGTTAAACTGGGGCATTGTTAAAATGAAATAGTTTAAGTTGCAACAACTGTTAAACTGAGAATTTTATGTCTGGAGCTCTCATATTTGGTCATTACATATTTTACAACAAGAGCCAAAAAAAATTTTAAGTAGTCTCTTTCTGGATCTGAAGACCTCTGAAAATGAAAATCCCACTTTCCATGTTAATAGTTAACTGTTACTTTATTTCTTCTCTTTCCATTCTCTCTGTGACAAACCCAACATTTCTCACATAGAGAACTTGGTCTTGGGCTGACTTGGGAGGAGCGCTAGTCCACAGAAAGGCAAAAGAAAAGAGCATGTTAACAAAATATCAAATATCCCACTCATGACTCAAGGCAAGGTTAGATCACATTTGAAAGTTATTTGGCTTATATTCTATCTCTCTACTGTCTTCCATGATTATTAGAGTATTAAACTCAAAACACACTTATTTATCATTGCCCACTTGGTAGGGAATGATGTGGCTAAAAGAAAGGTCAGAAGGAAGACCAAGGAAAGTTATTTGCAGAGAAATAAAATGTACTCTGTCTTTGGAGATGTATCTATTATATGAAATAAAAATAACATGAACAAGGATCTTCCCACCCGGTCCAAAAAGCCAGAGGAGTAGGCAGCGGCTGAAGCCAGTCTCCTCCCCTACACCTCCTTAGGCCGTGTCTCTTATAAAAGGTGAACTCTGCCCTACTCTGCCTCCGACCAGAGGGATTGAGGCAGCACCTGCCTGCTTTCTTTAACTATAAACAACTTTTCCTCTGGTTCTGTAATCATCAGGACTGAGACCATGAAAGCAGAGAAATTCTCAGTGTACCATGGAGAATGACTTCTTTTGGAGCTTTGTCATTGTGGTGGCTCTTTAAACAAAAACCACAGTAGAAAATAATATAACTGTAAATTATGTAGCACCCAAACCACAAAGCCTAATTATTAGAGGTTTCTCGTTCATTTGAAAGAACCAATCCACCTTAAACTGTTGAAGAACATAGCAGAGACTCCTGAGATCCAGGACAGTCTTGTCTTCTGGGCAACCAATGAAAGTATTCATTTAGCTCTCCTGCAATTAGTCAAGACCACATGACTGAGTGGCCCACAGAATGACCGGAATTAATAGCACATGCCACTTCTTTGTCTGAATCATCAATATATCCCAACCAAGACTGGTCCATGTGTCAGACAATTATAGCTGGAAGCTTAATACACCCTGCCATGATTTTTTGAAAATAAAATGTTATTGGAATGAAACTACAGTTACTGCTGCTTTTCTATGACAATGGCAAATTTGAGTAATTGCAGTAAAACCATGTGACTTGCAAAATCAAAACTATTGACTATCTGGCCCTCTACAGAAAATGTTCACCAACCCCTTCTCTAGTCTCTCTCTACCTCTGTCTCTGTGATGTAATAACCTTATTAAAGATGGCGGCTAATAGGAAAAAAGTCCAACTGAGTGACAGTGTGCAGCAAAGCTCCCCTGCCTTTAACTGAAGTTCATGTAAGTGAAAATGATACTGTATTATTCAATGCCACAGAGATTTTAGGATTATCTGTTACAGCAGCTTTCCCCAGAAGACCAAAGGCCATATGAATAAACCTGTGAGCTCTTGGTTAGCCATTTTGATTCTTAATTTACCTGCAAACTGAAAATCTCTTCCTTATCAATGCCTCTGACAGTACCCACAGTGCCACAACCTCCTTCTAGACAGAATCCAAACTAGCAGTGACTCTAGCAAATATGAAGTCACATATGTGTTTTCCATCCCTGCAAAGGCCAAAAACCCAACTGGTTTAGGACAGGGCTAAAAGAGAGCAGCGGACTATCAAACCCCTTAGCTGTTGGTGTAGAGTCATAGTTCCCATACATGAGTAAGACTCCGGAAGCTTTAAATGGAAACACTTCTTACTACGTGTCTCAGAAGAGCTGTTTCCTGGGAAGGCCACGTGGCAAAGATGTTAATAGCTGCCACTCATGACCCTCCACACGAGGCTCCGCTACGAGACACAAGGACAGAGCCTTGGGACCAGGCATATGCATTTCCCCAGTTGGAAGAGCACCTGCCCTCCGTCAGCAGGCAGGAGTTCCCCGACTGTTACTCCCATCAGCTGATGTGCACATTCAGACTGTAACTGGGATCCTACAGATTGAGGAGAGAACATTTTAATCAAGACCCAGAGACTTTTTTGACTTGAGGAACATGGAAAAGTAAAACGTAAAACGACTCTCAGGACTTCATTACTTCCCTCCTGCACAGCAAGTATCCCAGGGAAAAGCACAAGATCACTTTCAATGGCTCCGAGGAACTCTTCTGACAGTGAGGCACCAGTAAGAGGTTATCCATGAGAATGAGTTCTCCCTAGCACCAGTGTGCGCGGTGATGAGAATAAACTTCCTTCGGCAATCTGCTGCCAGGGAGGTTGGAAGGGTGAACGAAAGCGGCCAGAAGGAAAAGCTCTTCAGATTTTAAGTTGTCTCTTACTGGATGGTTTTCGCAAAACAAAACGAAAAACAGGGTCAATGGAAAAATCTGAAATTGTGCAATCCAAAAAAGAGGGAAGCTATTCCAGATGCTTCAAAGCCTACACTAACAAATACTATTAAATTACTTACAAACTCCCCAAGCCTGGTTTTCAGTAGGTCTGGTATGTTACATACACATCGTTACCTTTGAATTGCATATTGGTTTTTAACCAGAATTGAACCTTTTCTTTTCTTTTCTTTTCTTTCCTTGAGACAGGGTCTCACTTTATTGCCCTCGGTAGAGTACTGTGGCATCATAGCTCACAGCAACCTCAAACTCTTGGTCTCAAGTGATCGTCTCACCTCAGTTTCCTGAGTAGCTGGGACTACAGGCACCCACCACAATGCCTGGCTATTTTTAGAGATGGGGGTCTCACTCTTGCTCAGGCTCGTCCTGAACTGAACTCAGACAATCCACCTGCTTCAGCCTCCCAGAGTGCCAGGCAGGATTACAGGCGTGAGCCACTGTGCCCACCTTCGTTTTTTCTTTTCTTTTCTTTTCTTTTTTTTTGAGAGACTCACTCCATTGTCCCAGGCCAGAGTGCTGTGGTATCAAAGCTCACAGCAATCTCAAACTCCTGGGCTCAAGCATTCCCCTTGCATCAGCCTCCCAAGTAGCTGGGACTCCAAGGGCCCACCACAATGCCCCACTAGTTTTTCTATTTCTAGTAGAGATGGTGTCTTGCTCTTCCTCATGCTGGTCTCCGACTACTGAGCTCAAGCAATCCACCTACCGGGGCCTCCCAGAGTGCTAGGATTACAGGCCTAAGCCACTGTGCCCAGCCTGAATTTGTTAAAGGATCTATGAAAACTTACTTTGTATACAAATGTCCTTGTAGGAATTCTTTTGATTTTTATTCATTTATTTATTTTTCTGTAGAGCCTACATAGAGAAAGCATTTTACCTAGACAAGTTTTTGTGGTAGTGATTCTCAGAAGAAGTTATGTACGATCCTTTATTCTTACTAGATGACTGGTCCCAAAATTATGACAATGTAGAAATCACACAAATAAGCCCCTTATACCAAAGTATGCCCCCAGCATCACCTGCCCCCTTGCAAGGGTTACCTCTCACTGTTATGTTGGGGAGAGAAAAGGTGGGTTTTCTATACTGCTGTCTCCAAGTTCTCTACTTACAGTGGGCAGGGATGGGGGAGGGGACGGTTAGAGCATCAGCGGGACCTGACATTTCTGAGGCCTCTGAGCTTGAAGTAGTTCCTTTGTTCTATCTCTAGAGAACCACTGAAGGGGAAGTCCATTCCTCTTTACTCTCACTTTTATTCTTAGCACCACTGTACTCATGGCTGTACAGGAGGATTTAACTTTCTCAAGGGCTGGAGAAATTAAAGAGAATTATGCACAGGGGAAACAGAAACTGTGTAGTACACACAAATTTCTCATAATCCAAAGGAAAGGCATCCAGAGCAGTAGAGCTCCCAGGACTACTTGTAGGGTCACATCCCACTCATGACCTTGCTCTGCTTGTTACCAGACAAAAGAGGGTTTGGCCACCTGCCACTGTCAGCCAGATGTGGAGATTAGGGGATTAGGTCCACCAAGCTTTATTACCAGAAGGCCAGCAATCCTGCAGAATAGTGAGGGTAGTCTCTCAATTCTTTTCTGTCTCGGTTACAATTCTAATAGTTTTTATAATGGGATACAAGGAAACAAAACCAGGAAACTTTCACCTTATCTGAAAGAATCATCAAAGAAAACAACACAAAAGTACCCTTTACTCTAACAGTAGAAAAACACTTACTGTCTAAGTGTAACTACCTCCCCCAAAGTCTTTCTTTTTTTCATTTTTTTAGAGTCTCACTTTATCACCCTAAGTAGAGTGCTGTGGCGTCACAGCTCACAGCAACCTCCAACTCCTGGGCTTAAAGGATTCTCTTGTCTCAGCCTCCCAAGTAGCTGGGACTACAGGTGCCCACCACAACATCTGGCTATATCCTCACAATCATGGCAAAACCTTAACTAAATAAACGTGAAGGTGTGGGGGCCAAGAAGGTAGGCTGAGCAGACGAGGTCAGGTGGGCTGCTTCCGCTCAGCCTGTCCCACTCCATCTAGCAGGCCACTCTGCTGCTTCAGGCTGACTTCGCACTTTCCTACGTCCTCTTGTCTTTTCCACCCCCAACTCCACATGTGGCCACAGGCCTGCCTGGTGGGAAGGTCGTATGGCCTTCACTGTCTGCACACAGGTGCTGCTTTCAAACCAGATGCATTTGATGCTCCCAAACAATGTATCAATCTGAATCAGAGTCACCTGGTCTAGAATGACGTCTTAGAGGGCCTCTGCTATACCGTCAGGGGTCAAGTTTAACATTCCACTGCTGAAACATGAGAAATGAAGAATATCACCTTAATACTCCAAAGTCCTCCAGGGCAGAGAGGACACTTCAAGTCTGGTACCTTCCAAAATTTCCCCTCCAGGTAATTTCAACCTTACCTCTTTATCTTCCCACCTACTTACACAGTTGCTCACCCCCACACACACGTCCATACACAATTAAAGCATGCACAGAGCTTATCATAAATTAAGCATTAATTCTCTGAGGAATTAAATTCTAAAGACTAAGGAGTCATTTTTTTCTTTCCAATTTTCTGTTCAGACCTGCCGAGAATGCCCAGTGGCCATTGTTCCACTATTGTTCTCTTAATAGCTATTCCCTTCATAACTCAAAACAGGCCCTGATTCAGTTCTGAGGTTTGGCAGCCCTAAGCCGTCTGGGAGTCTGATTAACCTTCCTCTGTCTTCCAATCAAAAAAATCATGAAAACAGAAAAAGATGCATTGACAGAATTTAAATAACTAATACCAGTGAAGAAAATTTCCCAGTTTGGGAAATAATTTGTCTCTACATACAAAGCAGATGAATAGAGCTGAGAAACAGTTACCACCCGAGTCATGAATACAGCACTTTCATGTCTATAGAAGAACCAGAGATCTAGGCACCAAAGGAATCAACTAAGGTAGGAAAAGTTACCCTAAATTTGTACATTTGAAACTACAATCATATCCCAGACAGCTTGACGGTCACTGCTACTCCCCACCACCCCCATTCTACAATTAGAATGTACAATTCTACAATACTACAATTTAGAATGTGCTATAGTATATCCCCAGCTATGACACCAAGAGTACAGTTCTGGTGGTCAAGAACTGTAATTATCACATCAGCTGGCAAATACGATAAAGGCAGACTAACTCTACAGTCAGAAAAATGTAAGTTCAAATCCCAACTCTTCTAATAACTAGCTATATGACTTTAAACTTCCTGAGTCCCTAATAATTCATTTACAAAATGCAAATAATACTTCCTATGATTGTTTTACAAATGAAATAATTTAAGTATTCTTTACAATGTCTGTTACATGATAAGCTCTTTATAAAGAGTTGTGAAGAGCAGGTAGAATAGTGAAATAGTTTAGAGCACAGGACAGGAGTCTGAGCGTCTCTTCCAGCTAGGTATGAATAGAGCAACATTTGAATTACATACTCAAAGGTGGGCCTTCCTCTTTCCCTTTCTGCTGGATGACATGCAGGCAAGGTAGTGAATAAATTTAGACCATTCAGATTAGGGTAACACACTAGAAGTAATCAATCAACAAGACTGCTACTCTCCTGCTCCAACTTAGACTGATTACTCTCTAGCCCTGTTCTTCAGTTATCATCTTGAGACCACCTTTCTTTCCTTCGTTGATTTCTTTAGTGCCTACATCTCTGGTTCTTCTCTTTATTCATTCATTTTGCTTCATTATAAAAGGGTCCATGAAAGGTAAGCTTTCTATGTTCTTACATGTTTAAAAATGCATTTTCTTTTCATGTTGAATAATAGTTTGGCTGGGTATAAAATTCTCAGTTGAACTTCATTTTCTGTTAGGTTTTTGAACATTATGCTCCACTGGTCTCTAGCATCCAATATTTCTATTGAAAAGTCTGATATATTTATTTAACTTACCATCTAATAGTCCCCTTCCATTTGAAAAGACATGCTATTCTTTAGCCCATGAGAAACTACATGTTTTTGCTCCTGTTACAACTTTATTGAGTTTTTTCAGAAAAAAAACAAACTTTCCAGAAAAAGAAAGTCTATTATCAAATGTTGGAATTTCTGAAATTATTCTCTTTCTCAGATCTTTAGCTCATATTTTCCCTTTATTGTCTTTTTACTTTATTTTACATTGTACTGGTTTTTTGAACTTTATCTTTTAATTCTTCTACTGAAATTTTACATTGATAAGCACAACTTTATTTTCCAAGTATTGTCTGATATCTTTTTCATTGCATGCTATTCTTGTTCATGGATTCAGTGTTTTCTCAAGTTGTCAAATGTTGCCAAACTCTTTATAAGAATTATCCCATTATTTCTTGCAATCACTGTCTGAAGAATGAAAGATAATTATTATTTATAGATAATAAAAATAAACATAGCAAAATGAATGTCCTAAAATCAAAAAGCAAATATATCTAAGTGGTACTATGCAGAATTGGGCTCTATTCTTAGGTAGCCTAGATATCAGAGCCAAAAACTTTAACCACTGCAAATCACAAATAATAGAAGAGGAAGATGGAAGAGTCTGAGAAGCAGCAGAGATTGAAGTGACTGCTGACATTGAAGATAGAAGGGGCAATGAGCCAGGGAAGGTAGGTAGTTTCTAGAAGTCTCCAGAAAGAATATAGCCCTGTGAACCCATTTTGGACTTCTGACCTCCAGAGCTGTATCACCATAAATTTTTATTCCCTTAAGACACTAAGTTTGCACTAATTTGTTACTTATACACATAGACTAATACGTATATCTTGCTTGCATATTTGTTAGATTTATTCCTTGATATTCTAAGCTTTTTGACAATTTTAAATGACTTTCTTTCATCAATTACATTTCTGAATTGCATTTCTAAATGATAATTTCTCTAAAATATATTGATTTGTGTATGCTGACTGAAAGACAAATGTTATACTCTCTTTGGGCTGCTACAAAATACCATAGACTTGGAGGCTTATAAATAACAGAAACTTACTCTTCACAGTTCAAGTTTAAGATCAAAGTGCTGGCAGATTCATGTCTGATGAGACCCTACTTCCTAGTTCACAGATGAGTATCTTCTCACTATGTCCTCACATGGCAGAAGGAGCCCAGGAGTCTCTGGGTCTCTCAGATAGGGACACTAATCCCATTTATGAAGACACAAATCTCATTTCACCATCACAACTTAATTACTTCCCAAAGGCCTGCCTTCTATATACTATCATATTGGATTAGAATTTCAACATATGTATTTTGAAAGAATATAAATATTCAGTCTACAACAATAAGCACATTCCTTAATTCTTATAGAATACCTAATGACTTTTGGTTGAAAATTTAATAGAAAATTATAATGTAATAATCATAATCTTTTCCAAAACTTGTACTTTGTTTCTTTGATGTTTTCATTGATTATTTTATTCTTTTTATTGCCTAGCATAACCTGTACAAAGTTAATAGTGACAGTATCTAATAAGTATATTTGATGGATTTGATTTGCTAATATATTATTTAATCCATATGTACTTATGTTCAGAAATAAAAGTGGTCTACGATTTTCTCTTATGTTATTCTCACTCAATTTTGTTGTAATCAATATATACATCTTACATAATGGAAAAGTTTTCCATCTCTTTCTATGTTCTAAAATAGTTCATATGCTATAAATTATCTGTTTTTGTTGGTTTTTTTTTTTTTTTTGAGACAGAATCACACTATGTTGCCCTCAGTAGAGTGCTATGGCATCACAGCTCACAGCAACCCCAAACTCTTGGGCTTAGCAATTCTCTTGCCTCAGCCTCCCAAGTAGCAGGAACTACAGCCACCTGCTACAAGGCCCAGCTATTTTTTGGTTATAGTTGTCATTGTTATTTAGCTGGCGTGGGCTGGGTTGGAACCTGCCACCCTTGGTGCATGTGGCCAGTGCTATAACCACTGTGCTATAGGCACCGAGCCTACCTTATCGATATTTCTAACAAAACAAATTTCTAATAAGAGTTATCAGTACTCATAATTCCAGTTCTGGCAATATATCTTCTTAGAAAATGTTTTATTTCATGTAGATATTCATATTTCTTAGTAGAGCATTGTACATTATAGCAATTGATTATGAAACATTCCAACATTTTGTCTAGTTGCAGTGATTTAAAATTAACCAGTTTAACTGGACACAAAATAGTCCCTCTGGTACTGTGATTACTAAAGATATAAATGAACTATCATTTCGGTCATGCCATATCAGTCAGATCTAAAATTGTAAAACTTACTATAACTAGTCTACAAAAAATATAATAATTCTCTCATGAGAATTATTTTATTTATAAGGTAAATTACAATATTTTAAAATATTTACAACAGGATAAACACACTGATTGTTACTTCAAAGTGAAAGATAAATCTTTGCCTGCCAAGACTTATATATTTTAACACTGGTAATATGAGTTTTACTTTGAGATCAATTTCTACATGTCTCTATGTAACCTCTACCTTTGGGGATCATGCTTTCTAAACTGTAAGCATCTTGTTGTCAAGAAATATGTCTCAGTGTCTAAAAATCTGTCTGGAACATATGCACATAGGATCTCAAGGTATAAAATTTAAGTGACTATTTGGAAGAATATACTTTAAGAGGACTAAATGTAAGACTAAATTTCTGGCATTATTGTGAATACAAAAATACACATTAAAAAACCTTTTAACTTAAATAAATTTCATAATTTTGAAATTCATTTATAATTGAGATAATTAATTTTCTTTCTTTGAAACTACTAAACAAAGAGAGAATGTGATTATACCAGTTTAAATGAGACAAAATTTCACATATTCTTACATCCAGTGTCTTTTTGCAACTGCACTAAGTGGTTACTCTAATTTTAAAATTTACTATACTGCTCATAACCACAAAGAAATTGTAAGTATATGTAACTATTTAGACATGGATATAAATGTATAATCCATGAATTCTTAAAAACAAATGCTTTCTTCCTCTTTTATCTTCAGCTTTACTAACCTACCTGGCAAAATGGAAATGAGATAATGCAGGAAGACAGGACCCAACAGCAGAGAGACACAGCACAACACCTAAATTGTCTTGCTCGGTTCAGATGGATGATCCCTGAGCCCCCAGGTCTCAGCATCAAGAATGAGTACAGTACCCAATTGAGCTGATGACCGAGTTACCACAAACACAAAGCAATCTTATGCAGTTTAACACATAATAGAAAAAATGAAAGTAAAGAAGGCAGTTACACAAAGTGGAAAAAAAAAAAAAAGTGGAAATATGTCCCAGAAAGAGGAAAGATCAGTCCCCCTCCATGAGTAGAGAAAGACCCAGAGTCTGTGCAGCCGCTCCTTTTATACTCTCACCAGTTTGTCCCGCCTTTCTTCCGGCAGAATTGGTTGTCATTTCCTTCCCTTTGATGTGATTGATAGGTGAGGGCTATAGAATAGATTCCATCACAGGTTACAAAACAGGGTGGTTATTTAAGGTTATATAACAGTCTCTCCTGTATGGTCTTTCCCAGAGTCCTTCAGGAAGCTCCACCCAGGCTATGCGAATTAGATGGTAATGAGCTCTAGGTCAGTTAAAAGTCACTAGGAACTTTTTACTATGTATGTTCCCACCAGGGAACAGTCCTTAGCTGCAGTTTGGTTCCCACCTACAATTTGGTTTCTGCTGCCTGCTTTTAGCCACTTCTTTTTCACCTGTTTACCTTCTATCAGACCTAACAGTCTTGGCACATAGTAAATCCTCAAGCAATATTTAATAAATGAAATTTTAAGAAGACAGAAATACAGAAAAAGAAAAGAAATAGGGAATGAACTAGAAGTCTGTGTACCTGGGTATTTAACTAGTGTGGAAATTTTATTAAGCAATAAAACTCAAGGCTTTTTAGAATATCGCCAGGCCAGAGTTAAACTATTTTGTTTTTCATGCTTTGCTTTTATCAAGACCTATGAAAGAAACTGCTTGGCAAGGGATAAAATGCTGTTCCAGAGGAGAATGTCTGAGCCTTAAAACACTAGCAAAATAAAACTTTACATTGTTTTAATTAAGACTAAAGGAAAAGATGCCAGAAAGCTTTTACTTTTGTGTCTCAAAGAAAATCTGCAACCTTCAGAAATTCATGAAATCCCAAGTAATGAGTTTTCAGAATTAAAAGAGAATTTTTTTAATTGGAATTTGGAAAATATGTTTTACTACTGTGATTCCTTGGAAGGCATTTTTAGCAACTTACATTTCTTCCTTTAAATGTGTGTAAATCAAATTATAATTGATTTGTGATGGGTAAGAGGTGGTAAAGAAATACCGTAAAGTATGGTCTTTTGTAAGTATTTACTGAAAGGATGCTTTGGTTAATTCAATATGTACTCAAATACATATTGAGTTAGTCTGTTTGGGCTGCTAAAACAAAAAGCCTTGGACTGTGTGACTTATAAACAATGAAAACTTATTTCTCACAGTTCTGGGAGCTGGGAAGTTCAGAATCAAGACTCCAACAGATTTGGCATCAGGTGAGGGGGGTTTCGCATGTTCTAAGGTAGCAACTTTTAACTATGTCTTCACATTGTAGAGGGGAAACAAGTTTCCTTGGGCCACTTTTATCTGAGTACTAATCCCATTCATGAGAGCTCTGCCTCATGACTTAATCACTTCCCCAAGGTCTCTACTTCCTAATACCATCCCCCTTGGAGGTTAGGATTTCAACATATGAGTTTTAGGGAGACACTGTTCTCCATAGCATGTTTAAATGAATGATTCTATATAAAAACCATGTTTAAATGAGATTGGACTTGGAGATTAATTTCCTTTATACATTTCAGTACAGCACTGGCTATTCTCCTACATAGTTCTTAGAGGTAGGGCAAACCAATTAACAATATTTGGCTACAGAAGAAAACTAGGCATCTGTCTTCACCACTGAGTAGTTATCCCAGTCAATCCACCCTCCACATGTAGCCTAAGTGAGTTTCTAAAAAGCAAACTCTCATAACATTTTGCATAAAACTCTTGGTGGTTTTCCTTTGCCAGGATTGGAGAGGGAGAATCCCTTAGCCTTGTCATTCAAGGCCATTTTCAATCTAGATGCTATCTAAATTTCCAAACTCATCTCCTGCCTCCTCCCTACCATAAACCCTCTTAACATTCCTTACAGCCAGAGTTTCCGTTTTCTGAATATTACAAATCTTTTCATATATTTCTGCCTTGGTTAAGATCGTGTTCTCTACTTGGAAGGCTTTTGTTTTTTATTTCAAATCAATATGAGGGTACAAATTTTTAGATTACACTGTTCTCACTTCCAAGGTAAAGTTCTCGTTGTAAAAGGATCCCTCACCCAGGGGGTCATGCTATACACCTTCACATTATGCCCATTAGGTGAGACCCTGCCAAATCCCCTCCCTCTTCCTGCCAATCATCTCCCCTCCCCCTCCTTCCCCCCCTTGCCTCCATAATAGACCATATTTGTGTTTTATTGTTCATAGGAGCATGCACTATTTATATGTTGGTTTCATATTAGTATTGAGTACACTGGATATTTATTTTTCCATTCTTGTGATACTTTACTAAGAATGTGTTTCAACTCCATCCAAGTTAACACAAAAGATGTAAATTCTCCATCTTTTTTTATGGTTGAGGAGTATTTGGAAGGCTCTTCTTGAATCCCATTTGGCAGAATTCTGTTTGTTATTCAAACTCCAAGTTCAACTCTTATCTTCTCTGTGAAGCCCTCCAAAATCTTCCCTTTGACCCTCCAACAGAAATGAATCTCTCCTCACTGCACCAGAAGGCATAAGACATTATTTATTTAGGTCCTTAACCCACCAGCTTTTCCTACGACACCTTAGGATAAAAGCTATTCAAGTACAGAAACTGGTTCTTGGTCATCTTTGTCCTTTGAGGCCTAACACAATGTTTAGCACATAGAGGTGAGTCAGTAAATCTCTGTAGCTCAGTACCATTAATACTTATTTGTCATGTGTAGCCAGGGCGAGTGGGGGAAGTTATTCTTAGAAAAATAACCATCTCCTCTGAAATGTCTGGTGGTAGACTACCTCTGATTTCTTTAGGTACTCTCTTCCCCAGTGGGGCTTACTGTAAAAACAGTAGCTTAAAGTAAGGGTAAGGCAGGGAGAAAAGGAAATCAGGAGGAAAGGGAGTGTTGGAGGTCAGAAAACAGAGGAAGAAAGCAGAAAGAGGCCTGGGAAAGACTGGGTCCTGCCTACACTCAACAGTATCAGGTCCTGGAAGACACTAGCCCTAATTGTTCCAAATAATCAAGTGTTGTCTCATTTCTGAACATCCCAATTCTTACTGAACTTGAGTTCTAAACTCCACTATCAAAATATGTGTTAGAGTTACCAATATATGACAATGATGGGCTGGGCACAATGGTTCACTCCTGTAATCTAGCACTTTGGGAGGCTCAGGTGGGAGGATAAATTGAAGTCAGGGGGTTAAGACCAGCCTAAGCAAGAGGGAGACTCCATCTCAAAAAATATATAAAAATACAAAAATTAGCTGGATATAGTAGTGCATGCCTGTAGTCCCAGCTACTCAGAGCTCTGAGGCAGGAGGATCACTTGAACCCAAGAGTTTGAGGTTGTAGTGAGCTATAATGATGGCACTGCACTCTATCCTGGGTGTCAAAGCAAGACCTGATTCAAAAAAAAAGAGAAAAGAAAAATAAAATGATGAGTTAGTCTTCATTTCATCTTCTGAACTCTTATTACTTAACAAATAAAAAAAAAATCTTGGGGTGGCACCTATGGCTGAAAGGAGTAGGGCCATATATTAGAGGTGGCAGGTTCAAACCCAGCCCTGGCCAAAGACTGCAAAAAAAAAGAAAAAAAAATCTCTGAAAAGAAAGATATCTAAGACAAGATAAACAGTAGGCATTGTTTGGAAGAGAGCGGAATTTACAGTCTACTCCTTTTTGAGTTATAACTCATGATATGGGGGGAGAGCAAGATGAGTTAAACTCAATATTCTAGCAGCAGTAACATGAGAGAGAGAGAGACTGTGAAAGTTTTAATATAAAAACTATTGTGCTACATTCTCCCCTTGCCATGCTGAATGATACACATTCATTCTGATAGCTCCTTTCTTACTCTGCCTGGCCCACCATAACAACATCCCACAGACTGGGTAGCTTAAGCAATAGAAATTTATTTCTCATGGTCTGGAGGCTGGGAAGTCCAAGATCAAGGTGCTAGCAAAGTAGTTTCATTCTGAGGTCTCTTCTCTTGGCTTGTGGACAGCCGCCATCTCACTGTGTGTTCACATGACCTATTCTCCATGCGTGTGGGATTGGGGTGGGGGCGGGAGAACAAGCTCTGGTGTCTCTCCTTATAAGGCCACCAATCCCATCACAAGGGGCCCACGCTCATGACCTCATTCAACTCTAATTACTTCCCCAAATCCCCACATCCTAGTACCATTACACCGGGGGTTAGGATTTCAACATATGAATTTTGAGGGGCACAAATATTCAGTCCCTTATCGCCCCCAATCTGCCAATGGTATCTTATCCCTTGCCTGCCTCTAACTCTGTGAATCATGCCTTCTTCACTGAAAAGTACTCCCTAGTGGCGTCACGTCCTCAGGTTGTGGATATATAGTAAGAGACTGACACATTATCCGTAGTTCTTTTTCTACCACACGTCCATCATCTTCCCTCCATTTGCTGCTGTTTGATAGGCGACACTGCTACTGACACAGATGTTTCCTTCAAATTAAATAATACTGCTTCTGATTCCCAGAGACCAGCACACTCTATCTACTGCTGTTCATTCACAATTATCAGCATGTAATTTGAACTGGTTTAAATGATACCTCAGTGGCTATTTCTACCCTGAAAAACAGAAGCCAAAATTTGCAAAAAGCCTACCTGTAGGTATATAAAAAAGTCTACCTGAAGTAGAATGTGTCATCTTCTTCTTATCACACAAATGCATGCTATTCTCAGCCATTAAAATGCAAGGTGTCAAAATATTCTTATAGAAAACAAAACGGATTATTACAGAGACTCTACCTGGATCCTATTTTTATTAATGTTTTTATGAAAGTTTTCAATTCCCTGAAGCAAAATGGTAATTTCTGTTTATTTTTAGAAAAGGAAAAAAAAATTCTTAACTCTTACAACCAGCTTAGAAAGACAAGATGGAAGGGAAATTGGTCCAAACAGGGATGAACAGAAGTGCAGGCCTTTGAACTAAGCAGAGGAACAAATCCTAGGGTGCTGCAGCATAAAAAGAAAAATCCATCATTGACAAAAGAGACTGTCTGAGGACACTGGGCTGCTTTGAAAGTCTGGAAAGGCAGTTCAGAATAACAGTGATGTCCATCGCAATGACTACAATTTGTGCATTATAAATGGCGTGTTTTTAATAAGTTCTTACATTGATGTATCTCTTTGTTAGAAAGATCTCATTTCTCCCCAGCTCATTTTTCATGTCCTTCTCCCTGAACATTGCCTCTTTTTTCTAGCAAAACAGCAATACCCATATTAATGACATAAAATAGATCAGTGTAAAAAACAAATTGTGTAACACAGCTGTAATAGCTCTGTTCCTGTCAAGTGAACTGCAATTGACCTTGGAGGGAAGGGTAGGTGTTACATCCCTAAGGATGCTCCTGTGAGCTGGAAAAAGCCAATTGTAGAGGTGACAACACACTGAGGGAGACAGAAGGCATGGCAGCTGCTCTCTCTACCAGTAGAGATGCCGGGTAATTGTGGTTCAGACAGTAACATCCGCTTCCCAAGGTAGTCATGAGACATGGAGAGACTTTCTGTGGACAACCAACTGTCCCTACTGCAGAATGAGAGTAAACTATCTTTATTTCCAAACGCTGTAGGTCACCGAGGCTGGTTCTTGAACAAATCTAAACCTACGCGTTCTATGTCTAAATCTGTGTTGCTTTTCAGAGGAGTCCATTGGGAGCTTTATGTCTGTTCTGTAAGCAATCCCACTTCTCAAATCACTTTGGAATAAGATGGGGGTAAAGCATTATGAGTGGAAGGGTGGGCGGGTGCAACACAAGTAGTGCTTAAAGAACACGGAGGACAACATAAGTGGAGTGAGCTGGGAGCTTGGTAAAAGCAGAAGGTATGGTGGCAGTGGCAGCAGCACACCTGTGTGGCCTGCTGAGAGAGAGTTTAGAATTTATTTTCAGTTTGATGGAAACCCATTAAAATTTTTTTATCTAGAGAAATGATAAACTACATTTTAAAACCACACGGGGGTTCGGGAAGTTCCCACCTAACAGGTACCATGTAGGGGTACAGGGCACACCTCCTGGGTGAGGACTCAACCGCAACTCAGACTTTACCTTATAAACTCAAATAATGTAACCTAACCATAAGTACCCTCGTATTGATCCAAAATAAAAAAAATAATAAAATCGCTCTGGCTGTACAGGTGGAAGGACCAGAAGGGAAGCAGGGATACCATTTGCCAGCGGCAGATAAGGCAGCGGGGACAGACATGGTGGGGAATAGTTAGACGGGGTGTGTGACTTGGGTGTGGATGGAAAGAGAAGGAACTGAAGATATGAAAGAAAGTGTGTAAAACAATAAATCCATTATTACTCTCTCAAACATCAAAGATACAAGATTTGGAGCTTCTGGTTCCTGCCATTCTTCACAAATGTTTTGCCTCTACCCATTTATAGAAACAGGATGTCACCACTAAGAAAAATAGCGCTGTTTGAAGTTTAAAGTGAGTATGCCTTCATTCCTGTTCTTCTAAAATTCAGAGCATCCCCATATTCATTTCACACTACGGTTATTTTCTGGCCATTTACAGTGCTGAGTGGTAGAAACACAAAGATGGGTAAGATACAGTACCGCTCTGCAAACAGAGCAGCAGTACAAAACCATAAAACTGTTCTACAGCTCAGAAGTATAGACCTACGTAAACTCTCGGGGGCTACCTCACTGAGGTACCTCCAGCTCAAACTGTGCCCCTCCAAACATGTGTTTTTCCATGTAATAAATCCATACACACTTAGTAAGGGCATAAGCATGTGAGCAGTGGTTTAGAGTCAGTGTGGTCTCATAGCTGAATGAGAAAGGAATGACTGGGGGCACCAGGAAAGGGATGATCAGCTCCACTTGGGCAGTCAGTGAAAACATGTTCTTGAAGAGTTCCTTATTTTTCTCCCAAGATACCAGTGTGCTCATCTTTAAAACTAAAATAATACCTGTCCAACTACCCCAGGGGGTTGTGACAGGGTTCATGTCATTTTTTTCTATTTCAATATGATCATCCTATAGCGTTCTTATTGTGGGAATTCGTATCATTCATCTCCTCTCATAACTCACAATAATCTTTCCGGTCATTATTACCTTGCAGCTTGACTCCTCATTTAAAGTTTCAAAAAGGGATTAAAGCTTCAGCCAGTACATTTCCATATTAGCTATGCCTGTCCATGTATATTTTAATTCTATATTTGAGTTCTAATATCATATATCTTTTATGCAACTAGATTTCAAGTTTCTCAAAATAAGAATTTAGCTATAGTATCCATATCTAAAGGTTTAACATATATTAAATAACAATTTTAATCTCAGAACAAATTAGATGAAAGCTCAACCTCTTAACATTGTATCTCAATTCTCTATGTAAACAGAAATGTTGTGTTCACCTTTCTCCTTATTCCCAGCTTTAAAATATTGCTTATTCTTTTCAAAAGCAGAATGCAAATGTTTAGATGATTAGTCTTTGGAGACTTCCACTTCTGACCATGATGAAGTAACGCCTGGCCTTACTACACAGATGAAATCAATGAGACGAGATTTCAAGATACTGGATGTGAGGGAACAAAGGACTGTGATTCCTGAGCAGGAAGCTTGAAAGTGTTTCCAGGCCTCTATACAGGGAGGGGAGCCTATGCTGAGCTTGATGAGCTCTCTGAGTTGAAGAGAACATGGTTGAGAGTCCCAGGAAACCAAGGAGGCCTGAGTTCAAAGAAGAGAATATCAGACAGAAAAAGAAACCCAGACTTCTGCAGATGGCCTCCTGGAGCATTAGCTAAGTTGTGATCAGAATTTCTGTGTCAGGAGACTCAAGGCTGGAGACTTATCTAAAATGCTTAGAAGGAACAGTTCCAGGTGCTCACACAGGACTGGGAATAGCCCCTGTTCACAAAGCCAAGCCCCCAAACCTCATAATTCATGGGACATCCAGTAGAATATTCAGAAGGGTGTTGCTTTAGTAGTAGAAAATCATTAGGCCTAGACTGAACATTAACCCAGACCCATCTAACAACTCATAAGAATAAGACTTGAAAGGATTGAACTATTTCTAAGTAAATTAAATTCATCTCAGAATAAAACTCAAGAAAATTTATAGGAACACAAAAGCATTCAATACCTAAAAATATAAAATTCACAATATCTGGCATCTAATTCAAGTTTACCAAAGAAGCAAAAAACAACATAAAGTTAGGAATCAATTGCCCAGAATTGATACAGATGTTGAAATTATTAGACACTAAAATAGTAACAACTATATTCCATATTTTCCAAAAGTTCAATAGAGACACTGAAGATATAAAATAAGACTTAAATCAAACTTCCAGAGACGAAAACTATGAAGCTGAAGTTGAAACATACAATGGATAGGACAAAAAGCAGATTCAACATTACAGAAGAAAAGATTGGTGAAGATATACCAATAGAAACTTTACAACACGAAACATAGGAAAAAAATATTTTTAAAAAGTAAAAAGGGAATCAGTGAACTTGAGACAAATTCAAATAGCTTAATATTAATATACTACATATATGTAATTAGAATCCTCAAAGAATAAAATAGGGAAAGGAAAACTGAAAATATATTTGAAGAAATAATGTTTAAAATGTTTAAACTGTATCTCAGTTCCCTATGAGACTGAGATTGCAACAAATTTAAGCACAAGATACATGAAAAAAAACTACAATAGGGCACATCATAATCAAATAGCTTAAAACCGAAGATAAAGAGGAAATCTTAAGAGCAGCTAAAAAACAGTACACATTTACGTAGGGAAACAAAAATAAGGATAATGGTAGATTTCTCCTGTCATAAAACACAAGAGAATGAAAATACAAACCATAAACTAGAAGAAATTATTTGCAAAGTGGATCTTTGATAGAGGACTTTTATCCACATCATACATGCATATGTTTTGAAACTTCTCAAAACTCAATAAGAAAACACACAAGTCAACTTAAAGATAGAATGGATTTTAACAGACATTTCACAAAAGTAGAGAATAGATGGCAAATAAGCACATGCAAAGCTGCTCAACATCATTAGTCATAGGGAAATGCAAATTGAAACTACAATTGGATACCACCATCCACCTATTTGATTGTCTAAAATTTAAAAAGACTGACCCTACCAAATGTTGGCAAGCATAGAAAAGAATGGTGAGTCTCCTTGACTACACAACTGGTGGTAATATATTGTATAGTGGGACCACCATTTTTTAAACAATTTGGCACTTTATTAAAAATACACGCAACACATAGCTCAGCAATTTTATATATTTTCTAAAGAGAAAACAGAAAACAAGGGCAGCGCCCGTTGCTCAGTGAGTAGGCGCCATCCCCATATACCGAGGGTGACGGGTTTGAACCCAGCCCAGGCCAAAGTGCAATAAAAAAAAAATATAGCTGGGCTTTGCGGCAGGCACCTGTAGTCCCAGCTACTCAGGAGGATGAGGCAGGAGAATCACCTAAACCCAACAGCTGGAGGTTGCTGTGAGCTGTGATGCCACAGCACTCTACCAAGGGCAACAAAGTGAGACTATGTCTCTTAAAAAACAAAAAAAAGAAAACAGAAAACAATGTTCGTATAAGACTTATACACAAATGTTCTTAAGAACTTTATTTGTAATAGCTAATAACTGGAAACAACCAACCCAGATGTCCATCATCAGGTAAATGGGTGACCAAACTGTGGTATATCTATACAATGGAATACTATTTAGCAATAAAAAAGAAACTAATGATAAATGCAACAGTATGGATGATTTTTAAAATAATCATGCTAAATGAAAGACAACAAAAAGATTATATACTATGTGATTCTATTTTATATAAACTTTAGAAAATGCCAACTTATTTACAGTGCAGAAAAATAGAATGGTGGTTGTCTGGAGACTGAGATAGGATGAAGTAGGAAGTGGAATTTCAAACAGGCATAAGCAAACTTTGTAGAGTAATTAAAATGTTCATCATCTTGATGTTTCTATGGGTATATATGTATTTGTAGGTCAAAACTTACTAGAATGTTCACTATAAATATGTGCAGTTGATTATACGTCAATTACATCTCAAAAAAGCTGTTACTTTTAGTTATCAAAATAAATACTAGAATGAGTTTTTTGTTTGACTTCTTTTAATACGTTAATGAGTATTTTATGTGATAATGATTCTAAAGTAATATTTAAATCTTTTTGATTAACTCAATTATTTTTTGGAAAATAAGTGATCAAAAAATATGTTCTCTTGGTATACTTGAAAAATTTATGTTTAAACAGCATATGTTTAAATACACTGTATATAAACTTTATGCACCAGAATTTAGGAGTTCATGTTTCTTTTTGAGAATGTTGTCATTGCTTGGTTGATCTCTTGCATGCTTTAGGTTTGTGACTCAGTGTTAAAATTATTCTTGATGTGAAAAGATTTCATACGGAGACTCCCCGGTGGACACAATAATGAAGGTTGTTTAGTTGCTATTTTTATTTTTTTTAAACTTTACCCCTGCACTGACCCCTAAGTATTAAATCTCAGCATGAAATGTTTCTAAGTTACATTTATACAACATAGTCATCCATAACACTTCAGGGATTTTATATTATGGTATCAAGGTTATCGTCCCTTAGCCTCTGTAGTTTTTCATAATCATCAGCCCCTAACATTATGGCTGCTGCTTAGAAAAATTTTCTCATCAAGGTTATATCCAACATTAATATTGGTACAAATTTTTTTTTAAAAATATCCTTTGTTAACTCATCTTTCCTTGACCAGTGGATGTATACACATGATCTGTTTCCAGCTCATGAAATTTTCCAAATATAACGTTACTGATTTGAAAACTCAAGGAAGAAATTTTACAAAATGTATCTATTCTCTGATCTTTAAATTGTATATTGATTAATATGTCACTAAGCTGGTTTAAATATTACATCTTATTAGTATCATTCATTTGTGTTGAACAATGACTCACGATGAGCCCTGAAATTTGATGTCTTTGCCTCAGTGTTCTTATAATAGTAGCACTTTTCAAAGCTTTGGTACAGTTTTAAAAAGGTAAATAATTCATAACTGACTTCCTTTGCAAGGGGACTATAAAAGTGTTGGTATAATTCAAGTTGCAGTTACCAGAGGTTCCAGGGTTGAAGATCACCTCAGTGACATTATTTCATTCTTGCTGTAAGAAATCTGTATTTTGTGCATGTAAATTTCACTGTCCAAAGAATGAACTCTAACAGGAAACACCAATTTTACTTTCTAGTAAAATTACCGTGGTTCAAACATGTAAGTTAAGCCTAACAGGAGAGTCCCAAGAACTCCTGACACATGATTAATTAACTAAGAAACAGCACGATGGATTGATATGACTTTTTAATTATGTATCGAAGCTCTAGTATTTTAACTTTTTATGGGAAGATGTACTGCTTGATGTGGGTATTGTAGGTGGTATAGACTGAAGTCCCAAATATGACCTGGAATTAGGAGATCGTAAAATGGCTTTAAGGTAAAAGGAAAAATAGATAAATGTTGTTGCATAAGAAATTTAGAAGTCAAAAGCAACAACCAAAATTTACATATGAGCTTGTTATCAGGCTGGTCAACTAGCAGTGTGTGGGAAGCTTTTCAGGGAAAAGATACTAAGGATTATGTGGCTACAAGAATTTTTTTCCTAGATACTGAAATTTTCTGTTGTGGCCTGGCATGTAAAGGCAGAAAGGGAAGTATCTTGAAAGGCATTTTCATAAGGAGAAAACTTGTAGACTGCAATTAAGGAAGTAAATTAAATCCCTGATTATATCAGCCAGTGTCCAAAACATGTAAGTTCCAGACTTCAGAGTTAATGAGGGAAGCTTAACTGGGCAGTCAGGAACTGGTATGGACCTACAGAGTCCAGGAGGGCCGATATTAAGCAACTTCTGGAATCAAAGCATGAGTGTCAGGAAGACCTCTGGGTCTTTGAGAAAAGTTGAATATTCACATTCAGTCATCATGAACAGCTGAAGACTTTTGGCAGTATGCACATCACTCATAATAAGGAAATGTAAGTTGTAACTAAAATAGGTACCATAGGTTATATCAACTTGGAAAATATGAGAGTTTGATGCCGGTGATGGTGTGGGTACATTGCTGATACAAGTAGGAATCTCTACAACTTCAAGGGAAAGCACTTTGTCAATATGTGTCAGAAATTTCTGTTCATTTGACACAGAAATTCCACATCTAGTAATTTTTCCTACTACTCTACTCTCAAAGGTGCAAAATGACCTGCTTAGTTAGTAGGTACTTAGCACCAGCCACACCCGCTACTGTTCTCGGCACCGAGAAGCAGCAAACACAGGAGAGTTTCAGGAAGAGCTGATATTTGTTGGGAAAAGAGCCCATAAACAGGAAATAGAGAATACTTCGTCTGGTGCCACACGGGAAAAATAGAGTTGAGTAAGGAGAGTTGGAGGTAATGAAGGAGGGATGCTATTTTTTACATAAGGTCGATGAGGAAGTGACATCTAAATGTAAACCTGGAGGAAATAAGGAAACAAGCGACGTCCAGACGTATGGGAAGAATGTCCTAAATGTGCTTCATCACAGCATTCTAGGTAAAACAGTGAAAGCAAGCTAAATACTACCAAGAGAGGCTGATTAAATAAATTATACACACATAAACACATATTCCCACGTGGACACAGGATGTAATGCGTGTATCATGTAGACATGTATGTAAACACAAATAACAAACTGTAGACGTGGTGATAGAGGAGCACCGTGTGGCTGGGGGCCGGGGAGGGGGGTATGGAGTAAAGACTTCTTTTTCCCCGACTCCTCTTTGAAACCCTCACTGAATTTTATAGCTCATGCACACACTCTCAGTTTCACACACAAAACCCCGTATGCGGAAAAGCAAATATCCGATGTACTCAGTACTAATGTGAAGCCACTGGACGATCTAATACACGCTCACATGAAAGAAAGACTCAGTTCAGTTCAAGATGGGGAGAAGCTGAAGGAGGGAGGAGGACGAAGAGAGGAGGGAGGGGACTGGTGTGCTCCACTTAATGGCACAAGGTAAGGGTCCATGGCACACCTTCTGAGTGTGGACACAGCTACAACAGGGACTCTTCCTAACAAATGCAAACATTGTCACCTAACTGCAGCCTCACATTCATCTGAAATAAAAAGAAAACAAAACCCGCCATATGGCATGGTTTATGTTAAGTAAATGTCTAATGTGACTGAAGCAGAAACACCTCTCCTGTTTAAAATATTCCGGGAGTTTTGCAAATCCCAGGTGAGACTATTAGATAACCAAAAATACCTGGGAAATTTATATACAAGTACATGTCAGATGGATTATGCTAAAAATGTTTCTAGACTTTCTGATAAAGATGGGCCTTTAACAGGAAAAAAAAAATTGCACATTTGGGAAAGAGCAATTCAAATAACATATCATCATCCATGTCACTGAAAGGAATTGACTCTCACAGATCCATAGTACCTTGTCAAATGTTTAAGAATTCATATTGCCAACGTCTCCCAAGAAAAGGAATCTTATGTATTTCCCCCTTCCACATTTTAATGAAAAATTGTCATTAAAAAGGCTTAAACTGAAAACAAATTCAAGCCAAAAACCAGCACAACAAATCAAAATAAACACACCAACACTGAACTCAGAGTCCTCGTGAAAACCCAGGATAAATGAATTCAATTTCTCTTTGATTCCGTTTCTACATTCCATTTCTCTTTGATTTTTTTTGTACAAATATGAATTCATAAAGAAACTCTGAATTTGCTGTAGACAGTCAAGCAACATAACAGAAGACAGCTTTCATTACAGGACCAATTCCCAGTATTTAACTGATAAAAGCTCACTCCTGTTGGCTTACCCTTCCTGCCCAGACACACCACATCCTGAGGGCTGCAATCCCAGCCCCCAGTCACGATCATCAACCTCGCTGCATTCACAGGGAATTGACCTTAATGGTGGCTACATAGCAGTGAACTTGAGTACCACCCTGCTCCCCAGTACCCTTTACCAAAACAGGACTCACCTTCCCCACTGCCAATAAATCTGGAAGAGACTGTACATTGACAGCTGTGGTAAACGGAATTTTTATGATTCCATTCATTTTATTTAATTATATTCATTTCTCAGGTAAAGAGTTGTGAAATGTGTATGGAATGTTGAGGCTGGGGTAACAGAGGGGGAAGTGATCTCCCCAAGTATGCTATTGCAGTTTGGGGTGACTTATCCCCTAAGTTATTCCTTGTGATGCTTAAGGGCATAGTAAGTCTGGATTCAGGAGACAAGTGTTTGGAGGCAACCTCCCCCCCTTTTTTTTTGTAGAGACAGGGTCTCACTCTGGCTCAGGCTGGTCTCAACCCTCTGAGCTCAGGGAAATCCACCCTCCTCGGCCTCCCAGAGAACTAAGATTACAGGTGTGAGCCACCACGCCCAGCCTATACTTGTTCATCTTTCCTGGTGTTTTGGCAGTAGAAAAAAACATCCCTATGGAGTCTTCAAATCAGTATGATGAGACAAACATAGCAGCTCCCTGCATGTTCCATTCCCTCCCTATAATTCACAGGAGTGACTGGAGGTGTCTGCTCAACTTCTTAAAAGCATTCTCACCTTGCTTCAGTTACCTCAAGCTCCACTAAAACAACCCCCAAACTCAGTCTAAGATACTTAAAAAATAGTGTGCTTTCCTTCAGTGTTTCAGAGCTCAACATATAATAGCTACGTGATAATATGTTCCATAGCCTGTTAATCAGAGAGTGTCTCCAAGTGAGGGACGGGTTCTAGGATAGATGGAATCCCAAGTCCTTTTCAGATGTTAGAAAAATCAATGAATTGTGAATAGCATGGATGGCTGTCGGCCTGTACAGATAAGTCACATCACTTCCTAATAATAATTAGTTGAAACTGCTACAATATTTTTAATTTAATTTTGTTGTTCTTAGTACATAGATATAAAGCAATATGAGATTTGTGTGTGAAGGGAGGGGAGGAGACAGCAACTGACAGTGATGAGGGAGTGGGGAAGTGGATTGCCTGGAAGCAGACAGCTAAAGATTTAAAAGGCTTTCTGAAAATATCCTTCTGCAATCCTGATCGTTTCAATGATGAAATCAACATGGTGTTCAAAATTTTCATCCCCCCAATTTTTCCTAGCCAGTGTGACAGTCAGCAGATCTAAACCTGAGGGACCAAAGGCAAGCGGACCCCTGGCCTTGCTCATTGCCCCTGGAAATGACAGAATGACAAACAGATCTAGCCGGATTGCAACAACATCACTGCTTCCACAGAGGCCCACAAAACGCTTGAGGATCTGGAAGCTGCTGCTGTGCGGGAATTTTATTTCCTGTACAGATGTAGATGCACATGGTGAATAACAATAATTCCCACGCTGTAAAATGGAAGCGGTAGCTTTCTGCAGGCTGCATTCTGTACAAGCTTGTTTCCAAGGCAAGTGAAGTTTTACACCTTACAACTCAGGAACAGAATTTTATAGATGGAGATTCATCTTGGATGCAAACTTAGGATACTTATCAATAAAAGATCAGGATAAGCTTATTGGATAAAATTTGAATATATTTGTTAATAAAATCTAAGTATGCTCATATCCTTATTTTAAGTCACAGACTACCTAGAAGGAGAATGGTTAAGTCTGGTTTAAGGCTGTTAATACAACGTCAGTTCTTAACACCCAAATGCTCAGATTTTAGGGTAAGCTATTGAGGGGGTGTGAAAAAGAGAAAGATGTGAGCTTCTCTTTGAAAATACAAGTGGTTTAAAAAGTGTTAAGATGTGATAACTAAATGGAACACTCATAATAGCTATCAGTTTAAAGTAGTATGTGCCAGGCACTGATTAGACGCCCCATATACTTGGTCTCATTCAATCATGCAACATGTATACTATTGTCTTTGTGTTACAAGTGAAAACAGCTATCTCTAAGTGTTAGATAACTAGCCCAAGTCCGTGTAACTTCTAAAGAAGAGAAGCAGATTAAGCCGGGTCTGTCTCTTTCAGCCCTCTGTGTGTGTCAATGGACGTACTTATTGGAATGTACAGCAATGGACAAATGACAGGCGTAACTCTGGCTACTTAAAGAATCGGTGTAACATAATGGAGGAAATAAGCCACTTATTAACTATTATTTTATCAGTCTCTAATTCTTTGTCTTCAAAATACAGAACACCTTCTTGGATGCATACTCATACTCGTTGAAGGAGATTCCTATGGCCCTTCCCTTCATGGACGGCACCAACATCCACTCAGGTTAATATCTGAAAGTCATCCGGCCCCCACCCCATGTCTAATTAGGCCATCGAGCCCCATTATTTTCCCATATAAACTGTTCTCATATCCCTCACTGACATGCATGAGTTCAAACCCTTTCATTCTTCACCAAAATTACTCTCACCATTCTTTAATCTGTTCTTTTCATTGCTATGAGAAAGAGCTTTCTGAAAGCCTAATTTGATAAGTCACTTTCCTGAAATTCTACAATCTAGCATACACTATAATTTAGCAATGCCACTCCTAAGGGTACACCCAACAGCATGCATGCATAGGTCCACCAAATGGCACGTACTGGAACACGCATAATAGCTCTGTTCTAAAATTAGAGACTCCACGATGCCCCACTCTAGAATGGATGAAAAAATGTGGCATATTTACACAACGGAATTTTATATAGCAATGAGAATAAACAGACAAAACTACATGTAATCAAAATGTTCGTATTACCAACATTTAAATGAAGTTCAGAAGCATGCACAGCTATGCCAGGCTTTTAGAAATCAGGACTGTGGTCGTCTATGGGAGCTGAGGGTAGACGATGGAAGGTGGTCCTGGTGACGTTCCATTTTTCCCTCTGGGTCCTGGTTACCTGGATGTATTCACATACACGTTTACAAAGAGTATTTACACTTGTAATATGTCCACTTTTCTTTATGTGTGTCATGTGTCAATAAAATGTAAAAACTAAAATTAAATAATTATTTTTAAAAAATCTAAGTGTGTTTGCTCTACAGCAAAGACTTTACGGTGGGGACGCAGGAAGGGGCAATTGAGAATTAAAGGGATCTGAAACTCTTAATGACCAAGCGCTGCAGCTACTGGTGAGACAGTCAGCAGGGCGACAGGGGCTTTGGGTTAATGTGGCTGCTATGGATTGAAAAGGCCAGATGGAGCAGAGACACTTCTCACCAACAATGAACTGTTAAGCATCTGCAAGGAATGTGATGAAAAATATGCTGTTTTCAAACAGATTCCGGTGAATTCTGACCATATACCAAACAGCCTGCTTTTTAGCAAACAGAAAGAACATGAAGCTACATGCAGAGATGAAAAGTCCAGGGACCAGCTTACACAGTGCCCAGCAACAACTCCAAAGCAATTCATTTTTCGCTGAAAAAAAAAAAAACTCTTTAGAATGTTTTAACACCCTGGATTCAACTCAAACAGTAGTACTTGGAAACGTGGGTTATAGAACCAGGAGCTTTCTACCTGATTGGCATCATTATAAGAAAAGAAAGGAGTCTGTTTGCCCTTCCGGGTTATGATACCTGCTTGGTGCCAGAAAAAAACACAAAAGTATTTCGAGTAATAAAAATAGTTCATTCCAATCACTTTACCTTTTACCTCCTCTGAGGACAAATTTGACTCCAAGATAGGTTTACCTGCTATTACCGTACCTCACAAGGCCATTACTACTTCGAGATTTCTCTGAACAGAGCGGCGAAAGAAAAGCATCCACAAAGCAAGATGTGCCTTTACTGTCCCCAACACATTCTCTGGGCTTCTCACTTTCCCGGCCGTGAGAAGTTTTCATTGATTTGTCATTGAGTGTTCCCTGGAGCCCCATGAAAGCATGGAAAATGTGGCCATATGTTTCAGCCGTGCCCTTGGTCGGGGAGCTGCTGACACCTTCATTGTCCAGCCTTCAGGATTCTTTAGCACATTTTATGTCTTAGAGACAGAAGTTATTTTAAAGTGATTGACTGAAGCAGAGCTTCTGGAATGAGAACAGGTGTGATTTGCGTACACATCTGTTTGGTCATAAAATATTGTCAGGGAAGTGGGATATCCAGGTCTGCAGCTGCTTCCCAAGGGCTCCCCACTGCAGTTAGCACCCTTCTGAGACAGCAAGATCAGGGAGTGATATACTCTCCCACTGGAGACAACAAAAATTATAGTACCCATGTTCTGCTTACAAATTTGTCCAATATTTTAGAATTTGTAATCAGATTAAGTTATCCAAATTCATTGATTCTAATTTATTCATTTCTTTAAAAATGCCAATTCTGTTTTCTTACAGAACCCACAGGCAGAGACACAAATATTTAACAAAATTAACAACTTGAACCACACATAAATGTTTCCATTTGCTTTCATCATTCCCTTGGAATAAGACCCTGAAGGAAACATATAACATTTTTTCTTAAGAGGGAAGAACATCTCCAGAGAATGCACACACACGAAATAATTCTTAGGCCATTCCATAGATACTTGTTTCTCTTCTTTTCACTTTAGTAAAGATGTATTTTTAATAAATATTGCTGTATCTTGAGGTATAAGTTTCTAGTAATACTTTTTTTTCAAGAGACAGAGTCTCGCTATGTCACCCTCAGTAGAGTGCTGTGGGTGGCATCACAGCTCACAGCAACCTCAAACTCTTAGGCTTACGTGATTCATTTGCCTCAGCCTCCCAAGTAGCTGGGACCCATGATGACACCCAGCTATTTTTTTGTTTTAGTTGGCATTGTTGTTTGGCAGGCCTGGGCCAGGTTCGAACTCACCAGCTCTAGTGTATGTGGCTGGTGCCCTAGCTGCTGAGCTACAGGCACTAAGCCAAAAGAATATTTTAATAAGGTATTTAGACAACCAGTCTTTCGTGTTTCAGTAGTATTACATTAACACATATCCCAAGAAAATAAATTTTAGCTCCACTTCTGTCATGTCTATTACATATTTAAATGCAAATGTTTTCTCAGGCCAGTAAACAAATGACCAAAAGAAAAATCATTCTGACTTTCACACCAAGATATAAGTTCTCCTTAGTTTCCCTCCCACCAAGGCCAGTATTTCCATTGAGATTCATTGTTTGTGGCAAGATTTTCTATTCATTAGAAAGTTATCTCTTGGAGATTATTTTCATTTGTTTGGCACCTCTATGAGAACCCAACACTAAGGCAAAGAAAACCACCCAGCTATCCCCAAATTCCTTAACTTTTATTATTACCCTAGTCCCACTGTAAATGTTCTCCAACTATCAGCCAACTCCCTACTGGGCTTCAGGACCCTAACTGAAATCACCAGGTGTTTCACAGTGTAATTCCCTAGCAACTTTGAAATGTATATAAAACACTAAGTTAAAAAACAGGGTGTTCTAAATATTGATCCATTTCCTTCACATTGTCAAATTTCTGGGCATAGAATGTCTTGTAGTATTCAGAGATAATCTCTCATATCTCTGTGGCATCTGTTGTTATTTCCCCTTTATCATTTCTGATCGAGGTTACTAGAGATTTTACTTTTCTATTTCTAATTAGTCTGGCCAAAGTTTTACCTATTTATTTTTTTCAAAAAACCAACTCCTTGTTTCATTAATTTTCTGAATGATTCTTTTGTTTTCAATTTCATTAATCTCTGATTTAATTTTGGATATTTCTTTTTTTCTGCTGGGTTTAGGCTTTAATTGTTCTTCTTTATCCAATTCCATAAGATAGCTTGTGAGTTTGTTGATACACTCTCTTTCTGTTTTTTGGATGTAGGCATCTAAAGTGATAAATTTTCCTCTCAGAACTGCTTTTGCTGTATCCCAGGTTTTGGTAGCTTGTGTCTTCATTGTTGTTATGTTCAAGGAAGTTATGATTTCCTCTTTTATTTCTTCCTGTACCCAACTCTCATTCAGCATAAGGTTAATTTTCATGCCTTTGTGTAGGGGTTGAATGTTTTTGTTGGAGTTGAGTTCCACCTTTAGTGCCTTGTGGTCTAAGAAGATACAAGGTAAAATTTTAATTCTCTTGATTCTGTTGAGGTTTGTTTTGTGTGCTAGGATATGATCAATTTTGGAGAATGTTCCATGGGCCAATGAGAAGAATGTATATTCTTTAGCTTTGGGATGAAGTGTTCTATATATGTCCATCAAGTACAGTTGTTGTAGGGTCTCATTTAAATCACTTATATATTTCTTTAATTTCTGCTTAGAGCATCTGTCCAGCTCTGTAAGAGGAGTGTTAAAGTCCCCTGTTATTATGGTGTTATAGGATATTGTATTGCTCAGACTAATTAAGGTCTGTTTCAAGAATCTGGGAGCATTTAAGTTGGGTGCAGAAATACTTAGAATTGAAATGTCTTTTTGTTGTATTTTCCCTTGATCAATATAAAGTGTCCATCTTTATTGGTTTTGGCTTTTGTTGCTTTAAATCCACCTATATCTGAAAATTAGATTGCAACCCCTCTTTTTCTAAATTCCATTTGCCTGAAAAATTGTCTTCCAACCCTTAACTCTTGAGTTTTAATTTGTCTTTTGAGGCTAGGTGTGTTTCCTGCAGACAGCAAATGGATGGCTTGTGTTTTTTTTATCCAATCAGCCAATCTGTGCCTCTTCAGTGGTGGATTCAAGCCATTAATATTTACTGAGATAATTGATAAGTGGGGTGGCATTCTATTCATCTTATTTTGTGAAAGTGCATTGCTTAGTTTTGTCTTTTGCATCATTGTGGAAGCTGGGTTCTGTCCTTTTACTTTCGAGGTGTTTACTTTGCTGGTGGTCCATTGTGATGGTCAGTGGGTAGAATAGGTTGAGGTATTTCCTGTAGAGCTGATCTTCTTGTGGCAAATTTCCTCAATGTTTGCATATCAGTAAAAGATTTGATTTCTCCATTGATTTTAAAGCTTAGCTTAGCAGAATTCTGGGCTGAAAATTGTTTTGTATAAGTAGATTAAAGGTAGATGACCATTGTCTCCTGGCTTGAAAAGTTTCATTAGAGAAGTCTGCAGTTACCCTGATGGATTTGCCCCCGTAGGTCAATTGGCACTTACTCCTGGCATCTTGCAGAATCTTTTCTTTTGTCTTGACTTTGGACAGGCTCATCACAATGTGTCTTGGAGAAGCTCTATTTGAGCTGAGGTGACCTAGGGTCTGATATTCCTCTGAAAGGAGTATGTCAGAATCTTTGGTGATATTTCAAGCACTGAGATCAAAGAAACAATAAAAAAATCTCCCAACAAAAACATCCCCAGGTCTGGATGGCTTCACACCTGAATTCTATCAAACCTTCAAAGTAAACCTTATTCCCATACTCAGAAATTATTCCAAAAATTGAGGAGAAAGGAATCTTCCCCAACATATTCTATGAAGCAAGCATCATCCTGATACCAAAACCAGGAAGAGATTCAACTAAAAAGGAGAACTTCAGACCAATTTCACTAATGAATATAGATGCAAAAATTCTCAACAAAATTCTAGCCAATAGATTACAGCTTATCATCAAAAAAGTCATACATCATGATCAAGTAGGTTTCATTCTAGGGATGCAAAGCTGGTTTAACATACGCAGGTCCATAAATGTTATTCACCATATCAACAGAAGTAAAAACAACAACCATATGATCCTCAATAGATGCAGAAAAAGGATTCAATAAAATCCAGCATCCCTTTCTAATTAGAACACTAAAGAGTATAGGCATAGGTGGCACATTTTGTAAATTGATCAAAGCTATCTATGACAAACCCACAGCTAATATTTTACTGAATGGAGTTAAACTGAAAGCTTTTCCACTTAGAACTGGAATCAGATAAGGTTGTCCTCTATCACCACTACTGTTCAACATAGTTCTGGAAGTTCTAGCCAATACAATTAGGCAAAACAAGGAAATAAAGGGCATCCAAGTGGGGGAAGAGGAAGTCAAACTCTCCCTCTTTGCTGATATGATCTTATACTTAGAGAATCCCAAAGACTCAACCACTAGACTCCTGGAAGTCATCAAAAAATATAGTAATGTCTCAGTATATAAAATCAATGTCCACAAGTCAATAGCCTTTGTATATGCCAGTAATAGCCAAGATGAGAGGCTAATTAAGAACACAACTCCCTTCACCATAGCTTCAAAGAAAATTAAATATCTAGGAATATACCGAACAAAAGAGGTGAAGGATCTCTATAAAGAAAACTATGAAACCCCAAGAAAAGAAATAGCAGAGGATATTAACAAATGGAAGAACATACCATGCTCATGACTGGGAATAATCAACATTGTTAAAAATGTCTATACCTCCCAAAGCAATCTACAGATTCAATGTCATCCCTATTAAAATACTAACATTGTACTTTCAAGACTTGAAAAAAATAATTCTTATTCATTTTGTATGAAACCAGAAAAAAACCCATATAGCTAAGGCAGTTCTTAGTAATAAAAACAAAGCCAGGGACATCAACCTACTAGACTTTAGGCTGCACTACAAAGCCATAGTGGTCAAAATAGCATGGTACTGGCACAAAAATGGGGACATAGACCTTTGGGATCAAATAGAAAACCAGGAAATGAAACTAACACCTTACAGCCACCTAATCTTCAATAAACCAAACAAAAAGCATCCACTGGGGGAAAGAATCCCTATTCAATGAATGGTGCTGGGAGAACTGGATATCCATGTGTAGAAGACTGAAACTGGACCCACACTTTACTCACAAAAATTGATTCAAGATGGACAAAAGTCTTAAATTTAAGGCATGAAATGATAAAAACCCTCAAAGAAAGCATAGGAAAAATATTTGCCTGGGAAAGAGTTTATGAAGACAACTTCTATGGCAATTGCAACAACAACAAAAATAAACAAGTAGGACTTAATTAAACTGAAAAGCTCTGTACAGCTAAGGAGATAACAACCAAAGCAAACAGACAACCTACACAATGGGAAAGCATATTTGCATATTTTGAATCAGACAAAAACTTGATAACTAGGATCTATAGAGAACTCAAATTAATCCACATGAAAAAAGCCAACAATCCCATACATCAATGGGCAAGAGAGTTGAATAGAACCTTCTCTAAAGAAGAAAGACAAATGGCTAGCAAACACATGAAAAAAATGCTCATCTTCCCTAATTATCAGAGAAATGCAAATCAAAACCGCCCCGTGATGTCATGTAACCCCAGCAAGAACGGCCCGCATCACAAAATCTCAAAACTGCACATGCTGTCATAGATGTGGAGAGAAAGGAACATTTTTACTGTTGATGGGACTGCAAACTAATACAATCTTTCTGGAAGGAAGTATCGAGAACCCTCAAAGAACCAAGCTAAACCTCTCATTCAATCCTGCAATCCCACTACTGGGTATCTATCCAGGAGGTAAAAAAGCCTTTTACCACAAGGACACTTGACCGTTTATCACAGCTCAATTTACAATTGCCAAAATATGGAAACAGCCTAAATGCCTCCCAACCCAGGCATGTATTAACAAGCTGTGGTATATGTATATCATAAAATACTATTCAGCCATTAAAAAAGATGGAGACTTTATATCCTTTGTATTAACCTAGACGGAAGTGGAACATATTATTCTTAGTAAAGCATCACAAGAATGGACAAGCATGAATCTTTTGTGCTCAATTTTGGTATGAGGACAATTAGGGATCTAGTACACGGTGGGGGGTGGGGGAAGGGGAGAGCAGAGAGAGAGAGAAGGAAGGAGGAGGTGGGGTAAAGGAAGAGCAGAGAGTGGGAAGGAGAGGGGAGTTGGGAGAAGGATGAGCAGAGAGAGGAAAGGGGGGGGGTCTCGGTGTGTCACACATCTTTTGGGGGCAAGATACAAGTATAAGAGGGACTTTACCTAACAAATGCAATCAGTGTAACCTGGTTTCTTGTACCCAAAATAAAATAAAATTTATTGGATAAATCTAAAAAACTACATTAAGGCAAGAAGATAGTGTAGGCCAATGCTGAAACAGAACTATTAAAGGATAAGACCCACCCACCCCTGGCCTTTTCCTAACAACTACCTAATACTGTTGCCCAAGAAAAGGAGGGAAGACCTTCAAAGGATCATAGACAAGAAGGTAGGAATACAAAAGCTGGAGAGAATCTGTTCTGTAAGAGTCCCCTCTTGGGCCCCAGATGGTGTAAGGATCAAGAACCCTCTGAAGATCCAGGTCAGTAACTAAAAGTCTCCTCTTTGTCAGTTTCCCAGAGGTCCTGCGCGACTTCTGACCAGGATTGCACTGAGATCTCCTGTCCAGGCAGTCATAAGGACATAATATTAGTTCTGAAGTTCTGTCTCCACATGAATTCTCCTGAATTCCTACATGTGTGTTCTATGATTTTACTAAATACATGTTCAAAATTATCTTCCTTAGAAAAACTAAGGGCAGAGCATATTTTGTTTTCTCCACTTCCAGTATCTTTCTAACCCCCCTCATCCTTTTGATTGTACCATAAATTTTAAATTTCTGTAAAATATCCTTTCATCAAGTTATCCCACTGCTGAATATCCTCTATAGTTTCCCATTTCCTTAAGGACAAAATATGTGGTATTTCTAGCAAAGGTGCTGTAGAATCTCTCTCTATACTACTGACCGTCGACTTCTCCCCAAAAGCTACCTTACAGTCTAGACTGCTTATTATTGCATTCTTTTGACAACACGTTTAGCTAATCTCCAGCCTAAGCCTTTGATCATGCAATTCTTTCACCTGGAATGCCTTTCCCTTCTTTTCCAGTCAACTCCTACCAATTCTTTAAAAAGTGAGTCTTGTAACATGAGCTGGGGAGTCTTGCTGATCAGTTCTGACTATGCTGACCTTCACCTACCCACACTACTCATTTTTGCCATTTATATATATTAGCATTCATTCTGATATACATGCTTATGTGTATGATTTATATTTCTAATTATATTGGTTCTTCATAGAGAATAGGTATTATTCTCATATATTTTTTCTTAACATGGAGTATAGCAAGCACTTGATAAATACTTCTTCTAGAAGAATAAACTAGTGAGTCAATGTGCAGTTTGATTTTAGATGAAGTGAAAACTGAGAGGAGGTCAGAACAGAGATCTAAGTAGTTCAGATCAACTGAGACTCCTCTCACACCCTACATCTTCACTGCTGAATGTCCATGTAATAACTCCAAATCCTTAAGCACATTGTACAAACAAATCAAACGTGAAATTACTCCACAGAAAAAAAATACATGAGAATAAAACTGAAGCACCACTTTTAACCTAACATATTTGAAAAAAAATCAATTTTGGCTTATATATATCAAGTAATATTTTCTGATAATATACAGAAAAAATATATATTAAATGATTGCATATAATCAAATTAAAACTCCTGGAAGACTACTAAAAATGGAAAAATTAGCCAGGTATCATGGAATACACCTATAGACCCAGCTACTTGGGAGGCTGAGGCAGGAGGATCACTTGAGGCCAGGAGTTTGAGGTTGCAGTGAGCTGTGAGGATGCCTCTGCACTCTACCTGGGATGACAAAACAAGACTCTGTCTCAAAAATTAAAAAAAAAAAAAATCTCGAAGAACAGAAGATACAGATTATTTTGTTAAAGATATTTGCATGTCAAAAATAGTTTACTTTTCGTAGGCAACAATTATTTCTGATCAAGTCATTATCATATGTAAATGTAAAAGTAGAAAGATTTAAGAGATCTGTCAAATAGAAACAATTTTATATTTCTTCCAGTCATTTGAGAAATACCTAATTGACAATATAAAGCTTAATATACAATAACTGCATGTTTACTATACACTAACCCTTGTGCTATGAGGATTATCATTTGATCTTTTCAACAAATCTTTGAATTAGATTCTGTTATTACTCCCATTTTACACCCGAGGATACTGAAGCTAGAGAAGCTAAGCAATTTGCTCCAAGTCACACACAGTAGGGACAGATACAAACCCCGGGCCCAGCTGCACTGCAGGAACAAGCAGTGTCACACAGCCTCCTTCATCCAGGCAGGTGGCATGACAGTGACGTGTGACACCATGATCATGGCAATATTATGGTTGGAAAGTGAATCCCTGCTCCACACAGAAAAATGGAGAATTGTGTACCTTTTCAAAATATGGAGTCTCAGCTAGGATCTATTTTAACATTCCTGCTTTATTGCTCATTTCAGCATCTCTATACCCTTCATCAACAGACCTAATAGACTTCAACCGTTCCACCAGCTTACGAAGAACTGAGGAAGAAAGAGAACGTATCTCTGTTGATATTTCAATCCCAACTGAAATGTGGAGAAAACCAGCAGATATAAAAAGAAAACCAAATCCTGAAGATCTGTTATCTCGGGAAACAAGTAATACGGTGAACGTCCTCAAACCAACAGCCTGGGAAGGAAATTTCAAGCATTCCAAGTACCATATTTGATGTTCAGTTGCCACATAAAGCTGACAGAAATGGAATCTTATACACACTAAGCGTGACCTTCATTTATTCATGAAGCTATATCTTCATCAAGAGACAGATGGTTTCTACTTAGATCATTTATTTCTTCGTGTATTTTATATATTTATTTCCTTACTTTTGCCTAAATTGATAAAGAATTTGACATAATTGCATGATCTATAAATATTCTTTACATATCTAAGTGATGATTTAATTATTTGATGGTATTATTTATCTTTTATTCCTCTACCTTCTATGTTGAAAAATTCCAAAGCTATAGGAAATTGAAGGAAGAGGTCAGTGAACAGTGTGCATCCCCCACCAGGACCCATGAGTTGTTAACCTCATCTCACATTTGCTTTCTCTCTCTGTATCCTTCTCTCACACAAAGACACATGCTCTGTGACAAAACCACTTGAAAATAAGTTAAATACCGTCATACCTCACCACTACTCGCATCGTATGCAAATCTTAAGAGCAAGAGCATCGTCTTCAATAAGCACACCGCCATTATCATACCCAAGACATTTAACACGGATACAGTATTTCCTAATTCATAGCCCATACTCAGTTTTCCCTGATTGTCTATAAAAGGTCCTTTCTAGCTGTATTTTAAATGCAAGATCCCCTCCACGATCACACATTCCATTTTTTTTTTGTCTTTTTGTGCTCTTTATCCTGATTTTTGTCCATTTAAGTTTCTCATGACATCAACATATTTTGAAGAGTTCAGATCAATAGTCTTAGAGAATGTCCTATGATCTGTGTTTGTCTGAGTGTCCTTGTCATCATTCAATGTGCGGTAATCTATTATTATAACTTTTTCATGTTTATGTTGTCTCAGATTTAGCCAGTCGAGTGGAGCTTCCTGTGATTTTTTTCCTTTCTTTTTTAATGTTCCCATTACTCTTTTGGCGATTTCTTGCTTTGTCTGTCTATCTTATGCAAGGCCTGGAATTATCTGGTACCCCAGGGATTCCTGGTTCCTTTTAGTGGGGGTGGTATTTAGAAACTAATGTAACCCTGCTTACAAGGTATCAGGTGTCAATGTGTCATAGCCCTTTCTGTGGACAGAGTTAAGAAAGAGACTCTATTACAGTTGCCAGTTCATTACAATAGATAATCCATTTAGAATTGATTATAATGCATGCTATATAGATTCTATTTTTCCCTTTTCCAAAATTATCCAGTTGTTCCGACACCATTTAAAGTCCACTTTGTTCACGATAATTTAATATACAAATTTATCACCTACCTGTTTTCTATATTTACTTCAATCTAATTTCTATATATACTTGGGTCTGCTTCTGAAACTTCTATTCTTTGCAATGGCCTATCTATTCATGTACCAGCATATTCTTTTTAAAAAAAAAAATTTAACAAATTGACTTAAAAAATTTGTAAAACAACTAGGCTCGGTGCCTGTGGCTCAAGTGGCTAAGGTGCCAGCCACATACACCCAAGGTGGTGGGTTCGAATCCAGCCCGGGCCCGCCAAACAATAATGATGGCTGCAACCAAAAAATAGCCAGGCATTGTGGTCCCAGCTACTTGAGAGGCTGAGGCAGGAGACTCGCTTGAGCCCAGGAGTTGGAGGTTGCTGTGAGCTGTGATGTCATGCCACTCTACCCAGGGGGACAGTTTGAGGCTCTGTCTCAAAAAAAAAAAAAAAAAAAAAAACTAGTTACAGATATTGTACTCTTGTTACCAACTTTCTTTTTTTGTTGTTGTTGTTATAAATTTTCATTTTATTTTTGTATTATTTTTATTTATTTTTTTGCAGTTTTTGGCCAGGGCGGGGTTTGAACCTGCCAACTCTAGAATATGGGGCCAATGCCCTAATCCTTTAAGCCATAGACGCCACCCTTGTTACTAACTTTCAATTCAACATCAAGACTAAATGTTTGAAAACCAACCATTATTGAAAGAAATATCAAAGGTCTAAGAAGTCTGGGCATTCGCAGGATGTGGGCCTGGGCTCATCTTATCAAGAGCACCTGCAAGTTTGTCAGACTGTAGAATCTCCTGTCCTAACCCTCAGGTCTTTTGCATTAGAAACCACAGCTGGCACCACACAATCTGTGCTTTGACCTACCCTCCAGGTGATTCTGATACACATTCAAGTTTAGGAACAACTAGTCTAGTTTACCTTGGCTTCCCTCATCATTCAATTCTAGGTTGTCTTCTGGTCCATGTCTTGGCATCTGTGAATGTCCTTTCCAGGAATGACCATTTCCTAAGTCAGGAGTTAGATGGCCAGCTATATTCTTGAGCAGTTTTGAACAGCAACTCAATATCTTGGTAGTTTCATATATTGTGTGTCCACCTCCCCAAAGGAGATTTACAAAATGTCAAATGTGCTGCACTTCCTTGTTCCTAGTGCATGAGCATGTGGCCTAGATGATGCTAACTAGATGCATTCAAGTAAGAACTGGACGTGGAAGGTGCAGCAGGAACTTGAACTGATGGCCACAAACATAAAGTGGTCTGTGGCACAGTGGTGCAGATGTCCAGTTCTTTGGGAGCTGGGGCAGAGCTTCTGTAGCCTCGTCGGTGCCACCTGATAAGCTGTGGCAATGATGGTGTTTTTACTAGAACAGTCTCACCACATGATTGGGTGTTGTTGCGCCTTCATTCTTCCCAACCAGCAGAGTAGCAAGTACCAAACTGATTCTTTGCCCCTGGTATGATATTCTTTTAATGATAGAAGCTTTAGGTTAATAGATATTAAATACATTCAATATACGATACGCACTAGTATGTATTTCATTAATTCTCCTTGCACTTACTTTTCAGGATCTTTGGCCCATCTTTATTTTTTTCCATATGAATATTTGAGCATTTTATTTTTAAATAGCTTCAAATATCTATGAAAGTTGCTGAAATAACACAACCTGCCGTATACACTTTATCCATAACAAGCACTATGTCAAGATAGCTGCTGCTTCAAACCTTTAACATGGCCGGGCACAGAGGCTCACGCCTGTAATCCCAGCACTCTGCGAGGGCGGGTGGACTGCCTGAGCTCATGGGTTCAAGATTAGCCTGAGCCAGAGTAAGACCCTGCCTCTAAAAATAGCCAGACACTGTGGCAGGCGCCTCTAGTCCCTGCTACTTGGGAGCGCGAGGCAAGAGGATCTCTTGCACCGAGGAGTCTGAGGTTGCTGTGAACTATACTGCCATGGCACTCTACCAAGGGTAACAAAGTGAAACTCTGTCTCCAGAAAAAAAGAAACAAACAGAAAAAAACCTTTTAACATAATTTAGTGGCTCTGAGTTTTAGAAGTTCCAAATTATAGTTTACTCAGATACTGATTATCAAATCAATACTTAGAGTCCTGGGAGTTTTTGACTTGATTATTAGGTGAATCTAAAAACTTGTAAGAGTTGAGAATATTATGTACCAATATTAAAGATAAGTAGTTTTTAATTATTTCATAGTCAGACAACTTTAACGGAAAAATTATTTCCATTTCTGCACTTTACCTTCCAATCCTTGTCCACATGCTTGTGTTTTTTAGTGTAGCCCAAGATACATACTTCTAATTTGCCGTGTCTTTATTTAATCATTATCAAATTCTTTCTCCAAGTTGATATGTAATTTGCATAATTGTCATTTTGGAAGACTGAAAACACTCTGAAATGTATTAACATTACCTTAGCTCCCACTAGACACTAAATTTTGTCCCATGTACTTCCCACAAAATCTCACCTTGTCACAGATCCCACCAAAGGTAACCACTATTCTAAATGTGCACCTGTCATCCCTCTCTATTTCTTTATTTTTCCTAAAAACGTAGAAATGTATTTCCAAGCAGTGCTTAGTATTGCTTGGCATGTTTTTAAGCTTTATCAGAATAATATCATAATATATGTATTCCTCTACACCTTACATTTCTTGCTCAAAATCAAGTCATAAAAATTATCCAAGTGGACATATAATATACTGCTCTAGTTTTTAATTTCATTGCAATATATCACTCTAGTATTTGACTACACCACAGTGGATTTATGCATTCTTCTCTTGTTGAACACTTACGTTGTTTCTAATTTTTGCAATTACAAATGCTATAATCATTCCTGTAAATACAGCCTTGTGTGCTTGGGTGGGAGTTTCGCTAGGGTACGAATGCAGGCGTGGATTACTAAGTCATAGGATATTATATCTTCAAGTTTTCTAGTTATTGCCATATTGTGCAAGACAATTGTTCCATTTATTCTCTCCAGGTAATTCTGACACTATAACAATAGGTATCTTCTTACATGTAATTGTTTACCAACCTGATGGGTATTTCATTTTGGTTTTACTTTGCAATTTTCTAATCACTAGTGGAGTTAAACACTTTTTTGTATGTTTATTGGCTGCTTATGATTCCTCTTCAGAAAATTACATGTATTTTTTTCCATTTTTCAGACAGTTTGGGCCTTTTCTGATTAATGTGAAGGAGTTTACACACACACATACCACACACGCTTTTTTTTAACCCAGAACCCAGTTTGAGACAAAACGGTTTTTTCCTCTTCCTTTATTATCCGATGGAGATTTCCAGCACACTAAATTTCACGGAAGATCTACCACAAGAAATCATTTCCATCTTTTGCCTCATTTTCAGCTTCCCATCCAACCTGAGCCCAAGAACTCAAAACCTAGCCCTATTTCCAAGTTCCACTCTAAATAAATATTTTCAGAGCATTCTTGGGCTTGCTTAACATTCTTGTTTCCTAATGCTTCTTTTTGAACCCTATAAATATTTCTTACTTTCTTGCAAGTTCAACTATGCCTTCAAATGGATGTTATATTTTATCCAGCAAAGGGATCTAATGATATCTGATTTTTCAATTTGCTGAAAATTCAAGTCCTACTGTTTATATGTGTACCCATAGTATGGATGTACCACAATATAATTTATCACTTTTCTGTTGATGCACATTTAGATTTTTTTTTTGGAGGAGGGGCTTTCGCAGAATATTATGGGGGTACAAATGTCTTGGTTACATGAATTGCTTTTGTACTGTTTGAGTCAGGGTTATAAGTGTGCCATCATCCAGATAGTGTTTATTGTACCTGGTCGGTGTGATTTCACCCATCTCCCTCCTTACTCCCATCTGCTTGATTTCCACTGAGTTTTACTTCCCTCCAAGCACATGAGTACTGATGAGTTAGTTCCAATTTGATAATGAGTACATGAGCTGTTTTCCATTCTTTAAGTACTCCACTTAGGATAACGGTCTCCAGTCCCATCCAAATTGTTGCAAAACGGATCAAGTCATCTTTCTTCATGGTTGAATAGCATACCATGTGTACATTTACCATGTTTTATTAATATACTCATGAATTAATGGACTCTTGGGCCAGGTGTCATGAATTAATGGACTCTTGGGCCAGGTGTGGTGGTTCACGCCTGTAATCCAAGCACTCTGGGAGGCCAAGGCAGGTGTATTTCTTGAGCTTAGGAGTTAGAGACCAGCCTGACCAAGAGCGAGACCCTGACTCTAACAACTAGCTAGGTGTTGTGGCTGGCACTTGGAGGCTGAGACAAGAGAACCACTGAGCCCAAGAGTTTGAGGTTGCTGTGAGCTGTGACGTCACAGCACTGTACTGAGGGCAATACAGTGAGACTCTGTCTCAAAAAAAAAAAAAAAAAGACTCTTGGATTGATGCCACATTTTTGCAATTGCAAATTGACTTCCTTTGGGGCAGTGTTTTTCAACCTTTTTTACCTCATGGCACACTTGAATCTATAGTTAGACTTCCATGACATGCTTAAATTATGTTGATAAAAAAAAAAAAAAGAGTAAAAAGAAAGAATATACTTACTGTGCTTCGAACTTCTTTTGAAAATAATTTAATTAATGATCTTTAAAATTTTTCACACCACACCTAAGATCTCTCATGGCACACCTAAAATCCCTCACTGCTTTAGGTAAATACCCAGTAGTGAAATTACTGGATCAAATGGTGGGCCTACTTTTACTTCTTTGATGTATCTCCATACTATTTTCCATAGAGTTGGTACTAGTTTGGAGTCCCACTAAGAGCGTATAAGCATTCCTTTCTCTCTGCATCCACATCAGCCTCAATTGTTTTTGGACTTTTTGACAAAAGCCACTCTCACTGGGGTTAAGTTATCTCTCATTGTGGTTTTGATTTGCATTTCCTTGATGAAGAGTGACATTCAGCATTTTTTCATATGCTTATGGGCCATTAATGTATCTTTTGCCCACTTTTTAATCGGGTTGATTTTTTTGTTGTTGCTGATTTGCTTAAGTTCTTTGTAGATTCTGGTTATTAGCCCTTTATCAGATGTATAGCATGCAAATATGTTTTCTCCCATTCCATAGGTTATCTATTTGCTCTATTATTTCCTTTGATGTGCAGAATCTTTTTAATTTAATCAAGCAACAATTATAGATTGATTAATGCTGTGATTGCCATTGGAGTTTTCTTATTCTTTCCCAATGCCTAAAAGAGTTTTTTCAGCATTTCTTATAGTTTCATGCCTTAAATTTAAGTCTGCTATCCATCATGAATTAATTTTTTGAGTGGTCAGAGGTATTGATTCTGTTTCAATCTTCTATATGTGACTATGCAATTTTCCTAGCACCATTTATTGAATAGAGACTCTTTTCCCCAGTGTATATTATTGTCTGTTTTGTCATAGATCAGTTGGCAGTACATGGATAGTTTTATATCTAGGTTCTCCTTTCTGTTCCATTGGTCTATGTCTCTATGTTTGTGCCAGTGCTATGCTGTTTTGGTTACCATAGTCTTGTAATATAGTTTAAAGTCTGATAAAGTGATACCTCCAGATGTGTTTCTTAAGGTTGCTTTGTCTATTTAGGCTCTTTTCTGGTTCCATATGAAGTGTAGAATTATTTTTTCTAGATCTGTGAAAAATGACATTGGTATTTTAATGGGACTGCATTTGGCTAGCCTGAAAATTTTAACAATGTTAATTCTGCCAATCCATGAGCATGATATGTTTCCCATTTGTTTACATCATCTGCAATTTCCTTCCTCAGTGATTCATAGTTCTCTTTGTAGAGATCTTTGACCTCCTTTGCTAAATATATTCCTAGGTATTTTATTTTCTTTGCAGCTATTGTGAAAGGCATTGAGGCTTTGATTTAATTCTCAGTTTGACTATTATTAGTGTATAGCAATGCTACTAATTTGTGTACATTGATTTTTGTAACCTGAGACTTTGATGTATTTATTTATCAACTCTTGAACTCTCTTGGTGGAATCTATGGGGTTTTCTAGACTTAAGAACATATCATAGGCAAAGAGTTATAGTTTAACCTCTCTTTCTCAATTTGAATACCCTTATTATCTTCTAGATTATTTTTAATATTTTTAGATTTATAGAAATGCCTCAAACATTCTTATGAATATATTATTGTACCTACATGACAATATTTCTATTGCATATATCTAAAAGTAGACTTGCTGTTTCAACGGGTATGTGTGCTTTTTAGTTTGTTCACCAAAAGCTGAATAAATTTACATTTTCATAAATATTAAATGAGTGACTGATTTCCATAGCCTTAACAATACTAAATCTGATCAATCTTCATATGGCATTTATTTTTCTTCTCCTTGTGTTGAATTGACTTTGCCTGTATTATTTTTTATTGCATTGTATGTTTTGTTTTCTTATTCCTTTGAAAATGTTGTTTTATTATCCAGATAATAATCTGATCAAATTTTCTTCCCATCTTTCATTTTTATTCACAAATACATTTTCCATACAAAAGTTTCAAATTTCTGTCACTTTAAGTCTGATATCTTACCATCATTTTTTATTCCCCAAAACAGAAATGTCACACTACATTTTCATATAATACTTTTTGAGTTTTAAAAATCCACCCAGCTATTTTGTGTCATATAAGGCAAATGTCAAAGTTATGTTCAAATTAATTACCAATTACCCCAATGTCATTTAATAGTCTATATTTCTCTTACTGACTTGAAATCTTATTCTTATATACATCTATATATATGAGTATGTTTGTACATGCCTTCATGTGATATAAAATTTTTACTCTGCTCATTTATCTATTCACTTTTTCCAAATCTAGTGCCATGCTGTTTTGATTATTATGACTTTATAATATGTTTTGACATCCTGCAAATATGTATTTTGATGATTGGGATAAGACCCCACCAAAAAGGTGCCTCCTTTCAAAACTCTTTGTCTATTTATTATTCTGCATATCCAGATGATTATTTTGTCAAGAGCTTTGAAAAGGGATCTTATTTTCTTATTTTAAACAGATACACATTTCCCTTAACCAAATTGGGTGCTTAAAGAATCCTTTATGATTCAATTAAAAGTCTTAAAAATTGAATTCCAGGGAAGAAATAAAAAGTAATAACAACAACAACAAAAAATAGCCACCACAATCACTTTTCTTTCAATTGCTTAAAAATCTGTGGGAGGAAGACAGGCTGAATTCCTCATGGACCTTCCAATTCAAGGTAAAGTGCCCAGTCAGGGGAATGTCTACATAACTATCCCTGTGTGAGGAAATCAGCAATGCAGGCAAGCTGAGGCCATCACCTAGTAGCTTTGGATAGAGAAGCTGAGATCCCTGTCTAAGGAGAGGCTTGCTCTCCCTCCCACATACTTGCACTGTTATCTGGTCACCTCAGATGTTCCATTACCCTATGTCCTTGCTTACCCTTTACTCAACCTTCTTGGGGGCTGTTATCTCCCCTCTCTCTCATTCTTATCCTCACTGCTGTGCATTGTTATATGTATACTCTGTTACATACCCAATACAAAAATTCCAAGAAACAGGACAGGTGCTGCATTGTCCTCATGCTGTCACCACACACATGAAACAGTGTATGCCCTTACGTACACTCTTCCTGTTTTATGCTCTTAGTGTAAGTTATGTGACTTCCTCAGGACCATCTCCCTTGCTGACCACTGTCCCAGGTTGGAGTCCACTAGATGCCCAACAAAAAACATCATCTCATATCTTCCTTTGAACAACCCAGCAAACATTGTTTTGTTAAACTCATTTTAAGAGTGTAGAAACTGAAGTTTAGAGAACCTTATTAGGTGGGAGACTACCCAGCTAGAAAAGGAATGAAACAGGGATTGTAAGTGACTCTCAAGCTAAAACACTTAACCTTTTTAGTTTATCTTGTCTCTAGAACAGCAGTTCCCAAATTGCTGTCCCTGGACTAGTAGCATCAGAATGGCTCAGGAACTTCCTGGAAATGCAAGTTCTATAGCCTACCAAAACCGACCAAATTAGAAATTCTGGGGCTGTGATCCAGCAATCTGGATCACAGGCAAAGTTTGAGAACCACCAATCTTGAATCTAAAGACTGGTGGGTTTAGATTCAATCTTGAATCTAAAGAGGGTTCAAGAAATAGAGAAAAGGGGGAAACAACTGAAAAGACTCACAGTCATTAAAATGAATGAGAAGAAATGCTCAGACATATTTTCATTAAATGACCATCATGTTGGTAATAAAAACAGTGACTACACAGCCCAGGAGGAAAATACAAACTAAAAAGTGCTTAGCTAAAAGGTGTCCCTGAGACACTGCAGATCAGAAAAACTGAGAAAACCACTGAGGTAGAGTTTACTAAAAATCTAAGGTATGTCATCCCATTTCCCTGAGATCTACAATCAAAAAAATGTGTTAGTAACCTTTGGCTAAGACACAAATGCCTGTTCACATGTATTTTGATCTCCTTCAGAGGCCAGACCATAAACGGGTACCCGACCCAGCACTTGAATGAGGAAGAAGCTTGGAAAACTTCTAAGAATAAGAGGAAACACAGAGAGATAAGAGGAAGTTGTCAAGAAAGGGCAGCCCAAAGCAGCCCTGCCGCTGGAAGGCAGAAGAGAAGGGGTGAGGGCCCAGGAAACCGGGAGAGGCTGCCAGAGTGGACACTGGGGAGGCGGGGCCAGCAGCACCATCTGGGGTGGTGAGGTGAGCCATATGCCCTGGGCATTGGGGCCTTCCACAGCCGCCTCTGTGATTAAAAAGGGAACAAAAAATAACTTTTGCATTACTATTTTCAAATTGGATACAGTTACCATTATTTGCAGCAGGGTAGTTTGGCCAAATTCTCATTTAGTGAAATTAGTGCATCGAACCAGCTGGATTTGCCAGTGCAAAGAGGATTCGGTGGGTTCAGGTGTTCAGCCCCTTTGTCCGAATTACCTATTAATTAAGATAATTAGCCTTTCGGTTGAGTATCCTGTCAGGATTAAGGATAAATTCTTGAAGAAGACTGACTGTAAAAGGCACCGACTCAGATCGGATACATTTAAAATATCCCCTGGGTCTTTCATTTGGTAGTAAGGTACCTCCTTGGCTTAGAAAAATTCAGCCCACAAGATTTGTCCACCTCAGCTTATGAATAGGAAGACTGTTACTGTAGCACATCTGTACCAACCTCTTGGAATTTAAAGCAGCATTTCCAAGGTTTATTATTTGTATTGGTTTTAATAGGATTCTTTTATGAACCTTTTTAATGAGGAGTATTCAATTATTGCTTCCTGAAAACTCAGCTATAATACCAGACTCGGCGCTGTGAGGCCTCTTTCAGTCTAAGTGTATGTGATCTGAATGGAAAATGAAAGAACCATTAAATAGCCATTTCTTGCTTTTGCTATATCCAGTTTCTGTCTGCTAATGTTGTTGGATGGTGGATATATGCAAACATTCCATCTTTCTAGTTTGGAAAAGCCACTGGAGTTTAACAACAACAACAAAAAAGGTATTTAAGTATTCAAATCCACATGATGCTGTGCTTATGAGGTAAGGACTTTTTCAGACTGAAACCTTCTCCCTTTCCTTTAACAAATCAGAAAGGATGGGGCAGAAGTTTTCTAAGCCTGTGGGATGATTCATTAGAGAGGCTGCCCCCGGCAAAGTTCAAGAATCCCAAGACAAACGTGCACCTTTCATATAGAAAGCTCAGTCTGGAGTTTATAACTGGGTGTGGTAACTTGGAACATGCACCTCAAGGCACGACTCAAATACTCTGCTAAAGAAATCTCACTGATGACCCTGAAGGCAGAAACCCAAATTGTTAATCCACTTTTAATCACCAATTGGGAGAAACTTTGCACATTTTTGATAAAATAGACCAGCATGTGACTGAGTTGAAAGTGTTCCTTGCCTTTTATGCATATTTAACTACAGCTCTGAAACCTCTCAAGAGCTCGTGTATAGAGTAGATAACATTTCATTTTTAGGAATGATGGCAGGGAATGTTCACAGATTAGGAGGTTCTAGAGGCCACCCTTGAAATAATGGTTGGGGCAGAGAGAACACATTTGTCTCCACCAAATCTGGCTTGTTGTCACCATGCCCTGATTAGCAATGCATAATAATCAAACTTAGAACGTTTATACAGCGGGAAGCACATTAACCCCTTAATACCCAAACATGGGCCAGCTGATACTAGCCAATTTCCTACAGGAGGTGAAGTGTACTCACAGGAGAATTTCATTAACATCCACGGAGGCCTTCCTTTGGCATTTCACTGTTACGTAGGGTTAACACCATCCTGTGAAAGAATGATGGGAAACACAAATTAAAGAACATCACTTTCGTTGAACAAAGTCTACACAGACGTTATTTCTGCAATAGGTGTACTGATGTGAATAAACTGTTTCTAGTTCTGAAAAGGCCCCCAAGAAATAGGATATAGGGAGTGAGGAAAGAGAACAGGGCAGCTGGTTATGAGGCTCCCCACCCAGACTCACCCCAACTCCACACCTCTATTTACCTGCTCCATCCCATCCTTTGATCCATTTTCTTAATCTTAGGTAAAATTCTATACCAATGCACCCCCAAGATAAGTCTCCTAACCTTCCCACCTCCTTCCAACTCACTTATCTCCCTCCTATACCTGTGGCTCTGGTATGAGATATATCTTAGAGTAACTTATCACAAATCTCATAGCCAGAAAGTAGGAGATGCAGGATTTGACTCTGAGACTTTCTGACTCCTGTGGTGGTAACCAAAGACACAATCTATGGGGGCCTTGATCCCCCAAAGGACATAAATATCAACTAACAATATATTCTTCAGAAGATCAGGTTTTCTATAAATAGTGAGCGTGCTTTACAGGGTCATCAAGACAAAGGTTCAAACAATGGAAATTCAGAGAATATGAACAGTATGTTCTTTGAGATTACTGAGTTGGCATTAAACGTACACATTTAAGTGATCAGCCACCAGCAATGGAAGTCAAAGAGTGTTGAGCTTTTGAATTTATTTTTTGCAATTGGATGAATCCCTCAGTAGATTTTGGGGGGTTTTCTGGTTGCAAAACATAGAAACCCACTTAATCCAGTAAGGACAAAAGACACACAAAAAGGACAAAATGTTATGAGGATATCGGGGTATGTCATAGAACCAAAGGCATCACAGAAGACCAGCACCACCAAAGGAATCCCATCTGAAACCATGGCAACTACCCTGCTGGCGTCTGTTACACTCTCTCTAGCCACGCGGGCTCATCACTTCATCTCTCAGCACGTGGGCTTCTCCTCTTTCTCTGAAAACCACATGACCGCCACAGGGGCAGCCTCTACTCAGGAATTTGTGTGGCCTCAACTAAGACAACAGAAGAAACCGGCTAGAATATCTGAATACCAATTCCAAATTCCTGGCAAAAAAACTAAGTGGACCCAACTCATTCCAGCCTGCTGTGGCCAGAGAGGAAGAGCCACATACAAGCACTGTTAGGCCTGCCAGTGTGGGTGGTCAGGGAGAGTGCGGCTCTTAGGGGAGGATGGTGGTGGGCTAGGCAGGTGCCCTACAAGGCATCTACTAAAATGAAACTTATTATTAAAAGCCTATAAAGTTGGAGAATAGATAAAACTTATGTTCAGTTTTCTGAATAAAATTAGTAAAATGGGGTTATTTCAAAAGTTAAGAATGATAATTTGTCAGGAGTTCCCTTTAAAAAAAAAAGGTCTCCCACTGTAACAGGAGGGGCTAAGAAGGCTGCGGAGGAAAGGGGGTGTCCACACAGATTTTTAATATCAGCACAACTTCCCCTTCATTTGAGGAAAGCCCCAATGTAATTAAAGGAAAAGGCCCAAAGACCCTTTCTAGAAAGCTCAGGACAACCCCTCCCCCCACTAAAGGAAAATAATCCTGCATCTTTTTTTCTACTCTTTGACTTTTTTTATAAGTAATCAGCTGAGCTCAGCCAGAAAAACATTTGCAGTATTCAACGTCCAGAAATAGGAATGGAGAAGAGCTTTTTTTTTCAAAACAAGAGACTTCTCACAGTCTCTAAAAAGGTATTTCCCACAGAATTTATTATCATTTTCTGGTTCTGAAGAGGATGTTAGATTATTACCTTGACTCTGACTCTGGGAAGTTGTGCCAAATGAGAAGTCTAGCATCTCTACTGCCCACGTATTTTAGTTGAGGATTAATCAGACAATCCCTGAAAATTAAAATGTGGTCTGTAGCATGAGAGAAGACTGTACCCTCATTACCCGCGGGTGATCTCTCTCCCTCAAAAAGTAGATAGGTTGTCTGAAAAGAGATACAGCTTCCAACTTTCACCTACATTTCTGAAAGCTAGAGAAACACGTGAGCAACTGAATCGATATTTTGTCTGCGTAGGTGAGACCAGAAGATAGTGCAGAATAATGTGCCGATTTACATCGGATTCACCCAAAGGTACCTTGCAAAATGAGGTGAGAAAAAGGGAAAGAATAAGCACAATAGTCAACTACTTAGATGACATATTTTTTCGTCTTCATTTTGCAGCCTGCCCAACTTTCATAATTAAGTCAAAGAAAGCTCTTCTACTGGAAAACTTTTTTTGAACAGCTCTTGTGGCTACAAATGTCTTCTTAGTACTAATCTCTGCGGCTTCCATCCCTGAGTCCCAACACTAGCCTCTGTGCAATCACTGCATTGAACAAGACTCCAAAATTACTTTTCCTACCGCCGCCATTTATGCTCCTATAAACATTTGGGAAGTCCCTCGACTTTGTCCTTATTCTCATTAGGATAAAATATGTATATGTAAATATATGCATAGAATAAGAACAAACTTTACAGCTTCTTTAGAGTTAAAGCTTTTCTCCCTTCCGCCCCCGACCCCCACCCCGTGCCCCATCCCTGCAGTTTATCCTGCTCTGGGCAGCAGCCTGCAGTGGGAAAGGGGGGTGCTGAGCACCATCTTTTCTCTTTCCCCACCTGGCACTTCTTCTCCCAGCCCCTCACTAATCTACCTTTTCCTCCCCCAAGTTGAAAGTGGGGAGGTAGGAGAGGAAAAGATGTCAGGGCCGGCTCTTGTCTGACTGTTGTCCTGGTTCTTTGGCTCGGTGCTCTGAAGACTCTCTAGCAGGGCTGGGGCCATGGAGTGATTGCAGACAGGAAGCAATTCCTCACAAAGGGCTTTAGAAACGGAGCAGTCTCCACCATGGAGGAGAAAGGTGTTACGGACTCCCAGGTGGCTTCCTTTTCAGGAGGGCTGGCGGCAGGTGTGGGATGCTGCCAGATGACTGACAGGTGTGCTGCAGTTTCCTGCAGTCCTTTCCCCTGATTGGTCCCCAGCTTCTCCGCACAGAGGAACCGCCCTCCCCGCCTGTGCCTGTCCCCTGCGGGTTTATTCCCTGCCCTAACAGGCACTAGCTTTTCTTTTTTCCCCACCTGGCACTTCGCCCTCTCCCAGCCTGTCACTGAGCTACCTTTTCCTCCTCCAGGTTGAAGGTGGGGAGGTAGAAGAGGGGACATTCAAGGAAGATCACATTTTTATTGGTACTGCCAAGGCGATATAATTTTGATGCTGAGTTTGGCAGATGTTTAAAGCTGGACTTTTCTCTCATAACACATCTTGTGGATTCCTGGGAGCCCTTGACATCCCACCACCTTTGGGTTTTTTCTCCAGTAATTTCTTCAATATCCCAGCCTCCTCCTTCTGTTGCCCTCTTGGGAAAGATTCAAGACAACCCTCTTCCAACTCTGCAGGTGCGACCTCGTCAAAACCAGAGGGAATACTCATGCATCCTGAGCTAGGCTAAGTCTGCAATAGTCTGGTCACAAACCATTAAAACCCCAATTCCTGAGCAGGCTACTGCCGTTGTGTCTACCTGTCTTCTCTCCACAGTCACAGCCAGAAAGCCATACGACCATGTAGATATTTGGGGGCGATAAGTTGAACAGCAGCTTTTTAAAAGAGCATGTCTAGCTCTCCACAGGGGTCCACTGAAACTGCTTTCCCTAAAATTGAAAAGAGAGCACCCTCTTACTCCTGCCCCACATGACTGGGGAAACTCAAAACATGCTAAGGACCCTCTAAAAAATCGTCTTCAAGACTCCAACCTGACCCTCCCATGCTCTTCACCAGGAAGAGGCGCTAACAGGAGCCCGACATGATTCTGCATTCTTCTCCAGAAAGATTTCACAATGGCTTACTACTTTACTCTCGGATTACTTTAGCCCTCTGCCCACACTAAAGGTATGGCTAATTACTTTAGCCCTCTGCCCACACTAAAGGTATGGCTGAAAGTAAAACTTAGTTTCATTTAAAATTCTTTCTGTGGGAACACACATAACATGGATAATGCTGCTTCTATAAGACAGCCTTCCAAAGGCCTTTTGAAAGGACCCTCAAGGCTCTTCAGAGTTTTCAGGTACTTCACATCCATTACAGCATTTGAAATGTCTCTGTAAGGTAAGGAAGATGGGTACTAACAGAGGCCCTCAAAGAGGTGGAAGAAACTTGTTCAGATCTCTGTACAAGAAATTTCCTCTGACCACAAATCCAGTGCCCAAAGATCAGCTGAAAAAGTTTGGAAGCAAGTGGAATTGTCTGATCAAATAGAATTAAAAGCCCCAATATTGAATAAGATACTACCAAACTATAAAAGGCTCTTGAAAAACAACTACCCCCTCCCTGGTCTATTGAACCTATTGGAAGTCTGGATAGATACATTTTTTTGAAAAGCTTTGCAGGTATTATTTGTCTGATATATAACCTTCCATTTTGTCTCCTTCAAATTCCTTCCTCTCTGTCATCCCAACCCCACTACCTGCTCAAGCATCACTACCCTAATAGGTCTGAGAAAATGGTGGTAGTGAATTAAGAAAGTTAACCAAAACTCATTGAAACAAAACGGTATTTGCAACCCAGAAAGGCCTAGCAGTTTGGATACACAGTCCATATTCACCTGCTAATCTCTCAGCTTTGCACATCTGTTAAGGTGGAAGATGTGTAGAGCATGAAGAACCAAGGGGAAAAAAAACCAAGCCAGAGTCCATACTATGGCCATTAGTCAGGATGTACTTAACTACCAAGCGCTCCTTAAAGTATTTCCCAAACTAGACCAAAGATAAAGAGGTAGCTGCCTATGACCTTTCTCTTGTCCTTACATTTAATTTCCTTTTGTTTTTCTCTTTCACTTTTTTGTCCTGCCAAGTTGCAGCATTAAAAGAGATTGAAGAAAGCAATCCGAGGAAAGAATTTAGGTGTTAACAATTATATTCGACTTAGGGATTCTTTAACACACAAATCTTAACTCTATCAGAATATTCAGAGCACACTTTGTAACAGAAGACTCAGAAGAGAGAATGAGGAAGAATGATTTAATTTTGCCCATGTGCAGTACAGAGAATGTGTCAAGTTGTAGGAGGAGATGGGTAAAAGAGAATGATGTCAGTAATTATGCATTAAATATACATCATAAGAATCTCGTGTATGGAAATGAAATGCCGCCCTAACAGAAAATCTAAAATACGAGCTACTGGTTCTGGGTTGGCAATACGTGGAAGCTTGAAGGGGCCTAGGGAGTCTGTGAGAATTTGAAAAAGGTGAAAAGTTTGGCAGTACCAACACCTGTGGCCAGGTGGAAACTGGAAAAGATACCTAATGAATTCATGAATCTGGCTAAGGAGAGGGACAGAGAGAGTGTGGAAGGCACCAACTTGCTTCTAGATGCTTATGACAACATATTGGAAAAGATTGATAAATTTAAAAAAAAAACCTATTAGTTTTCTGAAAGAATCTGGAGAAAGTATAAAGACATGAAAAATTGCTTAGTTTCTAAAATCATGGTTACCAGAGGTCGAGAAGAATATCAGGGGTATAGGGGTGGGACAAAGTGGGGATAGTTAATGGGTGCAAAAATATAATGAGATAGTTAAATAGAATGAACAATATTTGGTAGCTCAACAAAGTTACTGTAGCCACCGGAAAGTTATTATATACTTTAAAATAAAAGGAGTGGAATGTTCATAACACAAACATTGATAAAACACGAGGTGATACCTACCTCAGTTACCCTTTGATTTGGTTAATTCACATTGCACGTCTGCATCAAAACATCACATGTACTCTATAAATATGTACAACTACTATGTACCCATAGTAATTAAAAATAATTTTTAAAAAATGATTGCTTAGTTTTAAAATAAAAATGATTTCTTATCCCCAGTGTCTCTCAGGAAAACATTCTCAGTGAAATAACTTCAAAGGCAAAGACAATTCCAGGGTTCCCTGAGCATGACTTCAGGGTAAAAATTTCGAGGCCTGGCTCTAAGGCCATTCAGAAATATTTAGGAGTGTGCCCAGTAGGACTTCAAAGAATCTTTAAGGATATGCTTCATAGACCTTTTCAGTTAAGCAACAGGGCTTTTTAGAGTCCCAAGGGCATTATTGTATAGTGGATTCACAGCTGCCAAATTTAGAGAAAAGACTATCTAAGAAAAAGATATTGGCATGGTTTTTGTCTACAGAAGTTTATTACAAATGATACTTTTAAAAATCTAAAAGTCTAGAAAATAATTTTATTAGCTTAGACCAGAAGGGACAGAGACAGTTCAGAATGAATGGATCAGCAAATTTTGATATATGTATACCATGGAGTACTAGGCAGCCATTAAGAAAGATGGAGACTTTACATCTTTTACATTTACCTGGATGGTGCTGAAACACATTCTTCTTAGTTAAGTATTGCAAGAATGAAAAAATAAATATCCAATGTACTCAATACTAATATGAAACCAATATAAATAATTACATGCTCAAATGAATAATAAAACACAAATATAATCTAGTGTGGGGGAGGGAAGGAGGGAGGTAGAAGGAGGGAGGGTGGGCATGTGGTGGGATCTCACCTGATGGGCACATTGTGAGGGTGTATGACATGCTCCCCGGTGAGGGGCTCTTTTATAACTGAAACTACCCTGGAAGTGAGAACCATGTAATCTAAAAATGTGTACCCTCATATTAACTTGAAATAAATTTTAAAAAGAATGAAAAGATACTGTTGGATCCCGACATCCTCTGGGCAAGAAGCAGGGTGAGAAAACCATTGAGCCCCAAACACAAGTTAGATAGAAGAGGAAGGATCGTGCTGGCAGAACTAAAATCCCAGAGGATTGAGCCAAGAGCCACAGAAAAGTCTACCCAAAGAGCAAGGAAGGGCTGTGACCAAGGAACTGGCAAAATGTGCTCGGCTGGATTTTGGAGATGCTGTGGACTAGTGCCTGCTAGGTAGCTGCCCAATCTTTTCAGAAAGAAGTGTGTCTACTGAGGTCACCCTCTCTCATAGCCACCATTGGGTATTGTGGGAGTTATAACACATCTCATTAGTTCACAGGTCTTCAGAGAGAAAATGACTCTACTTGAAGAAGTGCGCTTAAAGAAATCAACTGTCCTCAAAGAATTGCACTTAAGAAGTCTTGTCTGTACCTTGCCCTAATTTAGATGAGATCCTGGTCTTTGAGCTGATAGCAGGAGATAGCCAGGTAGTAAATATTTTAGATTTGCAGGCCATAGGTCTCTGTCACAGTCACTCAACTCTGCTGCTGTAGGGTGAAAACAGCCACAGACAATATATAAATTAGTAGGCATGGCTGTGTTCCAATAAAACTTGACTTAAGAAAATAAGTGGAAGGCCGTCGTTTGCCAAGCGCGGATGTGATGGGATATTTTGGTGATCTGGAATGGCAATATTTTACATGTGAGATTTACATTTACTGTAAATCAGTTGTGGCCAAAAGAGTGGACAATATGGGAAGATTCAAAATGACCATGAATTCTTTGACACTTCTCCGTTAGAATCTTTGGAGACACTAGGACTGCATCAACTAACAGAAGAGAGCAGAAGGGGCACGCTGGAGTCCTTCCCTCTGAGACACTGGCAGCTTCCACAGCCTGGAACTTTTGCCTTTGGAGCCCTGTAAGGAATTCCAACTACCTGCTGGAGAGACCATGTGGAGAGACTCTCAGGTTATCTGGTGAGGGAGAGGGGCTCAGCAGAGCCATTATGATCAAGATGACCCTCTAGACCAGGCTAGTCACCAGTCAAATACGACCACATGACCTCAGTCAACACAGCCTGGAGCCAAAGAATCACCCAGCCAAGATCTGCTCAAATACTGACCCACAAAGTTATGAAATATGTTAAAGCAATTGTCTTTAAAGCTACTAAGTTCTGGGCCTTTCTTTCTTAACAGGAAATAGGGTGTGTGAGTGCACATGCGCATGCACAAAACAGTTTAGGGATTACAAGGAAATTTTAAATATGGGATTTTCACTTGTTTTTCAGGATTTGTTATATTTTTCAAATTTTAAAATAAGCTTGAAAGTTTTTCTCCTGACCTCTCCCCCACCCCCAGGAAAAACAAAAAGGCAAGAAAAAGGAAACCAAGCAATGGAGAGGAGAGCTGGAGGACTCACGCAGAAGTAAGTGGCACGGCCAAAATGACCGTAAGGGAGAGCAATTATTTTTGCAGCTCCAGGAGAGAAAGGCCACACAAGAAGCCTGACACAGGAACTTTACCAGAGCCCAGAGGAAAGTCAATTAAGAGCTGGCTGTGAAAAAGGAGGAAAAGAGGAAGATATTTTTAAATGTGACCTAAGAATGGCTGGAACTTGCTCCTCTCCCCTTCTGCATTTCGTTCACAGAGATGTGAAAAGGTCACAGGAATTGTACCCTATAGCAGCGAAACTCTCCATTTCTCTGTCTCCATCCTAAATTAGGGACCGAAAGAAGGGAACAGAAGAACAAGAAGACTTTTGCAGTTCATTAGACTCCCAAGGACAATATCTGCGTTTTGTTTTTTGCAAGATGGACTCGTTTGTCATGATAATATTTAAACACTTGAGCGTCCAAAAATGTAGGCCACCCACTCTTATCTATAACACTGTCCACCCCAGCACCATTTCTTTTCTTTGAAGACGTAAAGTATTTCTGCCATACTTTATCAAAGGTAAAAAGCTAATAGATATTCTAGGGGCGTACTGATTCTACCTATGGTGTTTTTTTGGCCCGGGAAAGAAGCTATCCTCTCAGCAAAATGTCCAGGAATTCTGTACACTTACTATATCCTAATAAGTGATCAAGGACACGTGGCAAATACATTATCTGTATTCTAAGACATTAACTTTTAAAAGCAAATATTTGACCCATTTTTGCAGCACCCCTATTTTTTAAAATGTTGCATCTCGTTTTTCTCCATCTGCACTCACAAAGCAACAATACGAAGAATCTGTACAGCCAGTGGCTTATTGACAGGCCCTGGAAGTTTATATTCCTGCTTTGATTCTCCAGAAAAAAGGGAGAGGAGCCATCTTAAGGAAGGATAGCAGAATGCATAGAAAACTAATGAAAAGGACAGGACAGTGCCCCAAAGATGCGAATACATTGTGATTTCCATTGTAAATAAAGTCTGATCACCTTTACTTTTTTATCAGATGCATCCTCTAAGCTTTCCTTTTATTCCTGCTGCAGGAAATTCTTAACTGACATGGAATTGGAGAAATGATTATTTTCCCCAACTGATGGCTTTGTGTTTCTGGGGAAAAATGACTTTCAACATGCAAATTGGCTGCATCCAAAATCATTCTGATGCAAGACCAGAGCTCCGCAAGTCTTTTTACAATTTCCAGATGAGTTTGCTGCCCAAAGGAAAACATAAAACATACCAAAGCTAGAGAAAGACAGTAACGGCTCTAAATAGCTTAGAAATTTCTCCCCGCCTGATGAACTGCTTTTATTAAACCCTTTACTGTTGTTCCTCAAATTTGAATGGATGTTTCTAAAACTGGAATGAATTGGGAAATGACAAAAGGGAAGAAGTTGGTGAACTTGTAACCACGAGAGCATCCAGCCTCAAACAACAGGCATAGAACAATAAACCAGGAAAGATAATATCGACATAATAATGATAGGAAATAATTACGCAGAGCTCACTACGAGCCAGGAACCGCTGCACTCTTTAATGTATAGCAACTCATTTAATCTTCACAACAGGAGAAATTCTAATTTTCATTTTATAGATAAGGAAATTGAGCCACAAAAAAGGTTAAGTAAATTGCCCAAGGGATGGAGCCAGGATTTAAACACAGGCAGCTCTGGCTCCAGAGTCCAGCCTCTAACCACGAGGCAACCATGCCTAGTACAGCCAGTTTAGAACAAAAAATATCCTGTGAGTCTGCAAGAATTGCTGGACTATTTTCTCGTGGGACAGTGAGGCTGGAGAGAGAGGGAGACTAGACACTCCATCCTTCCTTATCTCTTCAGAAGTCTCACAGCTTCTTAAGGCTAGTGAAGAAAAAAAAAAAAAAAAAGAGCTCCCTAGGGTAGGGTGGTGCCAGCAACACTGTGGACAGCTTCCTAAATTATCTGCCAAGAACTCCATATGAGAGCATAACCATGGCCTGGTTTCACCCATTTCTCCTGCTACGTTAATAGACTGAGATGTTTAGATATATTTCTTTCTAGTTTTTACAGCAAAAATAGACAAATAAGTCTTGTTTTGCAGACAATTTGTTTGAAGAAAAGAAACCAACAAAGAACATTCCTGTGTTTTGGAGGTAAATATATCTTGGGTTAATACAGAAATTTTTGTCATTGAGAGTCGATAGGGAACCCATGAAAGTTATTCAATATCCAACAGGTCCATTGAGTTATCACACGAAAGCTATCACTCATCGGGACAGACTAAATGTGCCACATTGTGTACTGTGGTTGAGGGTTTTTGTCAACATGATGAACTTGGAAAGATGTCTGCCTAAATAGATATTGTTTTTGTAGTTAAATAGAAGTCATAAGTTACTTCAAATGGAAAGTAAGTTTATATCTGTCTTTTCACACAGCAAACATTTTTTTCTTAGGATTTTATTTGCTTCACTTCAGTGTTTTGGGGGGAAGGAGAAGTGTGAAATCTGATAACACAGTGTTAGAAATAACATTTAATTCATTTTACTTCAAAAATTTCACTTATTGGCTCGGGGACTGTAGCTCAAGCAGCTAAGGCACTAGCCACATACACCTGAGCTGGGGGGTTCGAATCCAGCCCAGGCCTGCCAAACAACAACAACTACAACAACAACAACAAAATATAAATATATATATATTTTTTTTTTTTTTCAGGCATTGTGGTAGGCACCTGTAGTCCCAGCTACTTGGGAGGCTGAGGTAAGAGAATCACTTAAGCCCAGGAGTTGGAGGCTGCTGTGAACTGTGACACCACAGCACTATACCCAGGGCAACAGCTTGAGGCTCTGTCTCAAAAAAAAATTTTTTTGTTTCACTTATTTCTCTGCCTTAAGTCAACTTTATTATACCATTTTAAAGTCTGATGCAATTCTAAGTAGAGAGTATTCATTCACCCAAAACATTTTCATTAAGCATTTACTACGTATCAGGAACAGTTTCTAGGGGCTACAGTCCGGTCTCCTCATTTTTGAAATAGCAAAAAGAGCCAGGGAAGGAAACTGGCAGCTGAAGGTGGTGGGCCCAAGACAAGTGTGGATGTCTGTTCATGTCAAAGCAAGTTTTCTCCCTCTGCTGGGTGAGATTCTAGTAGGAAATGCAGAAGACATAGAGCACACTACCTACAATAAGTCCCTCTCTTTCAAAATCATTGAATATAATTATTATAGAGATAGTATATTAAAACAGTAGTACCAGATGGAAGTGCCATTCAATTCACTAACATAAAGATGAATGGCTGTGTCAGAGGCTGACATCACTTATGCTACTCACCCCTTCTGAAATCCCCTAGGTCCTCAGCAGAACAGAGAGCAGCTACTTGAGACCAGGCATCACACCAGACATATCACTCAGGACACAATTTTGTTTTCAATAAAATAATGGGAAGAAGATAGTATTATTGGCTCGGCGCCTGTGGCTCAAGTGGCTAAGGTGCCAGCCACATACACCTAAGGTGGCCGGTTCAAATCCCCAGCCCGGGCCCGCCAAACAACAATGATGGCTGCAACCAAAAAATGGCCAGGCGCTGTGGCGGGCGC
>NW_003852430.1:5903928-6041786 GCF_000181295.1 Otolemur garnettii | reverse complement strand
TAATATAAATTATTCCTAAATTTTGTATTTAGGAAAATGAGACTCATAAGTAATAATCTAATCAAGGTACAGAGGTGAGAAGTGCCAGAACTGGAATCCAGCCCATGGTTCTCTGATAGCCCAAGTGCTTTCCACTGCAGGACACTGCTCCCTTTGTAACACGTGGAAGACAACTAGTGGTTCCTTTTCCCAGTCACAAACAGAGATGGAGGTTGCAAAGAATGCTGGGAGGTGGCAGCAGCTGTGTGCTGCATCTCCAGCTCCCTCTAGAAGCCAGGCCAGTCTGGGAAATGGCATTCAATGTCATGGGACACTGTGGCTGTCCCTGCTCTTCCCCATGCTCTTAATGCATAACGCAAAAGTAAGTTTTGTTTGTTTATTTGTTTTTGCTAGGGCTGGGTTTGAACCCGCCACCTCTGGCATATGAGATTGGCTCCCTACCGTTTTGAGCCATAGGTGCTGCCCCAAAGGTAAGTTTTTTGTAAATGTGGTGGTTTGGATTATTTTTCAGATACAGTCAATCTCTTCCCTTCACTTCCATGGGAAGAGTGTCTTCACTTCCTGAGTGTTGGGCTTGGTCATGACTCACTTTGGCCAATTCTCACTGCAATTCTTATTGCAGATTTGGTGTTAGCAGACTGGACACAGAGACCTGACATGTGTTCATATGGTTGGCTTGTTCTTTTTGGCTTCCAACCTCACCATGAGAAGAATATGATGTGGCTGAGAAGAGAGAGACGTGTGGATGCTCCCACAACAGGCAAAATCAAAAGTAAATGATGTCATTCTGAGCCAAAAGCTAATTGATTTGCCAATTTAGGCCAACAGTCTAACCCATTGAGATTTATCTCTCAATAACTTCTCTTTAACTTTAGCCATTCTATGAAACTTTGCATTTTCCAATTGTAATTTGATAGTCTAAGGTAGGTACCTTGGGTTCTGGGCCTCCATTCTGAGATATTCACCTTACCACAAAGGTTATTTCAAGATAAAAGAGAGAGAGAATAATAAAACTGGAGGTGAGGTGGTAGTGGGTTTGTATATATGCCTTTATGTATGGTTTTAGTAAAAAATTGCAGCATCTATATAAATAATGTCTTCCTCATTTTTGTGAATGATGTACTTTGCCCATTTTGGGAACCACATTTGCTGATATCCAGTTTACTATGACATTCCGATGAGTAAATGTCTAATTGATGTGGAGCTTTCTTTGTCTTAAGAAGCACTTATAATATCTAATGAACATTTATTTACTCCTTCATTATAGAACCCCTCCCTTCCCACCAGAGAACTCAAGTGCTATTTTAGTTCTCTCATGGTCCTTGGATGGATTTTAAAATAGAAAGTCACTTACTAGTCAACAAATGATGGAGGGATACCCAGAGACATCTGTGGCAATTATTTTTCTGTTCTGCTTCATTTTATGGGATTTTTTCCAATCTGATGATATTTCTCCAAAATAGCTAGAGTAAGTTTCATTTTATTCACATAATGGTAAACAAGATAAACCTCAAAATGTGTTATTTTAATTTGTACTGCAATTCTCTTAGATGTGTCCATGTCTTATCTGTATATTATAGTTTTTAAAATGTATATACAAGTAATAAGTCATTACTTGACCCTAAGACACAAACACTGTCTCTTTTGGATGAAGAACTTACTAAAATCTAATGTAGATATATATTCATGGTTAGAGCTGATTCTTTTTTTTATTATTATTGTTTGGGATTCCTTGAGGGCACAAAGAATTACGTTATACTGATTGCATTTGTTAGGTAAAGTCCCTCTTATAATTGTATCCTGCCCCAAAGAGGTGTGCTACACACCATGACTCCCCTTCCCCCTCCCTCCTCTCCTCTCCTGCTCCCTCATTCCCCTATCCTCCACCTTATATTAGATCTACTACTGCCTTCATATTAGAATTGAGTACATTGGATTCTTGCTTCTCCATTCTTGTGATGCTTTACTAAGAATAATGTGTTCCACTTCCATCCAGGTTAATACAAAAGATGTAAAGTCTCCATCTTTTTAATGGCTGAATAGTATTCCATGGTTTACATATATCACAGTTTGTTAATCCATTCCTGGGTTAGTGGGCATTTAGGCTGTTTCCACATTTTGGTGATTGAAAGTTGAGCTACAATAAACAGTCAAGTGCAAATGTCCTTATGATTAGAGTTCATTCTAATATGTTACAGCATTTCAGGAAATTAAAAAGAATTTTTTTCTTGTTTTTCCTTTTTTTAGAAAGTCTCACTTTATCACCCTCAGTAGAGTGCTATGGCGTCACAACTCACAGCAACCTCCAATTCCTGGGCTTAGGTGATTCTCTTGCCTCAGCCTCCTGAGCAGCTGGGACCACAGGCACCCGCCACAATGCCCAGCTATCTTTTTGCTACAGTTTGGCTGGGGCTGGGCCTGAACCCACCACCCTCGGTACATGGGGCTGGCACCCCACTCACCGAGCCACAGGCACTGCCCTAAAAAGAATTTTTAAAAAACACTTTGGGAATAATCTATTCCAATTATAGTTGTATTAATTCTCAGGTGTGCAAATATTACAAGACAGTGGGAGAATAGGTAAAACAAAGAAAACAAAAAATTGACAAACATATTAATGACCTGGGCTTTCTTCTCAGCCTGACTGCCAATTCCTATTCATCTAACAGTACACCATTTCCTTTCGTCAGCTATGTCTTGCCATCCATCCTTCTGTAATTGCCAATATTTCACTTGTCTTTTGACCTTGCCAGGCAAAAATTGCCTGTGTTTTAATGCCTATATTGTACGTGGGCAGCTCCACAAACCAACATTAGCCTGGCCTTTACACAAATAGAACTCCATAGGCGTTACACTATAGCAAATTTATCCTTTCTAAAAATGGTGTTGAATTTTTAGAAAATGTTAACCTAAAGTAGGAAAAAAAGGGAAAATATTTCCAAAATGCACTCTCCTTTTCTTTGCTTTTTTCCTATACAGAGCAATATTTATCCTTTCTAAAGTATAATACCTGACTCACTATTAAAACATCTTCTAAAGACTAAAAAAAAAAAAAATTCAAAAATTATTTTAAAGATTCTTTAAAAGATTAAAACATATTTTTTAAAAAAAACAAACAAACAGAAGATCTTTCTGAGAAGCAATTTGTCACCAGGATGAAATGTTCAGAATACTTGCTTAGAAGTTGAAAGTCCTTGCCTGGTATCATGGGTCTACTCAAAAGTTTTAATCTTGGGCAAGGCATTTATCTTGACCCTAAAACACAAACACAAAAACTTAAACATAAGTTTTCTCATTTATAACATAAATACAATATCCATCATGTCTACAATTCAGAGAACTGTTGGGAATATGAGATAATAGAATGTCAGGATTAATCTAATTTATTAATAAATATAAAGGTGCCAAAAGTTTTTAAAAAATCAGTTTAAAAATAAAGATAAGAAAGTGAAAAGGAACAATGATTAACTTAAATTTAGTGATATTTAGTGCTGAGATATACCATTATTTAAACTATTTAGTACCCATTTTGAGGATAGTTTAATAACTATACTGAGTCTCATTATAAAGTCATAGAGTTTCTACTCTGAGATATCTTTATCAGACACTGTGGTAGGCTGAGAAATTACCTCCCAAAAGATATCCATGTCCTAATGCCTAAAACCTGTGAATATTATCTTTTGTAACTCAAAATTGGTCCTTGCAGACATGATTAAGTGAAAGATATTTAGATGAGGAAATTATCCCAGGTTATCTGGCTGGGCCCTACATGTAATCACCAATATCCTTATAAGAGGGAGGCTAAGGGAGATTTTTAACACAAAGGGAAGTAGGTAATGTGCCCATGGAGACAGAGCTGGGACTGATGCTGCCATAAGCCAAGGAACGTTGACAGTTATCAGAAGCCAGAAAAGGCAAGGAACAGATTCTCCTCTGGAGTACAAAAAGGGAATCTTTTGTACTGACAACTTGATGTCAGCCTTGCAGAAATGATTTTACACTTCTGACCTCCAGTTGTATGAGAGATTAAATTTCTGGGTTTGTGAGCCACTAAATTTGTGATGTTACCACAGGCTCAGGAAACCAATGCAGTGTACTTTACCCCTACCATTGCTAGATATCAGTGGATATGGGGCAAGAAAAATCCACTTTATACAAGACTTTGCTTTATAATAAATAAGTTATGTAAAGCAATTGGCATATAGTAGCTGCTCATAAGATAGAAGCCTTTGTTCTCCCATCAGTTGCAAAGTATAAGCATAAGATTCTGACAAATGGCTATCTTTTTCTGAGCATTTACTATATTCCAAGGATGATTTTAGATGTTTTATATACATTAACTTTATTTCATCTTTGCAGTATACCTCTAATCTCATTTTTCAGATAAGGACACCAAGACACTGATAGGTTTTCTAACTCGCCCAGATCACACAGTAATTGACAGCACCAGAACATCTTTATCAGACAGTGTGATCCAGATTCCATTTTTTAATCTATTGGACAACCCTGCATCTCCGTGTAGCAGAACAAGACACAAATATGATTTTCAAAGAAGTTACATTCAAGAAGCATCAAGATAACAACAACAAAGATACATTATCAACTTGTATGTTATATAATACACTCAGTTTTCTGACACTCTCCCCCACCCCCGTCCAAATAAAGCCCCTTAGGCACATTCATTTTAGGAACTCATTCAATCCAGAGCCATGTGAATAATGGTGCAATGACACCTCCTAGCCACAGGATGTACTGTGTCTTCTCTGCCTCTCCAGGAAGTAAAGACTCAACAATGTCTTTCCTTCATCCAAGTAACAAATGGTTATTGAGTGCCAATCACGTGAAGTGTGAGTGTGGTCTAAGAGTGGTGCAGGTGCTGCCAAGGTCAACAATACTCACCTCCAGCCCTGAAGGAACTGACAACATGGCGAGAGATCCAGACCACCATTCGGCACCCCTAAAGCACTTTATGACCCAGTACTGTGCACTTGGGTCTCTCCACTTCCCATCATCCACAATGAGATCAATTGTAAGGGGGTGCTATTCAAGTAAGTATCAAGTGTAAGCATTGCTGAAAGTTTTATTTCCATCATGAACAGTTATTCCTTATAACATTGACAATGATATTTTAAGGAAGCTGTTCTAGGGCATTCTAGTCCTATTTTGCATTCTTTCCCATGGGCAAGGTACTGAGCTATAAAAGTGACCCTGTGAAAATCAAGAATGCATGTCATCCCACTCACATACCAGTCAAGATCTGAGTTCAGAACTCTATGTTTCTCCTGAAAGAGTTGGGGACAGTATAAGCATCTAAAGCAGAATTTTCTCCTATACTGTGGATCTTCAGATCTTGAGATAATAACAGAAACTTGCCGTATTTTTGCCATGTAAAAGATTTTTCCCAGACATTCTGATTCCTCTTTTTCTCAGAGCAATGTCAGAAAACCTTGACCTAGTTTTTGAAACTGAATGCATCAGTCAAGATCTTGCTTCAGTTGATATGTGGAAATAGCCCATCCTAAGACTGGAGAGAAGAAAAATACATTTCACCTCCATAGGTCATCTTTTGTCCAATTTAAGAAACATTACCCAAAATTTCTAAAAGATTCTTAAGAGAAAGTAAGAAAATTATTGCATGCAATTTTCATGACATTTAAGAATCTCGTCTCCAAACTTTGGTTCTAATTTTCAACATATTACAGCCTATCAACTTGTGAACACAACACAAATGTTTTCTGCTCACAAATATTAAACACACACACAAAGAGAGACTTTTTACTTGGGAGACTTTTGTGACATTGCATTGTAGACGAGTTTTAGAAGCAGCGGCCTCTCTTGGAGCACCGCTGTGATTTCTCATACGTAAGGACCAGTAGTCACAGTTCTTGAATGTTGCCATGAGTGAATGTATATGGCAAATGAATAATTTTTGCAGCTGTCAAAAAAATAATTATGGAACAGTATATGCAGGACATAGTGTTCAATGCCTACAAGATAGACCAGTGCTCCATATCCTTGGACAATGCTAACTGCTTCTACTTGGGACAGGTTAAGAGATACTGTGCTCAAGGGGGCTAGGCCTCTTCAAAAACCAATTCCATTTAAAAATTCAGACACAGAGCCACACTTGCCCATGCATATACCCATAATGCATGCACACATATATAGATTTATAAACCATTCTTTTCAGATCTAAATTAGCAATACTAATTTAGATCAATAAATATGACAGGAAATACATGAAATAATTTTCCCTCTCCCCTAGAGCCAATAGCTGTTTATCTTGGCAGAATCCCTTGGAACCCTGAACACAGAGGTACAGAAGTCCTAAGGTCTTAGTTCACCACAAACTACTACGGAAATGTCACTGGTATTTTTCTGAGCCAGGAGAGGAATACCTGGTGACTCTTCCTATATAAATGGTATGAAAATATACTCGCTCACAACTTCTGCGATGCAATCATACAACCTCCTTCCACCCCATCTATAAATGATGTTATCTGTGTCAAAAGATAAATATAAAATTTGCTGAGGTGCTAATATATGCAAGACTGGCAAGCATAGCATCCCACGAGAGATGCTCAGTAAATTAAAAGAAATATATAGTACCTGCAAGTTACTTCGTAGTTCTTCAACGTGATCCTCAGAACTTCCACCTAAATCTCAAAAACATTATGAGACAGCAGCGGTGTGTAGAAGTACAATTTTGGAGATGCTAGCAATTCTCCCCCACCTCTTACTATCCTATCCATTATCTATAATTTGCCCCCTCGATTTTAGTTCTAAAGTCTTTTTGGTCTTTAGAAGACTGCTACTGAAGTGCACTTACCCCTGGTGTTTCCATTAGCTAACAGGGAATTCTGATCCGCTGGTGTTTCTGCTCTGACAGCTGGCAGAGAATAACGCTGTCCAGGAACAAAGCGCAGGGGAGCTGCCCAGGAGTGGCTGTAAAGCTTGGCATTGAGTGGTGTGGAGGGAGAGCAACCTTGCCTATTTCGCAATATTGCTCAAGGCCAGCCCTGTTAAGAGATTTGTATCATAAAGACATCTTGCTCAATAATTTCTAATCCTGTGACGTGCTGGTATGTTATATTCACTTAGCACTGCTTTCAGGCTGCTGGTCAATGACCACTTCAGTGCATTGAACAGTGTCCCAATTGTCTGGAGAAGGGACCACAATTCCTTAAAGAATACAGCTCACTCCAAAGGAATTATTTTACAGCCTAGTAGAGTCTGGCCCCGTAATGCCTGCTCTTTACTGGTCCAAGAGAAGCTAAATATTAGTCAAAATTTACCACATATGGGTGCCCAACAAGACGTGTGTTCTATCACCATAATAACAACTGCTAACTACCTACTGTTAGCTGGCATTTTACCCACATGCTTTCAAATTCTAACAAAAACTCTGCAAGCTAAGTGTGGCTCTGCTCAAATTACAGATATTGAAATTGAGGCCGGAAAAACATAGGTCCTGATCACATGAAACTATTAAGGAACAGAGTCTGGATTTGATAACAGGTCCAGGCATATTCCAACATACCACGTTGTCTCTCTACAAAGGAAGAGCTGCGTTCTCATTATGCAGTAACACCAATCATCTTCACCATTATCATTACACAAGCATAAGGGCCTCACTGGCAAAACAGAGCACAGAGAAGCAGCTCCTTGGAAAGCACACAGACTAGTTGAACAGCATAAAGAGATGATTAATACTCCAAACAACATATATTACCGTTTAAGGAATAATACAAACAAAAAGGATTACTCAAATTTTTGGTTCCTGAGGACTGTGATGATGAGAATAAAAGACATCAGAAGGACAGCCTTATTGGTACCCATTATAATGATGCTGTCGAAAAGTTTATTAGCCTTGATGCTATTGACATTGGGGGCTGTCTAATGCTTGGTTGTAGGGGCTCTCCTGTAGATTGTAGGGTGCTCAGCGGCATTCCCAGCCTCTGCCAGTAGCACTCACCATCAATGACAATCAAAAATGTTCCCAGACATTGCCAAATGTCCCCTGAATGAGCAAAATCATCCTGGTTGAAAACCTGTTGTAGAAAAATATTGAAAGATAAGCCAGATTTTATATGATTTTATGTGAAATAAATTTTAAATATTATTTTAGTAAATAACAAATGTTATATAAATAAATAGTATTTTGAATAAACATGATTTTAAGGGAATAATAGTTATAAAATAATATGTATTATATAGCTTAATTCCATTTTTGAAAAAAATGAACATGTATACAAAAAATAGAACTTTATGAATATCAGAATGTTAAAGTGGTCCACTGCCTGGTGGTAGGATAACAGGTGGTTTTTATTTCTTCATCATGTACTTTCTGGTCTTTCCACATTTGCTATGATAAATGTAAATTTTTGTTGCATCTTGCAATTGTCTAAGAATTCTAGAAATTCGTTTATTTTAAAATCTGCCTAGTAAGACAACAGGGAAACATCTAGCTCTGGATAAACTCACACTGAAGATAAAAAAGGAAAGAAAAGTATTTCTGAGAAATGTAAGGTTCATATTTATAAATCATACTGATTGGTAATCTTCATTTCAATCTGTCTTTGTGGTGTGGGAACTCTAAGCTGAGAAATTATCACCAAAATCCATCCTAAATCAGTGATGCTGTTGTATAAGATGGCAGGAGGGAAGACCAAACTTCTCGGGAGAAATTCTTTCACATCCCAGGCTTCAAGGAGGAATTTTCCTATCAAAGAATAAAAGGCAACAAGCAAATCTCTAAAAATGAGTCACAATAACTTAGGGTTGAATCCACCATGGGCAAGAGTCAACAGACATAACCAGAGGATTAGTGCACAAGAAGGTCAAAGGGTCAGTAAAGGCATCATTTTCAAAGTGACAAAAGAAAGAGATAATCACCCTGACACAAAAGGTAATAAATACAGTAAGAAAATAAATAAATAATCAGTCACTGTGTAGAAATTAATGGAATGTTGATAAAAGTCATTCTCACTGGAATTAGCTGAAATCTCAGCGTGGTTTTGATTTGCATTCCCTAATGATTAGAAAAAGTCCAGAACAACAGATGCTTGTGTGAATACAGAGAGGAAAGAACTCTTATACACTGTTGGTAGGACTGCAAACTAGTACACCCTCAGTGGATAATTGTATGGAGAAGGCTCAGAGAACTAAAACTACACCTACCATTTGATCGAGCAATCCTACCACTGGGTATTTATCCAAAAAGACACCTGCCCTTGAATGTTCACTGACGCACAATTCACTATCACAAAGATGTAGAGCCAACCCCACTGCCCATCAAAACAGAAGTGAATTAGTAAGGTGTGGGCTATGTATTCCACAGAGTACTACTCATCCATAAAATAAAAATGGTGAACCAACACCCTTTATAACAACCTGGAGAGAACAGGAAACCATTCTTCTAATTGAAGTATCACAAGAATGGAAAAACAAACACCACATGGACTCACCATCAAATTGGAACTAAGAAATCAATGTCCATGTGCATACTTGACAGTAAAACTCAACAGAAAGCCAGCAGGTGGGATGGGACAGGAAGGGAGAGGTAAATTCACACCTGAGGGTTACAGTGCACACTGTCCAGGTGATGGGCACACTTACAACTTTGAGTCAAATTGTACAAATGCAATTTATATAACTAAAACATTTGTACCCCATGCTATTCCCAAATTAACAAAAAATTAAAATTATTGAAACTTTGAGAAATAAAATCTATAGTTGAAAAGAAAATCAGAGACCTGAAAGATAAATCTGAGAAAATCGCCACAGCCCAGGGACAACAATCATAAACAGCAAGTTAGAAATCATGGAAAACGAATGAAGAAATTTCAATATCTTTAAAATAGGAGTTTCCAAAAAAGAAGTAAGAGAATGGGGAGAGGCAATGTAAAGAAATAATAGTGAAAATGTTCATAAGTGATTACGTGCAAAAATTGTTGGCTTTAAGAAGCCTATAATAAATAAGCTAAAAATCCACAGCCATACGCACATAGCAGTGAATTGATGGAACACGAAATAGACACCTATGTTGATAGGCTGGTAACGGATTTCACAAGAGCAACAGTAGGACTGGAAGGCACTGGGGAAACACCTTCAAAATGTCATGGAAAACAACTGTCAGCCAAGTATTTTATTCCCAGGTAAATAGTCAATCGGGAGTAGACATTTTTAAAAGTAAGACAGACTCAGAGAATTCACAAGGAGTCACAACCGTTTACTTTGGTGGAAAGAGTTACTAGAAAAATGTAGTTTAGGAAGAAGGAAACTGAATCCAAAATGAGTGAATGAGATACAAAGATGGGCAGTAAAATTGCTAACGGTGTGGGTGCGTCTAAATAGGTACCACTGGGTAAGGCGATAATAACAGTCGCTAATTTAAGGGAATACGAGCAAAACAGAACGAAACTAGCGGACCGCTTCTCTCTTAGAAAACATACGTAATTATTTACACGTGAAATGTGTGGATTTCGCTTTAAAGTATTCAACGATAAGTAGAAGCAGTAGGAAAAATAAGAAGGAATAGATGAAACAGAACGGGAAGGCACTGGGATGTCGAAGCTGAGTGAAAAGTGTATGGGGTTTATTAGACTTTTCTCAATGCTATTGTGAATACATCTGTATGTGAAATTCTCTTATGAAAAGTTTAAGGTAAAGTACAAAAACAATAATTCCCTTTCTAAGGGAAGATTAGACTCCAAGAGTTTTCTGTTCTGACATGGTTTGGGAGGAGTAGGGAAGTGTTCTTTAGACTTTGTTGAATCAAGAAGAGCATATTACAAATGTAAGAGTAACTACTAAAATGATAAATATAAAATAGCTTCCAAAACACTAAAGAGAAAAATAAGAGTATAAATAAATCAGCACAGTAAAAGAATGAAAGCACTAAATAAAGTGGCAGAAATAAATACCACTATTAACTATAAGTCTAAATATACTGACCTGAGAAAATTTAGACGATCTGAACATGGATTTTAAAAAGGAAATCTATCTATACCCTGTTTAAAGAGGCCACAAAGAGGTTGAGGATAAAAGGCAGATACTTAACTGCATTAATATAATTTGGAATCGATTTCAAGGCAAACACTAATTATTAGAGATACAATAAGACATAAAACTTGCTTGAACCAAAACCCTAACTTCAGCCTTGATGTTTTATGTTTTTGTATTATAAATTCAAATGAGTAGCAAGTTCTTTTGGCTCTATCTTTAAAACAACTTTGCAGAGCTACCCCTATTCTCTCAGGAGAATCACTTGAGCCCAAGAGTTCAAGGCTGCAGTGAGTAAGATTATGCCTCTGTACTCTAGCCTGGATGACAGAGCAAGGCTCTGTCTCAAAAAAAAGACAAGGAGATATCACACATAAACACACACACACTCACACACACCCAAATGTCTATACTTTAAAAGACTGACCCCATAAAATGTTAGCAAGGATGAAAAGCAAATCAACTACAACTCTCTTTGATTGCTAGATAGAATTTAAACTGATACAAATACTTTGGAAAACACATACACATATTAAAATAGATGCATTTGTCAGTAACTGATATCCCAGTAAACACACAGCTTCATCAGTCATTGGGAAAATACAAATAAAGAAGATGCCGTTTTAAACCCATTTGGTTGGGGAGAATATTTAAATTTGATAACCCTAAGCAGTATCAGATATAATGATATGATTTCTTTATGCATTAATGTGAGATACCAAAATTAATACAACTACTCTATGAAGCAATTTGACAATACCTAGAAAAGTGGAACATGGCCGTATCCTGCAAATCAACTCTCGCCCGCACCGAAAGATCATACAGACATGGATGTTCCTTGGAGCAGTGTTAGTCAGATTTGGGAACAACATAACTCTCCCTCAACAGGAAAGCAGTTGAATAAACCGGCATGTTTATGTAATGAATATTGTGCAGCAATTTTAATGAATGCAGTATTTCCATGGATAAATCCTTAAAAACAATATTAAGAGGGGGAAAAAGAAACTATAAAAAAGACAGATACAATATGATACTGCTTCTATCAAAATACACAAATACATTACTCTGGGTAGAGTGTGGTGGTGTCTTAGTTCACAGCAACCTCCAGCTCTTGGGCTAAGATATCCTCTTGCCTCAGTTTTTCATTTTTAGTAGAGACAGGAGTCTCGCTCTTGCTCAGGCTCATCTGGAACTCATAAGCTTAAGCAATCCGCCTGCCTCAGCCTCCTTGAGTGCTAGGGTTATAGGAGTGAGCCTCTGTGCCTTGCCTACACCAGCTACTTTTGAAGACAAACTTCACTTCCTTTTTAACAACAACAACAAAGCACCCGGGTGCTCACTGCTATCTTCAAATAGCATCATCCAGATTCTAATTCTGATTTAGCTTAGAAATTGCTTTTTCTGGCTCAGCGCCTGTAGCTCAAGCGGCTAAGGCACCAGCCACATACACCTAAGGTGGTGGGTTCGAATCCAGCCCGGGCTTGCCAAACAACAATAATGGCTGCAACCAAAAAAAAAGTAGCCGGGTGTGGCGGGCACCTGTGGTCCCAGCTACTTGGGAGGCGGAGGCAGGAGACTCGCTTGAGCCCAGGAGTTGGAGGTTGCTATGAGCGGTGAAGCCATGGCACTCTACCCAGGGGGACAGCTTGAGGCTCTGTCTCAAAAAAAAAGAAAAAGAAAAAGAAAAAAAGAAAAGAAATTACTTTTTTCGAACTCAGACTTCTCCAAGATTGTGACATTCATTGAGTTAAATATTTGAGCTCTTCAGCACTAAGGAACCATGAGTGTACTCTATCCAGAAAACACGACAATGTACTATTTGTCTAATTAGGTAATAAAAGTTCTAAATTCCTAACATGAGAGTTTGGATTAGGGAAAGGCTGAATAATAGATCTGAATTGGATCAATTATAAGCGACCGTTTTGAGAAAGGCGAAGGTGTAAAATGTTATCATATTTCCACACACAACAGAAAGTCCAGTCTAGCAGCTAATAATATCAGTGGGGTGGATAACTAGGATAAGTGTACAAAGAAAAGCTGTAAAACTGGCACATTTAACCTGGTTTTCCCATCACATGAACTTGAAGCATTTGTTTAAAATTTTCCTACACAGTATAACCAAACTGATTCTTGTAATTAGATAGCTGACTGAAAAATTAAAAGCTGGTCAAATACTTGCATTAACTTCCTGTTAGTGTGGCACTGCCTAGGCTTTGCTTTTCTGTTCTTTGTCCTTTTTAAGTTGAGGGTACGAACAAGTAGGTTACAATGTTTGCATTTGTTAGTTACCTAGAGTCCCTCTTGTAGCTGTGTCCTGCACCCAAGAGGTGATACATTACCCTTACCTTGGGTCCCTTAAGTGGGAGCACACCAATCCCCCCCCTTTCCCTGCACCCCTTGCTTGTTTCCCCTGCCCCATCTTGAATCGAAATTTTACTCTTATCTGGGCGTGTATCACATCATCTACTGGCTTCATATTAGTATTGAATACCTTGGATACTTGCTTTTCCATTCTTGTGATACTTTACTAAGAAAATAACATTCTTTTTTTAAACACTGAACAGACTAAATTGACAGCTTAGTATCATAACTAAACAAAATAGTCATTTTCATATCGGAGGATACAGTACCTATGGCCCATATTTACTTATATTCTCCACTGACTTTCTAAAGCAGCATGAGCATTTTTGGATGAGTATCCCATATTGCAATCTCTCTTTTTGTACTACATAACTTTCAAAAAGCTCATATAACCTATCAACCCAATTCCATAAAAATAACTATGCCAAAATCTTCAGCAATTGACTCTTAGACGTTTGCCAGAACAAACTTTTGTCCTTAAAAGTTGGTTGTACGTGTTTCTACCTAAACCTGACTAATTCACAAATTATATAATCCATATTTTGGTCTTTTAGAAGGAAATAATCCTGCTGGTAAACAGAGTAGAAACAAGAGTTATTATAGCAAGGCCAGCTTTAAAACAAGCTTTCTAAGGTAAGCGAAATGCTATTTGTTTCTACCATGTGTATGAAAAAAACTGTCAGAGAGTAATTACATTTCCTAATAGTTTTGATTTGGATTTACACTTACAAATCAATAACAGCCACTGGATATGTTTCAACATGGTACTGGTGTGATTTTTTTTTTTTATCCCTTCATAATTGACAGAGAAACTTGTACCTAGCAATCTACCTTCATTTCTCTTGTATTATTAAGCAAAAATCAATAGGCTTTCTCCAAAAGATTTTTCTTTCCTTTAAATTCCCCCATGAATACAAACATGGCTTTTTACTGGGTAAAGGAGATGTCAATGAATTTCTTTTCAGCTTGGCAAGCCATTGAAATTCCTACCATTCATTTTAGTAAATGACTGATTGGCTAAAACCATTTACTACTATGATTTCTGTAAATGGAAGGCAAAGAAAACATTTTTAAACTGTAATAATTGCACTTTAACCTTGAATGGAATACTTAAAGCATGTCTTTTATTTTTGATATGAAGAAAAATGGAAAGGGGAGAGGAGGAGGAAAGGAGTGACACAGATGTTTGAGTATCTGTATTTCTAAATAAATTAAGACATGTAGCTGAAATTCATTTACAGACACTGACTGTGCTTTCCATCTCTTCTCCAGCTTTCTCTTCTCTTCCTTTGATTTGGAGTCGAGTTAATTTTTAAGAAGATCATCCAATTATTTGGCCAAGAAATTGGGCTGCAGGTGAGGGAAATTTTCTCAGGTCTAGAAAAGATTCTCTACAAGTTGTTGGGCAGACACATATAACAAGACAAGACAACTAGAAAAATAAGAGGTATGATAGGAATTAAACGATGAGGGACACATTGTATAATTAGGAGTAAATGAAATCTAGCAAGTGAAACACTCAACCTGTGTTATGTAGTTAAACATTCACTAGATAATACAGTGGAGCTCAAATCGGAGATCAAGTCCGTGAAGGTTAATTTCAGACTTAAGTTAAGGAAATGTGAACATCTCCTAAATCCTCAACATGGAGGTGATAGAGATTTATCAGAGAGTCAGGAACTAATTCAATTTAGAGCACATCAAGGAAAAAAAGCAGAAAGCCAAACCAGTGAAGAAAATAGAAAAACAGCCAGAGAAATAACATTTGCCCATTATGCCCTTGAAGGAGATTGGTACTATAGGAGACATTTTTTTCCCCTAAGAATTAAGATGTAATATGGTAAGAGCTTGATGGGGGCAGCAGCGGAATTTCCACAGAGGAACACCAAAAGCTACTCAGAATGACTACAAAACTTGCAGTCCACCGCACCTGTGAGGTTGTATTAAGAATCAACTGGGATATGTAGATATCTTAAGAACTTTGTAAATTATAGTGGGCAAGTTTGGAATAAAAACTAAGAGAAGGAAGCAAGTGGAGAGAAGAGGATTAGCCTTAGTCTAAATCAAGTAGAATTATCTGACTTTCCCACATAGACATAGATGACTGAAGAAAAGAGAGGCTGGCTCATCTCATGGAGGCAGAGAGTAGGAAATAGCACAGGCTTGTGACTCCTCAGTTAAAACATGGCACACTGAACAGCTAGTCACTTAAATTATCAATTGTTCCTCCTTTGGGGGGAATTGGAAAATGGATTGTGGACAGAGGCAAGCCTGGTGTGGGCAGACGACGTGAGATGACGTCTTTCTCTTGTTCCTTGGTCAAACCATTATCTAGGATGACTTCACTGATCGTGAAGATGAACTATAGCTACACAAACTGCTTCCCCTCTTTAATCTTCAACTCCCACCAGCTTAGCCTAACTCCACATCACAATCCCCCGCAGTGTCGCAGGCTGAACATGTCATCGATGGGCGCATTCATGTGCACACTTCCTAGTGCCCACGTCCTTTGAAAACCTCCTGTTCTTGTTCTCAGTTGTCTGTGCGCTCACTCGCAATCTCTCTCTCTGGCTCACTCTTTCTCTCTCCCACCCTCCCAAATAGCCCTATTGTTCAACTGTATTCAGCTCATCTAGTCCCTTGGCCTTTCATTCTTGTCTATAAACAGGTGCTTACACTGGGGGATAACTGGATGGATACTGATGAATACAGTGATGGCCAACAGCAACCATCTGAATAGCCAACTAGGTCCCACAGGTGTCGCATATTCACTACACACAAAGTCATCATTTTCTCCCCAACTTGCCTTGCTTCCTGGTTTCTCTGTCAGTATAATGTTCCACCATCAATTTCATAATCTATGACAGAAACCTTAAAGCAGAGTTTCTCAACATTGGCACCACTGATAGGTAGGGACCGACTTTTAGATTACAGAATGTTTAAGCAACATTCCTGTCCTCTGCCTGCTAAATGCCAGGAACACTACTCCACCCCCCAAGTTGTGACCATCAAGATGTCTCTAGGCCTTGACAAATGTCCCCTGAGGGATGTGCAGGTGGGAATCATCCTCAGTTGAGAACTGCTGGCTTAAAGCCAACCTGTTTCATCTGTCTTACTTATGTTCTATTGCCATCAATGAGCCCCAATTTATATATTTTTTCTAATAATAGATACCATTTACTAAGCAAATCTTTAATGTTGGGTACTGTGTTGGGTCTTTTAAACACATTGTTCCATAATTTCTACATTCTAGGAATGTTGCAAGGGTTACTATGCCAATTTTAAAGATAAGGAAACAGCTCCAGAGATGTGTGATAATTTGCCCAAAGCCATTTGATTAATTGAAGGATTTGAATTCAGGTCTGTTTAACGTGGGAACCTATACAATTTACCCATAATACTACACTCCTTTTCATCTTCTCTTCCCATAGCCTTGGTTCAGGACTTCATCCTTTCTTGCTCAAGAAGTATCCACAGCAAGTCCGCCATACTACCTGCTTCTAGGCACAAAATGGCACAGCAATCATTCTTCCTTGCAAATAAGATCACACAGTTCCTCCACAGAGTTTGCAATGACTGTGTATCATCTAGGAAGAACTCCAAATGTTCTTCCTAGATGATACAAATAAGCTTCACACCGCACCCTTCCCTCTCTGCCCATCTCCCTCTCTCATTTTTCCCATTTTCTCACCTGCACTCTTCACTCCAGGCATTTAGATTTTTCTTTTCCTAACAAGTCGGGCTTTTTCTCACTTCTCTCTTAGCCATACTCTTCCCTTGAGTGGTATGTCACATTTCATCCCTTGCCTTCATCCAGCTAATCCATACAGTCCCATCAATTCTAAGCTCATAACACCACAAAAAAGCCTTTCCCGACTCCCCACCCCTCTTCACACTCTCTGCGAGTCTACTCTTAATCCACACCTTCTCCATGACACCTCCTCCAATGATGCCAGCCCTTCTCTCTCTGGAATCCCAGTTGCCTTATGAATTAGCAACCAAGTATATATTATACCAGTGGTTCACAATCAATCATCAGATCCTACATGGAGGGCTAATGGAGAACATAGGCTCTTTGAAGTAGGGGAGGGTCTGGGTTTTTGTAGCACAACTAATTCCCCATATGATTCTGACACTGACCAAAGTATAAGAATCACTGTACTGTATTATCTTGAATGCTTCATTAATGTTTTAATGCAAGAGAGTGTTCTCTGTAACATGATTTGAAATTCCTATGGATGAAAAGGATCTATCCTTTGTTGTCTTTCTTCCTATACCACTAACTCTCTCCATCATCAATAGTGTACATTATTATTAAAACTGGAATTCTCTTGCATCAGCTCTTTGCAATACCCTGATTCTGGATAAATTAGGTTGAGGGAGGATAAAGACACTCAATTGGGAAGGGGTAAGAGAAGTGACTGACAGTGAACAGCTATACACTACCTTACCATTAATTTTACTATATACTTGCATACATAACACCATTTTCTGTTTGATGCTTTCAAGAGTCTGCTGTTGGACTTTTGCCTTGGTGCCAATCACAAGGCTAACAAATAGACATGCATCAATAATTTTACATGTCATGGCTACCGTACATCTATAAACATACTTTATTCAATAATGTAGAATCAAATTTTAATGTCCAATTTTATTGTCAAATAAAATTACACACACAAAAATATGGATTTTACCTCCCACTCAGCCAGTCATATCACAGTAAACTTGTAGCAAAAAAAAAAAAAAAAAAGAAAGAAAGAAAGAAAAGTTAGTATAATGGAAATCTATTGATTCACAATTTATTCTACAACCTGGTAGAATGTTGTGTACCGTTTGGACACATGAGTGTTTATGGACTTGGATATCACAGCACACAGTATTCTATAATCTAATCATAGAACTACACAAAGAATAAGAAACTGTCAGAAGTCATTTAGTCAACTCAGCCTCCAGAGAAAGCTACATTTTAAAAATTTCTGTCTGAATGTTATATATGCAATGTATACATTTTCCAGGGGAGGACAATCCATAGGTCCCCTGGTAGCCTGTCCTAGCCCCTCACAAAACCACTGCTGGCATATTTCTCCTGTCAGGGTCCAGGGCCATGCCACTCAGAGAACAGTCCTTGACCTGGGAGCTTGTCACAAATCTAGAATGTCAAGCCCCCGCCAACCCAAATCTACTAAATGAGAACTTACAGTTTAACAAGCCCCCCAAGTGGTTCCTGTGAACTTTGAAGTTTGAGGTGCTCTGCTCTAGTAAATCGAGCTGATAATCTAAAGCAGAAATAAGATTTAAAAGTCATGAACGAGTCTGAGTCATCATTGAGCCAAAATGCAGAACACAATGAACATGTTCTCTGACTACAGTAGTGGTGTTAGGAACAATCACCCCACAAGGATTTGTTTGTGTTTTTACAAGCATTAGATTCTTCCTGAACTTTTCCCAAGACCAGAGAAAAGGGTGTGAATCCAAGATGAAGCCCTGAGGTGGGGGTGTCCCCGAGTTTGTTTGCAAAGAGAGGAGGAACCAGCTTTTACAATGTTCACTCATAAACTAAATCAGATGTTACAACACATGGAATAATTTATTATAGGTACTCCTTACTAAACAAATAATCTGAAAAAAGTGTCAAATTTCTATGAACTCACTACCATTTCTTAAGTTTTTTTTTTTTAATCACCTCAAAGATTGTTACTTTTAATTCTCACTGCCTTCGGGTGATCAATGTTTCTTAATACCATCGCTTTAAATTTCTTTTCAAAAGTATTTAGCTCTCAGAATTGTTGAAAATCTATGTACAAGATATAGCCAAGTGCAGAATGGCTGGCTAGAGGGGCCTGGTGCTCATGACTCCACAAAGGACCAGAACAACAAATAAACAGCAAAATTCAACTGTATCTGAACGAGAGTGCTGGATTACAGCAAGGCAGTGGGGAAATTCCTGTGAAGCGGGAAAACCCAGGATGGCAGCCATAGAGAGGGCTCTGCCTCTGTCACCCTCTCTCCTTTGCTAGGTTTGGCCCAAAAAGGAAGAGGTAGATAGGAGGTACCCAGCAGTGCTCATTACCACTGTGGACACCTGCAGTCCTCACAAGCCCTGGGCTGGGTTTGGGAGATGTCTGAAATTCACGCTACTGCATTACCCAGACCAGGAGCACACATTGTACACCCCTTCCACCCAATACCTATTGCCATAGCACAGTGGTATCGTGACAATGTGACAATGAAGCCCCTGCTAGAGAGTGCCCTACCCTGGAGGGCTGGGAGCCACTGCGTCTTTCCATCCCTGGAGCTCACACAGGTGGCTGCAGCACCATGACACCAGCTGGATGGAGCCCAGTCCTACCAGAATGGCCATGACTCTGAACCCACACCAGGCTGTGGCCTCCAAAGAACAAGCAGTCCAACTTAATGGCCTTGTCCCTGGGAAGCCTATCTCCAAGCCAGCTGAATCACTAACTGTACATGCCCTGGCCCCAAGAACCAGCCTGTTAGCCCTACTTCCAACAAGCCTGCCTCTAAGCTGGCCAGATCACCACCATACATGCATGCCCCCCAGACTAAAAATCAGCCTGCCACACTGGTCCCAACAAAGCCACACCACTGCCACCACAAACTCCCACTCCCCAGGCCGCTGAGACACATACTTTGCTGACATGGATTACAGCTAAAGAAATTGCATGAAAAGGCTGGGTGCAGTGTCTCATACCTATAATCCTCGCACTTTGGGAGGCCCACGCAGGTGGATTGCCTGAGCTCAGGAGTTTGAGACCAGCCTAAGCAAGAGTGAGTCCCCATATCTAAAAGTAGACAGGCATTGTGGTGGGCAGCAGTAGTCTCAGCTACCCGGGAGACTTAGGCAAGAGGATCACTTGTGCCCAAGAGTTTAAGATTGGTATGATCTGTGATGCCATGGCACTCTCCTGAAGACAACAAAATGAGACTCTATCTCAAAAAAAAAAAAAAAGAAAGAAAGAAAGAAAAGAAATTGGTTAGAGACTACATTACTGTGTCCACTCAGACAAGGCAATGCTTCCTACCCACCTAATGCCCTAGAACCAGCTACAGAAAAAAGATTTCCCCTATGACAGCTACTCCATAGAACTGGAATAGGTGCTTACTCTACCAGATGCACATATAGCAACACAGGGACACAAGAAACATGAAAAATCAAGGAAACATGACACCTCTAAAGGTCACAATCATCCTCCAGCAACAGACCTCAAAATAAAGGACATTTACAAAATACCTAAAAAGACAAGCCCTAATAATAACCTTAAGGAAACTCATAAGACATACAAGAATACAGATTACGTCAACAAATTCAAGAAAAGAATTCTTCTCATCTGAATGAGAAATTCTACAAAGAGATAGATATTACAGAAAGAACCAAACAGAAAGCTTGGAGCTAAAGATCTCAATAAATTAAATTGAAAACACAATTAAGGTCTTCAACAACACCGAATCAAGCAGAAGAAAGAGTTTCTGAAATTGAAGACAGGTCTTTTGAAATAACTCTGTCAGAGGGGAAAAAGAAATAAAAATTTAGATAATGAAGAAACATTTTTGGATTTATGGTTATGGTAAAGGTGCAGGGAGTGATCATACAATCTCCCTCTGCCCAGAAATTCTATTCTATTCAATAGGTTTATGCTTTTCAAAAATAGTACAGAAAATCTCTGAAATAAATGTTCTTTGAGATGAGAAAGAACAAGACATACTATCTCCTGGAATTAGGAAATGAACCATAAAGAAATGTTTGAAAATATTATACAGTCACACTTATCATCTAGTCAATAGATAAATAACAATTGAGACTGTCAAGAGAGGAAAAAGTTTGGATCCATTATAATAAAAAGAGCCCATGTTACCTAGATTAACCCTGGGTACAAGACACTGAGATAAGCCTGCCTCTTTAGGGCTGCTGTGTAGTAGCAATGACTAAGCAAGAGAAAGTAGTGGTTCTCTTTTATGGACATTCTGCTCAACATTATCAAGAGTAGACTGGAGGCCCAGTGGTGACTCACACCTATAATCCCAGAACTTTGGCAGGTCAAGGCAAGAGGACCACTTATGGCCAGGAGTTCAAGACCGACCTGGACAACATAATGAGATCTCATCTCTGCAAAAAAAATTTAACAATTAGTCGAGTATGATGATGCACACCTTTAGTCCCAGCTACTTAGGAGGCTGAGACAGGAAGATCACTTGAGCCCAGGAGATCAAGGCCCCAGAGAACTGTGACTGTGCCAATGCACTCCAGCCTGGGCAACAGAGAGAGACACTGTCTCAAAAAAAAGGAAAGAAGAAAAGCAGCACACTAGTGCTTGTACCTAGAGATTGAAAATTATGCTGCCCATGTGTCCTGCTACTTTGCTGAATGAAGGTTAGCTGAGGCTGAAAGCGTTCTGGGCCAAAAATATAGCACGTGCAAAGGCCCTGAGGTGGCAGAGCAAATAGCATGACTAAGGAACAGAAGTAAGTCCAGAGTGGTTAGAATGACGTGAGTGCTGACAAAGGTGAGACTATAGAGACCTGATTATGAAGCCATTAGGAAGGTTTTCACCTAAGAACAACCTGAAAGTGTTTTAACTTAAAGAGGTAGGAAGATGGGTGATGGAGCCCAACACAATTTGTTCTAAATTTTCATGAGGAAAGAACTTTATCTTGTTCCCCACTATATCCCAAACACATAAATAAATAAGCACTAAAAATATGTTAATATGTGGATAGATAACTTTTGAGAGTATCACTCTGGCTATAGGGTAGAGAAAACTGATTGGCAGGGGAACAAGTGGGGACAAGGGAGGTCATTTAAGGGACTATTCCAGGACTTGGTGATGGATTGAATACAACTAGGGAGACCGGGTGGTATCAGGATCACTCCTAGGTTTCTGGCATACGCCACTGGGCAGATGACAGCCCCATTCATTGAGAATGGGAAAGAGGCCAGGTTTGAGGAGGAAGGTCACATCATGTCACCAAAAATAGTTTCTATTTATATAACCACAATCCTGTGAATTCTGTCAACAAAGGTAACAGGAAGTAATGAAGAAACGTCTAAATGAGCCCAAACTGCCACCCTGGCATGAGAAGTAGCCCCAGGTCTCCTGACAACCTTGACCAGATACTTCCACTTTGACTCATCACTAGAAGTTAAAATAAAACCTCCCTCAAGACACTTAGCCTCAACATTTGTGCAAAGGTGATATAGACCTCAAATAAGTTTGGAAAGTTAGTCTATGTTGATTGACTATACAATCAAGGTAAAGTTAGGGCAGCACTTGTGGCTCAGTGAGTAGGGTGTTGGCCCCATATACCGAGGTTGGCGGGTTCAAATCCGGCCCCGGGCCAAAGTACAACAAAAAAATAGCCATGTGTTGTGGCGAGTGCCTGCAGTCCCAGCTACTCAGGAGGCTGAGGCAAGAGAATCAGCTAAGCCCAAGAGCTGGAGGTTGCTATGAGCTGTGTCACTCTACCAAGAGTGACAAAGTGAGACTGTCTCTACAAAGAAATACAAAAATACAATCAAGGTCAAGTTATTCAAAGTGTTTTGGCTTGGTGACAGTAGAGGTGGTGGGCTGAAGGGGTATGTAAGAATGTCATGCCTTTTTGAAAAACACATGTAAATCACTGATTAGCAAACTTACCCCCTCACTGACTTGGTGGCCTTTCTGAGAAACTACTGAATTACCAGCAGGATTGTTTCCTTATACCCCACTCTACCACCACCACCCCTTCCTACCACAACCCAACTACCAAAAGCAGAGAACTGATCAAATGGTGAGTTTGAATAATTTATTCAAAATGTATTTGTCCCAGTGACTCTTCAGTTTCATTTGGTCTGAGACACCTTGACTGTCAGACTTGATAATCCAGTTTATTTCAGGGAGGAAAACTTATGACCTAGTAATCCAGAAGACATAAAATGAACTCCTTTCCTAGGCTGAGAGATTATTTATGTACTTTAAAATTCTAAGTCTACAATCCATCTACCCAGTAATTCATCAAAAGTAAGAGATGATGTTAAAATATCTTTACTGCTGGCATCCTGCTTTATCCTTCTCTAGGACAGTTATTTTACAAAACTAAAGTCTTGTGGTTTCCCCAAGGTAAGAATGATTGACAGCATTTTACACTGCAGATGGCTGAGCAGATGTGTGCACAGGTATGATCCCTCACTGCAGACATCCCGGCCAATCAGGGAGGAGCTGAGAATTGCACTCTGAAGCAATTATGAATTCTATCCAGGGAGATCCAACTGGTGCAGAAGGTCCTATTTTCAACTATTCTGGAATGATGCAGAATTAGACCATCTTTGAGCCTCATTAGGTATTCTCCAATCTACAACAATATTCCCACCCCTCTGAGTTACACAGGGAGCTCTAGTTCAAGAAATCCTTTATTAAAACAAAGGGGGTTAAGAGCACAGTCCTAGGAGACAATCAGACTTGTTGAATCCCTACTTTACCTGTGAAATGTAGGCAAACTGCTTAACCACTCTAGGCTCTGATACTTCCCCTAGAATCCCATGTAACATTGCCTTTTTGCATGGATACTGTAAGTGTCCATGAGACAAAACGCAAAGCACAGTGTTTGGCACATACCAACGACTGAAAGAGTGTTAGTAATCCTTAGAATGTCATACATCAGTGACCTGCAAATTATGGCACGAAAAACACTTCATTCTTTCCCTGGATCAGAATTAACAAGTCAATGTATAATGAATTTGAAAATTCCTCCCAAAGAAGAGGATGGAACTGGATAATTTTAAAGTCTAAAACATGCAGCTTTAAGAATTATAATTCTCTGAATTCTGTTTTGTCTTTAAAAGATGAGAAATTATTTGTTATATTCAATAATATCTTTTAGGAACATGTGACTTAGTTATCCTATATTCTTTGGTGACACGCTCTTCCTGCTTCTAAGAAGGCTAGTGTGGAAGAAAGAAAAATATTAGAGCCAAATTCATCTGGGGGCTTAAAGTTTTCCTCTACTTCCTACGTGGGCAAATAACTTACCTCCCTAAGCCCTAGATTCCCATAAGTAGAATTGAAATCGAAATATTTCCATTTGGGGGTTTGCTTCCACTCCGCCCACCTCCATCCTATCATACCACTTCCAGCCTTATCAAGTTCCTAAAGGTGTAATAAGATAGCAGTCAAAAAATTATTTTATACATATTTATAATGAGTAGCTCCAGGCACTGCGGTAGAGGCTAAATTACTGAAAGATCATTTTACGTCAAAAATCTAAAACAGAAAATATTTCTGGTGAGATCTGACCTCTTCTGATGAGTCTGCAAAGTCACGTAGCAGCATTCCACTACATTCTACTGGTTTTAACAACACCGCTGAGGTCAACCCAGATTCAAAGCAAGGGGACCTATACCACACCACCTGATAGAATAACAAATGCCAAGCATACGGGTGTTTTTTAAAATGTGTGTAGGCAATGTTCATGTAGGCAACCTAGTCTTAGAGAGTTCTAAATAAATAAACAGAAGCTATGTAAGACTTCTGCACAGAAAACTGCCAAAGATGATCAAGATTCATGGATTGAAGAACTTATTTCTGTAAAGATATTAATCCTCCTTTTTTAAAAAGACTTAATAAAATTCTAATCAAAATCCAAACAGATAAAAACCAATCAATGAAATTCACCATATTAACAAACTAAAAAAAAAAGAAAACGGCATGATTATTTCAATAGATACAGCAAAAGCATTTAACAAAACCTAATGTCTGCTCCTGATAAAAAAAAAAAAAAAAAAAACTCTCAGAAACTTAGGTATGGAAGAGAATATCTTTTAAGTTTCTGGGGCATCTATAAAATACAGGTACCCATGAAAAGCTTTACTCCTATCACCATGAACAAAGAAAGGATGTCCAGTCTTACCATTTCCATTCAAAACTGCATTACAGAAACTAGCCAGGGCCATAAGGAAAGATGCAGTAACCCAATTGTAAAGGAAGAAGTAACAGTTTTTGTATTCATGGACAACATGAATTCCCATACAGAAAATGTTCTTAGATTTATAGACTTGTAGATTCATAGATTCTAAACAAAGAATCTATTTTTCAAAAGCTATCAAACTAGTAAGTGCCTAGCAATGTTGCAGGATAAAATATCCAGGCATAAAAATCATTATTTTTATACACTAGCAATGACTGAATTAAAATTAGAAACAGAAAAAAAAATGGTGGATTAGAAGCAGACTGCCAACACACCACTTTCAAGAAAAGGCATCAAAGTGCCCGAAGCTGCCTCCATTTGAGCCACTCTTCTCAACACAGCATTGAGAAGTCACAGAGAAGCAGCACGGGACCCTCACAGCAGCAAAAAACAAGGAAACATGATGGGTGGTACATATAGTAAGATCAGAGAACGCAGGGCACGATGGGAGCAGAGCACTGGGGTGCCCGCTCACTCTGCTGGCACTGTATGAACACTTTACACAATATTTACAAAATATTCTCTGTGTGGCCATCTCTTTGTAAAATTTTGTAATGAATATTTTGTCAATAAAGGTACATTCAGCTACAATTTCCCATTTTTTTTCTACATAAGCCAACTTTAGGAGTGACCTCTGAGACATCCTATAAACATTTTAGGGGATTGGGGTTAATTCCTATCTGATCATATGCTTCTAAATAATGACAGTTCAAAGGAACACTTGGGCAAACTCTCAGATATATCTTTTGGAATGAATAAAAACTGTCAATTTTAAGCTAAACGTTTGATGCGTAAAAGCTACTCTGAGATAGTAAAATAAAATTCTTCATTCTCAAAAGAGTCCTGTTTAAACTCAAACTAAAATAGTCTTGTTTGTCGTTCCTTCTCCTTATTTGCACTTTTAAGCCCATCTCTGTGTTTTGTGAGAGTTTGAAGACTACGAAAGTCGTATGAAGGGTACAAAAGAGATGAACTTGCACTCCTCCTCCCTCACGAGTCTCTCTCTGTCCAGAGGTACACGTCAGAGGATCCTATTGGTGGACAACACAGAGGCAATCTAGTGAGGATGACGTCGCTTCCCTATTTGGTGACACTTTTCTATAGCATTCTTCAGCCTATCTCGTTTGACACTTCAGAACAGCTGCCAAGTCCTTGCCTGCTCCCTGTAAACAAGACTGTCACTCAGAGAGCATTTGCCTTAGCTCGGTAGGGAATGGAGGTTAATGACTTTGGAAATGGAAAACAGAACTACCATCAAAAGGACTTTTAATACCCAGAGAATTATAGGAGAATAATTGAATCAAATAAAATAAGAATATAAATAGACCGTGTTACAAGCCGCATTTGTTAAAAGGTTTCATATCGGTTGCAGTTTTGTGTTACCTGGGAAGGGTAATAAAAAGAAATAAAATAGATTGAAAATGGATACCCTTGAGAAGCTATTTCTGACTTTTTGGCAGGATTCCCCTGTGGCTACTGATGCCCAGAGACTGTGTCTCCTTCCTCCTTTCTTTTCAACTTCGATTCTGCTTTACAAGTGAGACTTCTGATAGTTTTTCCCCCTCATTGGAGTGTCTTTGATTTATCATTTAGTTTAGTGGTTAAAGAAATGAGCCAAGCCTCTGTATCTGGGGAAATGCTGACATTTTTAGGTTTCTGATATGTGGCCTTTTAAGGTCAGATACTCTAAAAGGAATCAAGAGCATTTTTTTTGTTGTTTTTGTTGGGCAGATTCAATGTGAATCAAAAGGTACTAGAAACAGGAATTAAAAGAGTAGAGAAGGACTTTTAAGAAAAAAATAACAACCTCATATATAACATATACACAAATATATAGCCGGTAGAGATGGAGATAGAGAAGCCTTTGCACCATTGTGTTTAGTAAGCTTCTTAAATGCAAGGTGTAATGATAACACATACGTGCCTTTTACAAATGACTGGCCACTTTGATTGTGTAGTTCTTAAACTGAATATTCTTCTGTGAGTCTCATACGGCATTATCATTATTATTAATTCAACAAATAATAATAAGGCCTTAATATATTCAAGGTATTGTGCTAGACACTGGATTTAGAATGAAAAATGAAAAAAGATAGGGTGATTTGCTTACAGAGTTTACAGTCTGGTAGGGTTAGTTGTGTGATTGATAATTTATAACTATAGACTGTAAAAACGTATAAAAGAGAAGAGAAGAGAGAATCTGATCAGGGAATTATATATTATTTAATCTCAGACAGAAAAGATAGTAAGAAACTAATGCAGACAAGAGCCTGATAGGTGGGACAGGGGTGGGGGTTCACTTTAGGCAGAGTGAAATTGGGGAAACTGGTTGTGGAGCAATAGTTAACTAATATACTTTTATGTTCTTCCTGTTATACACACTGCCTCCTATCTGGGAGCTGTTAAATACTTACAATTGATAATGGTAATTATGAAGGTCCAAGGCAGAAAGGACCATGATTTGCTCTAGGAAATAGAAGGTCCATGTGATTGTAGTTCATAACCGAACAGAGTGGCACTGCATGAGAGCTGAGCAGAGTTGTGAGTTTGTTATGTGTCAGTTTTTAGATGATTTTTTTTCTAGCTACTATTTGGGGAATGGATCTGAGGAAAGCAAACTAATAAAGGAACTACTACAGTATTACAGGTGAAAGATGGTGGTGGCTCATACTAGGTTGGTGGCATTGAACACAGAATTAAGGGCCTAGATGCAAGGTGGATTTGGGAGGTAGAATCTAAAGGACTTGCTATTGGGTTGAATACAAATAGAGATCAAGAGAGAAGAAGAAATCATAAATAACACCCCAGTTACCTTCAGGATTGAGTATGTAGGTGAATGAAGATGCCAGGGACAATAATTTGTGTAGGAATAAAGAGTTCTACGGTAGACAAGTTTAGTATGTATTTATGGCAAGTGGAGATCTCCAGTTGACAGTTAGATATCTAAGTCTAGATGCATCAGTGGGATCTAGGGGGAGGCATTTAAATAAACTTTCATGTGTTAAAAGCAGCTTGGAGGAGAAGCAAGAGATGTTATTGGACTGAATCCTGAGAAATGGTAACACTGGGAAAGCAGGCACAAGAGAGAGTCAGGAAAGGAGACCAAGCAAAAGTATTCAGAGAGGTAGGAAGAAGACTGTAATAGTGGTATCTATGAAGAACCCCGGGAGGAGAGTATTCCCATAAGGAGTGACCGCTTGACAGGATATGAGACTGAGCAAATTGAAGCAAGACTGAAAATGCCAAAACATGGTACTTACTACTAATTGATAAAGATAACATTAGCAGAGTAAAGAGATCAAAACCCAATTAGAATGGGTTAAAGCAAAAATGAAAGATGGTAAACAGAGAAATAAAAGATCAACATCTGCTTAGAGAAGGTATTGCCTAAGAAGGAGATCAGAAAAAAATGGGATTGATAAGGTAGAGTATTTGGGATTGATAAGGCAGAGTGGTAGTATCAAAGTGTGTTGGTATGTTTCTGAGATTAATATAAAGTCAGAGAGAATTAATGATGCAGGAAAGAGAGAGTAGAAAATGTTGGAATTAAAATCCTTGAGCAGGTTGGGCACAGTGGCTCACACTCATAATCCTAGCACTCTTAGAGGACAAGGCAGGTGGATTACTTGAGCTCAGGAGTTCAAATCGGCCTGAGCCAGAGTGAGACCCCACCTCTAAAAATAGCTGGGCATTGTTTTGGGCACCTGTAGTTCCAGCTACTTGGGAGGCTGAGGCAAGAGAATCACTTGAGCCCAAGAGTTTGAGGTTGCTGTGAGCTGTGATGCACTCTACTGAGGGTGACAACATGAGATCCTATCTCAGAAAACAAACAAACAAAAAAAAACTCCATGAGAAGTTGAGAGGGATGGAATGTGAAGTATTCACTGAGGAGAGGAACAGGGATAGGACTTCCATAGTGGACACAGATGTGGATTTGTTGGTGGGCTTGGTAGTAAAAGCCTGAAGGAGCCCTTGTCCAAATGCATCTATTTTCTTAGTGAGGTACTGACAATGATGACATGAATAAAAGGGAGAAGGAGACTAAGAGCCAGATACTAGAGTCTTTAGTAAATGAGGGGGAAAGGCCAGGAGCACAGTGAGTGTCAGTAAAAATAACGTTTCTGTGAATGTATTTCTCTTCTTGTAAATTTGGCTTTCACAATGCAGAGGATAATATACACTGATTTCTTTTTCTCCATATTTTTCCTCTTGGCAGGTTCTTTGTTAGTGACTTTGGAAGAATCTTGGGAAGTTTGACTAGACTATATGGAGAAACATTGGTGGAACTGTTTACAGTAGGTATAGGCAGAAAGCTGAAGGTAGTATCCACAGAACCACTCTATTTTAACAAATCTTTGGAGGTTCTACCATAAAGTACATGATATGATTGGATTGTCTTGGTAGCAAAAACAGAAATCCAAGAAGTTGTCCTACTTTCAAATACTATACTTTGCTTTTATGGACTTTTAAAAAAGCAAAAAACAAAAACACACAAAAATCCCTCCTAATCAAAGTTAAGAGAGGGAAAAAAATGATAGCAATATTTAACTTTTCGCTTCCTAAATGGAGAAATAGAAATCAAAGTTATACCCACAAAGAGTGATTAGTATTCAAATTTTAAACCATGCAACATGGAAAATATTTGTAAATATTTAACAGTACCCAAATAAGAGGCAGATTTTGGAGTATAAAGGGCGTTAGTTACCTGTTACTGCATTCCAAATTTCCTCAAACCTGTGGCTTAAAGCCATATATTATCTCACTATTTCTGTGAATCAGGAATTCAGGAGTATTTTAGCTGAGTGGTACTGAATTTTGGTCTCTCTTTAATCAGGCTGTCATCTGGGGCTGCAGTCTCATGTGAAAGCTCAACTAGGGGAGGAATACGCTTCCAAGCTCACTCATCAGGTTGGCAGCAGTTCTTGGCCATAAAGTCATCTTCATAAGTTTCTTAAATGTCATCATGACATTCAGCTAGTTTTCCCAGAAGGAGTGATGAGAGAGGAAAAGAAGGATAGGAGGGGCTACATAAGAGTGGGACTACCAGGAGGTGAGAATCACGAGGGCGGTTGTGAAGGCTGTCTTCACAATAGTGTCTTAGATGTCCACAACATACAATATCCTCAAGATTTGGCTGTGTGATTTTGGAAAAGTCAGTTAACATTTTTGAGATGCTATTTTCTCATCTTGTAGAGCTCCAGTAAATCTCTAGGAACCCTTCTTGCTCTAAAAAAATCAACCTGTTTCTTAAATGTTGTTTGCAAAGATGGTTAAAAAGTGAAACTGCAGTTTTCATCTACCTTTTCAACTATATATTTTTCACTGTTGATGGGCACTTTTGCAAGATTATTAAAGATTTATAAGGAAATATAGATGAGAAAGCATCCACAGAGAAGTTTCCAAATTTTGTGAAGATATTTTGAAGCAGAAGAATCAAATTGATATTCAAGAATAATTAAACTACCAGATATCAGTCACATTTAGGCTACTCATTACCTTTAATAATAAAAACTTTACTGGGATATAATTCACCCATTTGAAATATACAATCTCATGATTTTTAACATACTCATCAGACTGTGCAACTATCCTCATAGTCAATTTTAGAACATTTTTATCTTCCAAAAAGAAACCCCATACCCATTAGCAGTCACTTCTCATCACAAGTAGCTCCCCAATATGCATGGTGTCCCCCATCCAACTACTAATATTTGCCTCTGTAGATTTGTACATTCTGAACGTTTCTTATAAATTTGAATAATGTAATAAATGTTCTTGTGTGTCTAGGTTCTTTAAGTTAGCATGTTTTTAAGATTCAACTATATTGTCGTATGCATTGGTACTTCATTTGTTTCTTTTTCTTGAGACAGAGTCTCATTTTGTCACCCTGGGTAAGGTGTCACGGCATCATCCTAGCTCACAGCAACCTCAAACTCTTGTGCTCAAGTGATCCTCTTGCCTCAGCCTCCTGAGTAGCTGGGACTACAGGCACAAGCCACCATGCCCAACTATCTTTTTTTCTATTTTTTTTTTTTTTTTTTTTGTAGAGACATATAGGCGAAAGGCCTATATGCCTCTGGCCAAAAAAAGCTGTTAGAGAGAGGGCAGTGAAAAGACTTTGTGCAGGCATACTTGTAAGAAACTAAGGCAGAATCCCATATGGCCAGGTTGGTTGCAGGCATAAAACCTCCCAACCTAAGGTCAGCCTGGTTGGTTGCAGGCATAAAACTCCCTGACTTAAGGCCCACATGGGAACGGAGGCTTTCAAACAAGTTTCTGTATGTCTTAGGAATTTCCTATCTATGCCTTGCTTAAAGTAACAGCCTCCAGACGGTGAGGCCAGTAGGGCAGGTATTCAATCTATCTTTTTCCCCCAGAGCCTCAGGCTTCATCAGATAAGAACAAAGAAGTAATGGCTAACAAGATGTTCTCCAATAAGCCATGTATTGTTAGGAGGATTATGTTAGATAAAGTAGTATCAGTTAATCTGTAGATTGCTAGGCTCCAGGCTAGGGAGAACCTGATCTACAGATAGTCACAAGATGTTTAGTCATGGGATGGATTATGGATTGTAATGAATATTAATGAGGTCATTGATGTACAGTGTGCATGTGCAGAGCTGGCTATTTAAGCCAGGAGAAAATAAAGAAGCTTGCCACACACCACAAGAGAGTGGTGGTCCCCTTTATTTGCATACAATTTCAATTGCAAGTCTTATTCTCCACGACACCACTTCTCCGTGAGACCCTAACGGCAATAAGACAAGGTCTAGGTCTTGCTCAGGCTGGTCTCAAACTCCTGCACTCATGCAATCCACCCACTTCAGCCTCCCAAAGTGTTAGGATTACAGGCATCAGCCACCATGCTTGGCCAGTACTTCATTCTTTTTATTACTTAATAATAGTCTTATGCATGAATACCTAACATCTCATTTATCTATCTAATAGTTTCCATATCTTGGTTGTGAATAATGTTGTTATGAACAATCAGATATAAGTTTTTGTGTGGACACACTTTCATTTCTTCAGCTTACATATCTAGTAGTAAAATTCCTGGTTCATGTGATAACTCTGTGCTTAGCATTTTGAGAAGCTGCCAAACTGTCTACCAAATTTCTGCACCATTTTGCATTCCTTTCAGCAAAGTGTGAAGCTCCAGTTGTACCACATTCTTGCTATCATCTTTGTCCTTTTCTTTTATTTATTTTTTGAGACAGAATCTCACTCTGTCACCCCTGCCAGAGGGCTCAAACAATTGTCATGCCTCAGCCTCCCAAGTAGCAGGGACTCCAGGCTTGTGCCTGGACACCTGGCTATTAGTTCTGTGGAGATGCATCTTGCTCAGAATGATCTTGAACTCCTGGCCTGAAGCTATTCTCTTGCCTTGGCCTCCAAAAGTGCTAAGATTTTAAGGTTGAGCTACTGTGCCTGGCCCATCTTTTTGATCATAGTCAAAATAATGGATGCAAATGGTACATGTATTTCCTCGCCATTTCCCTGATGGCTAATAACGTTGAGCATCTTTCTGTGTTTATTGGCCATTTGTGTATCGTCTTTGGAGATATGTCTTTTGAAACCCTTTGCCCATCTTCTTTCTATATTATTTAGAATATCTGTTTGCATAGTTTTCTTTTTTTAATTATTTAAATAAATTTTATTGTGCATATTTAAGGCTTATAATATGGTGCTATAGAACACATATGGATAGTAAAGAGATTACTATAGTGAGCAAATTAATATATCCATCATCTCACATAGATATCCTTTTTTTTAATTTTTGTGGCAAGAGCAGCTATAGTCTACTCATTTAGCATGACTTCCATAGACAGTACAATTTTATACCTGTAATCCTCATATTGTATGTTAGATCTAGACTTATTCATCCGACATCTCTGCTACTTTTTTTTTTTTTTTTTTGAGACAGAGTCTTACTATGTCACCCTTGATAGAGAGCTGTGGCATCACAGCTCACAGCAACCTCAAACTCTTGGGCTTAAGTGAAGCTCTTGCCTCAGCCTCCCAAGTAGCTAGGACTACAGGCACCTGCCACAGCTATTTTTTTGTTGTAATTCTCATTGTTGTTTAGCTGGTCCAGGCCATGTTCGAACCCACCAGCCTTGGTGCATGTGGCCGATGCACTGCAGGGGCCTAGCCCATATCTGCTACTTTTTAATCCTCTGATCTTTATCTCTCCATCTCCTTTCCCCATACATTGCCTTTGATAATTACTGTTTCATTCTGTCTCTAAATATTTTTAAATTCCATACATACGTGATGTTATGCTATATTTTCCTTTCTATGCCTGGCTTATTTCACTTAGCATAATTTATTTCATGCTTATCCATGATGTAGCAAATGGCACAATCATGTTCTTTTTAGGACTAAGTAATAGTCTATTGCTTATATGTGCCATAGTCTCTTTATCCATTTGCTGATTGATGGACACAGGTTATTTACATATAGAGGCCGTTGTGAATAATGCTGCAATGACCATGGGAGTATGGCCATCTTTATGAGGTGGTGATTTCATTTCCTTTGGGTATATGACCACAAGAGGTATTGCTGGGTCATATAGTAATTCTTAATTAAATTAATTAAATTAATACTTAATTTCTTTAGTAATTTCTATAAATTTTATAATAGCTGTAACGATCTGTATTTCTACCAATTATGTACAAGACTTCTCTTTTCTCTATACTTCACCAACATTTGTTATCTTTTGACTTTTTATGATAGTTATCCTAACAGATACAAGGTGTTATCTCTTAGTGATTTTGATTTGCATTTTCCTGATGATTAGTGGTATTGAACACCTTTCACATACCTGTTGCTATTTTTAGGTCTTCTTAGAAAACTGCCTATTCAGGTCTTTTGCCCATTTTTTATTGGATTATTTGTTTTTCCATTATCGAGTTGTATGAGTTTTTTAATAAATTTTGCATATTAACCCCTTATCAGATACATGGTTTGCAATTTTTTTTTCAATCTGTATGATACCATTTCATTTTGTTAATTATTTCTTTTTCCATGCAGAAGTTTATGCAAGGTGGTTTAACACACACAAATCAATCAGTGTGATATAGCATATTACCAGAATAAAGGATAAAAACTACATGATCCTCTGAATTAGCATGGAAAAGGCAATTGACAAAGTCCAACATCCTTTCTTGACAGTAACTCTTAATAGTTTAGGTATAAGAGGAAGCTCCTCAGTATATAGAGGAGGGTTTCCATACCTGGAAAATCCACAGCTAGCATTGTAGTGAATGAGGAAAAATGGAAAGCCTTTCCACTAATCTGCTAAAAGGCAAAGATGCCCACTCTTTCCACTTCTACGTAACATAGTACTGGAAGTATTAGCAACAGCAGCCAGAGAAGAAAAAAGAAATAAAAGGCATCCAAATCAGAAAAGAAGTTGTAAAATTATCTTTACTTGCAGATGATTGATCCCATATGTAGCAACCCCCAAAGATTCCACACAAAGAATATGTTACATCTACTAAGTGAATTCAGTAAAGCTGCAAGATACAAAATCAACATACAAAAAGCAGTAGCATTTTTATATGCAAATAAATACCTACTGAAAAAGAAATCAAGAAAAAGATCCCATTTATGATAGTATCAAAAAAAATTCCTAGAAATAAATTTAACCAAGGAGGTAAGAGTTATGTACGTTGAATATTATAAAGCATTGTTGAAAGAAATTGAAAACAGAAATAAATGGAAATATATCTGGTGCTTATGGATAAGATGAATTAATATTGTTAAAATATCCATAATACCCAAAGCAATACACATATTAAATATATCCTTATCAAAAATCCCCAAGGCATCATTCACAGAAATAGAAGAAACAATCCTAAAATTCATACAGAACCATTAAAAGACCCTGATATCCAGAGCAATTCTGAGAAAGAAAAACGAAGTTGGAGGCACCACACTTTCTGATTTAAAATTCTATTACAAAGCTATAGGTAATCAAAACAGACACATAGACCTGTAGAACAGAATAGAGACCTTACAAATAAATTCAAACATATGTGGTCAATTAATTTTTGACACGGGCATCAAAAGGGCACGATGGGGGAAAAAATAGTATCGTCAATAAACAGGGTTAGGAAAACAGAATTTCCACAATGCAAAAGAATGAAATTAGACTCTTATTTTATACTATACACAAAAATCAATTAAAAATAAATGGAATCTGCCTTTAGAGCCCGCAATTCCTCTACTAGGTATATATCCAGAAGACCAAAAATCACTTTATAACAAAGATATTTGTACCAGAATGTTTACTGCAGCCCAACTCATAATAGCTAAGTCATGGAAAAAGCCCAAGTGCCCATCAACCCATGAATGGATTAATAAATTATGATATATGTATACCATGGAATATTATGTAGCCTTAAAAAAAAGATGAAGACTTTAACTCTTTCATGTTTACATGGATGGAGCTGGAACATACTCTTCTTAGCAAAGTATCTCAAGAATGGAAGAAAAAGTATCCAATGTACTCAGCCCTACTATGGAACTACTTTATAAACACCCACACTTTCATATGAAAGCTATAACCCAACTACAGCCCAAGATGAAGGGGGAAGAAGAGGGCGAAGGGAAGAGAGGGAAGAGGATAGGTGTAGGGAGGGTAATTGGTGGGACCACACCTATGGTGCATTTTACAAAGGTACAAGTTAAATCCACTAAGTGTAGAATATAAATGTCTAAACACAATAACTAAGAAAACACAGTGAAGGCTATGTTAACCAGTTCGATGGAAGTATTTCAAATTGTATATAAAACCAGCATATTGTACCCCATGATTGCATTAATGTATACAGCTATGATTTAATAAAAAAAATGAATAGAAGACCTAAATATAAAACCAGAAACTATAAAAATCCTAGAAGAGAACACAGAAGAAAAGCTCCTGAAGTTGGAACCATTGCTACTCACAAGAACTAACTCCAAATGAATCACTGAACAGTGGCCTTGGCAGTGAGATTTTGGGTATCACACCAAAAGCTCAGGCCACAAAAGCAAAAATAAATGGGACTACTTCAAACCTCTACCATTTGTGTTTTTAATTGTTGAATTCTAAGTTTTAAAAATAGATTCAAGTCCCTTCTAAGCTATGGTAGTATAAGATGTAAAATTAAGGTTCAGTATTATGTACTGCCTTGACATCTGGAAAAATGGAAAGAGGCTTCAATGGTCTGACTACAAGTTTCCTCCCCATTCTGCTCCCATAGGTAAGGTCCCCTGTCTAAATAATTTCCTTATCAAATGGACCAGATAAGGTTCCCACCTATTTGTGAGTAGCAAGTTTCAATTCTCTGTATCCCATAAATTATTCAAATAAGCACATCCCATGTTCTCATGGCAACCAGGGGACTTTGCATCCTCTTAATACTAGAAAGTCAGCCTCCCTCAGTTCCTGACTGTTCACTCAGTTCCTCAGTATAAACTCTCTGTGGCCCTATGTGGCACAGTGTCCTCCTGCCTGTAGGTGTGAGCACATGTGACCAATAAACTGTTGATCTCATCTGTTTGTGTCAGATATCACATATTGGACCATCCCTATCACCCATAGAGGGGGAACCCCCACTCATCAATGGGATGAAAAGGAGGCAATTGAAACAGATATATGATTTGCAAATATTTTTCCCAGCTGTGTGTGGTTTTATACCTTCTTAATATCATTTGAAGCATAAAACTTCTAAATTTTGATAAACTCTTATCATTCTGTTATATTTTGTTTTGTTCATGTGTGCTTTGGGGACCATTTCTAAGAAGGTTTTTGCTCTTACACGTAGGTCTATGATGCATTTGGAGTCAGTTTTGGGGGGTTATGTAAGGAATGGTTACAATTTCATTCTTCCCCCTGTAGATATCCACTTGTTCAACACCATTTGTTGAAAAGAATATTCTCCCCACTCCCAATGAATTATCTTGACACCTCTATCAAAAATTGCACATTACCTTTGAATAGTTTTTCTGTATTTTGAGAAATTTTTATTTTTGAGTTACACATTCCCAGTGTAAATTCAGACTCAAGATTATTGCAGCTAAAGTGTAGCCACGTGTCCAAGGATTCGGCCATTAGGTACATCCGTGAGAGGTTCTGATACAAAGGAGAGTGAATGTGCTCCAGGTGGAGCCTTCTGCTTGTTGAGGCAGCAGTGGCAATGTCCACATTGGTTTCCTATAGTCTTCAGAGGATCCCTGGAAGTTGTGATTGTTTCTTCAACATGCCAGCTATAATGATTTTTGGCATTTTAAACAAGCTAATCAATGGGCCCACTTCTTCAGGTCTTCCAACCAACATTTCCATGAATTATTATGTATTTTTTTTTCTTTTTGCTTCATTAGCCAGGGTCAACTTCTGTTGCTTACAACCAAGAGTCTGACTGACACTAATACACACTCTATGGAGAGATAAAGTAGAATTTAAAGTAATAAATTGGGCTTTAATTTTACATAGAACATAGATCTGACATTGCTAACTGATCCTTGTGATGGGGGTCTGGGTAAAAAGTAGTAGCATCTGTTTTAGTTAGTAAATAGTTGCAGACATAACCATCTGCTGCATACAGATAAGCAGTGGACTCCCCAATCAAATTGGCATGTATGCCTCATATTTTCATCTCTCACCAGATCTTCTCCAGTTCTTTCCATGCTTCTTATTCTTAGCTCCATCCCATAGTTAGGTCTGTTTGACATTTCTGGACCTGGTTGTGTAATTAGACTCCCTGATTTGACTCACATCCCTTCCTTGAGGAGCAGGATCCAGAACGACCTCTCTGGGTGTTCGTATCTGAATTGTCAGCCTGTCCATGAGACTGGTGGGACTTATCTTTGGTTCCAATTAGCTTTGCAGGTCAGACCCGCCTAGCTGAACTCAGCCCATTTTACACCAGTTCTGTGGATTCAGGAGCATGCCAGTTGCTACATAGAGTAGTAAGAAGTTGGTCTCATGGGAAGCATGGCATGGAAGAAGAGAATGCCTCCATTTGAGGGGAGATACCAGTTTAAAGGAGCCAACTGAGGGTAAGAGAGCCCCAGTAAGTCACCTGGCATTTATAGATCCCTCCTCCTGAGTTCTTTTTGAGAGAGACTCCCATTTCTATATCTACCACTTTCTCCAGGAAAAAGTTTTTGGTAAACTTAACAGTTTGCTTCTTCATGGAGATGCAAATCCTTAGGAAACAAACCCTGCTTGTCAATTAATTCAGAAATTTAGCCTTTCTTATGTCCTGTCTATGAGTGCATTTGACTAGATAGATGCTACCAGAATCCTTTATGCTACAGAACAGGGGTCCTCAAACTTTTTAAACAGGGGGCCAGTCCTTCAGACCATTGGAGGGCCAGACTGTAAGCCCCGGGACAAGTTGGCTGCTAAGCAGGACAGGTAGCAGTGGCAAAAACACCCAGGGGGCCAGATAAATGTCCTAGGCAGGCTGCATGCGGCCCATGGGTCGTGGTTTGAGGACGCCTGCTATAGACATTACACATTCCACATTTTCTACTCCTCCTCACCAGTGAATTCACATTCCAGGGCTCTAGAGGTACTTGTATTGGTAACCTCAGTAGCTACAGAGAATGGTGTGGGAATAAGCAGAGGGGGAGGCTGGAGGAAGAGAATTCTTCAAGGATTTCGTGAAGCTGTCAGGACTGTCTCCTTCAACTGTCGTGGTGGCTGCTGGGTAATGCAACACTGATGGTTCCCAACATGGAGAGGTATTGCGAGTTCTCTATCCATCTTGGAGAATTGAATTCTACTGTCATTTTCTTTTTGCCTCATAGACAATCAGCTTAAATCTTTGCCTATGTTGTTAAAAACTAGAATCAGTGTGAACAGTGTCATTGGAAAAAGTTAGACATTTTTGAGAGCATGAACCAAGAAAAATAGATTGGTAAAAGTAATGGGAAATGGTCTCTATCAAAGTCATTATGTTTGATAGGTTTTTCTAAGGCATTAACCTCAGAGGTGTCTTCAAGAGGTGCTTTCAAGACAGAACAGTCTTATAAAAGAAGACAGCAGTCAGTGGGCTAAAAAATAGACTAGGACTTAGAGGGACTGTCTTTGAAATTCCATTTCACTACTGAATCTCCGAGGGACAGTGTCAAAGTCACTTAGCCCAACACTACTCCAGTTTTGCTATCTGTAAATGGGAACAATAGCTTCTTACATATATAGTTTAATGGTTTATAATTTCTTCATATTAGAGAAGCATGATACATTTTATTCATGAAAATAATTCAGCTAGGCAAAAGAAATGCAAAATCTATCTTCAATCCTCCTTCTCCGACCCAGAGGAAGTAAGTACTTTATTTTCTTTGCATCCTCAGTCTCAAGAACCATTCCTTAGCAGTAACTGAGGTACAGTGAAGATTCAGTCAAACATTACACACTCTATCATTCCCTTTCCTTTTTTCTCCCCTTGGGGTAGAGTAAGTTCACTCAGATTAAAAGATCAATAAAATCAGCATGAGAGAGAGACTATGTTTTATCACAAAACTATTATTTTGTATCTCATGAGGCAAGTAGAATTTCAAACATGGATACATATACCCAGGGTAGACATATGGCAAACACTGATCTTGTGTAATCTTGTGGAATATTCATAAATGGTTCTCAGTCAACAGTGCGTGTGAGAATAATAAGAGTCAGTGTAGAGACACAGGGAGGGGTAGGGCAAGTCCCTCTGCTGATGGAAATCCCTCCTGAGGTGGGGGCCACTGTTCAAGGACTGAGAAAGACCCTGATCTCTGTGTGATGCTGCATAAGCCAGCCAGTGATGACCATGGTGACCCCGTCACCACACAGGGACTGTTTGGTTCAATAAAGCCCTTGTTGTCTTCATGGAAGCATGTATCTTACTAACATGCCCAAGATTCGTGCTGGTTTTAGGGCCCCTGACCCAAAGGGCCTCTCTGGAACCGTTTGTTTGCATGGTTTTTGTGTGTAGATGTGTGATGAGTAAGTGGGGGTCCTCCCAGTATCATGACCTCAGCACAGGCATGAAGAGAAGAGATCGGGATCTCCTGAGTTCCTCCCCCTAACACTGATTGCTCGTGAATAGGGAACCAGTTGTCTAGAGGTGAGATGGAAGAGAAATTTTACATAGCACACACATTTCTGTAAATTTGACCTTTATACCAAGTATAAACATTATCTGCTCTGAAAACAAATGCAAATTAGCATTTTAAAAAATATACGCAAAAATGCTAATAAAAAAAACAGGCATCTCAGGTGGAAGCTAAGTTGTTATGTGGAATTTTGAAAACTATAAGTTTTTTCAGCCCAATTCATAATTGCCAGGTCATGGAAGAAGCCCAAGTGCCCATCGATCCACGAATGGATCAACAAACTGTGGTATATGTACACCATGGAATACTATGCAGCCATTAAGAAGGATGGAGACTTTACATACTTCATGTTCACATGGATGGAGCTGGAGAATGTTCTTCTGAGCAAAGTATCACAAGAATGGAGGAAAAAATATCCAATGTACACACCCCTATTATGAAACTAATTTAAACCTTTTTATGAAAGCTATAATCAAACAGCCTAAGAATATGGGGGGGGACGGAAAAGGGAGGGGGGAATGAGTGGAGGGAGGGGGTTTGGAGGGATCACTTCTGAGGTTTACCTTATAGGGGTACAGGTGAATCTTTCTAAGAGTAGAATGTGAACGTTTTAAAGCAAGAACTGAGAAAATGACATGAAGGCTGTGTTGACCAGTTTGACGGAAATATTTCAGATTGCATGTGAAAACCCCACACTGTACCCCAGAAGTGCATTGATGTACATAGTTACCATTCAATAAAAAAAAAAAAAAAGAAAACTATAAGTTTAGTTCCCTTGGAAGCATCAAAGGGATAGGATAAAATATTTGCATGCAGCAAGTGCTACTTTCAGTACTATCCCGGATCAATTTTAAAAGTCTGGAGGAAATGTTGCCCTTCTAGCAGACTATACTCCAATATGGGTGCTATGGCTATGGGATTCAAATTCCCCTAACTAAACCCACCAAAAATGCAGAAGGATATTCTCCAACTCAATCTTCCTCCATCGAGTAAAACTTGTTTTGTTATCTTCTTCACATCCTAACCATGTTTGGTTATTTTTTAGCTTTACTGTGAGTTTTAGGGATAAGAAATAATTTTTGAGACTCCCTGAGAGAAAGTTTTTGTCTGTTGGCTTATTAAACTATGTGTAACAGCATTTGGAACATCCTTTACTGCACAAATAGGTACTTTTAGTAATCTATTTGTGTAATTTGAATACACACAAGTAGCAGCACGAGTTTGGAGTGTATGATCCTTCCACACAGTAGATTACACAGTTACTGATTAAGCCTTTAATGTGACCACATTGAAATAGGCTACATTCCTCCCATGACCCTGTATTTATTTTCCTAATACAGCAGAACTTCTATAAGTTGACAACTCAAGGGACTGTAACAAACTGGTCAACATATGGAGATGGTCAGCATGAGGAGCCCCGATACTGATCCGTACATGTGGTGCATGTCTGGTCTATAAAAATTAGGTCAATTTAAGGAAGCGGTCAATGTAAGAAGGTGGTCAACTATGGAGGTTCTACTATATTTTGCATTTAACCTAAAAGATGGACAAGGAATGAGCTGGCCTGCTAGAAAATACACTTAACATAGATTGTATTCTGTTCACTTAATCTTTGTTTAGAAATTTCTTTTCATAGTTGCATAGTTTGGCCAAGGAGACATTTTGACTGTTCTAGCTATCCATTTTATTGAGATAGCATGAGAATTATTAAGAAGTAAAGAACTTACCAGATGAAACTGTCTCCATGCTAATCACCAAAGACCAGATGTAAGTATGCACTTGCTCCCTGCCCTTTTTGTATCCAGCTGCCTTTGCGACACTGACAATAACTTGGTTTTGTGCATTTCAGATCTCTTTGTTCAGTATTTTCCTTCTCATTGTCCTCCTACCTCTCCTGCTCAAGCACTCCAACTTTCTCTGTTTTTCTTTCTCTGTTTTCTTCCCTTCTGTTTAAATCAGCTGGTGACTTGTAAACTGATAACCTAGGTTAAATCTAGGTGCAATTAGAGGAAAGGGAATTCTCAACACTCCCGATTTCTGCCTTTTCTCTCTCAACCGTTTGATTAGATTACACACTTGACATCTGTGTTCTTAAAACAGAAGCAGCTTTAATGGAATTCAGCAATCAAATAAAATTCCCCCTGTATTTTTTTCTGATCTGTTTTTATGGTGAAAAACATCAAGCACACAGCAAAATTGCATGAAACATAAATGTACCACTGAATAAATAGTATCAAGCAAAGGGTATTTAACCATCGCCTAGGCATATATATAAAATACTGGCAGCACCTGAGAATTCCCTCCATCTCCTTCACGTTCTCCCACAAAGTAACCACTATCCTTATTTTTCTGGTAATTACTTCCTTCCTTCTCTATAACTTTGCCACCTATGGATGCATTTTCCTACTCTGTAGTTTTGTCTATTTTTAAAACTTTATCTGAATATAACTTGTAAGTTTTGGGGTCTGATTTTGTATGAGTCAGGAGACAAACAGTATATTCAAAAGGGGGGTTGAAAAGAGTTTCACAAAGAGACCACATACAGGTTGTGTGCGCGGCTGATGTGATAACACCCCTGAGCTAGCAACACCTGGAGAGGGGGACGCCTTTGCTACCTCCAGACCCGAAGGGCCCAGGGGAGAGGCATGCTGTTTCAGGGCCCCTGTGCTATATGGGAGGGCAGCTGAACAGCAAAGGTGGGCTTCCCCAGAGGAGAGCAGCCACTGCCATCTGGGTACTGGCAGGCGGGGTACAAAGGGACAAGTATCCCGCCCCTGTGTCGGGGCCAGGAAGCCCCAGCCTACGAAACTGTCCGGACGTGGACCTCTGTGCTACCTTGCTCAGGATCGTAACCCTTTAGATGCCGGAGGGCAATTCGTCTTAGCAGGAGAGAGAGAGAAACAGTCTTGGAGGGAGAGAAACAATCTTAATAGGAGAGAGAGTCTTAGTAGTCTTCGAAGAAGGGCGCGGGGCAGGCGCCCTCCGAGCAGGAGGAGCAAAGGAGTTAGAGTGAGCCGGTCCGTGAGAGAATGAATGAATCCGGACTGACCTCTCCTGCAGCTCCTTACGGAAGGGATCCCCGGGCTATTTGCACCACAGGTTGGAGACTGCCAAGCACTGACGCTGGTGCTCTTGTGTTGAGCCGAGTCCCTTCCCCATGCCCTTATCGCCAAGGTGTTCTCGAGACGTTATATCACAGGTGTTTCTTACAGTTACAGAGCGTTCAAAGCTTAACTCTTGCTTCTCCTTCCCTTGAACCATCTGGTTTCCTACATCTCGTCCTCTTAGGGGCCTCTTGGCTGTAGCTGTCGGAAACCCAGAGGCAAGCAGCTTGTTTGAAGACATCCATACCGGCCAGGCCCCTGGCTCAGGGGGAGTAGAAGCGGATCTGCAAGAGTGAATGTTCCAGTTTCTTGTCCATTTTTCTATTGTATGGTCTTTCTTTTTTCTTATTTATATGTAAAACAATTAAAAATATAAATTTGGTTACAAGTTCTTTGCCAGCTCACACACATACCTTTCTGCTTTAGGGTTTATTTCTTTTTCCCTATACATATATAATCATGAATTTTGATAAATAAAAGCTTTTAAATTTATTACAGCCCAATGTATCAATCTTTTATAATTAGTGCTTGAGTGTTCTATTTTAAGACTAATTCACATGTGAAAACCCCACACTGTACCCTAGAAGTGCATTAATGTACACAGTTACCATTCAATAAAATAAATAAATAAATAAAGACTAATTCCCTCTTCATTAATTTAGATTCTCTCCAGCTTCTCTTAAGTGTTTCATAGTTTTCTAAGTAAAGGCCTTATATATCTTTTATTAGTTTTATTTCTTCGTATTTTAAAATTTTTACACTGTCGCGAATAGTATCTTTTAAAACTTTATTTTCTAACTGTTAGAGAAGTAAAAAATTTTATCTTTGGAATTTATTTTCCAAGAAGGGAAACTGAGACTAAGCATTTTGTACGGAAGGTATTTAACACAAGGACTTTATAACAGAAGTCACGGAACAACTGAGACGCCAAAGAGGGGAAGTAACGGGATAAGCCAGAAGTTATAAAAAAAGTATAAGCTGCTTCCACTTCTAAATTAGGGGGACAAAGAAAGGAGGAGACTGGAATCACTCAGTAGAAGTGGAGCTCCAGGGAGCCCTACAGCAGGAGCTGGAATTAGTTGTTACCTGAAGCGTTACAGGAAACAGAGAGGGAGGGCGGGAAGCACCCTGCCTTTTCCTCTCCCCTGCCTGTTAATATTCATCCAGTTCCTCCCATTGGCTGAATATATTTAGACTCCAGAGGCAAAAGAGACTAAAACAGTGGTTCTTAACCTGAGGGTCATGACCCACAGGAACTGTATTAAAGGGCCGTGGCCTTTAGGAAGGTTGAGAACCACAGGACTAAAATATTGTTCTGCTGAATAAGTTTGGAAGAAAGAAAATGAAGGATAGATCTGAGATGAACAGCGAGATGACTGGCCTACACGCTGCTTAGTCTCATAATTTATCTCCCTCCCCATCTCTCTTTTGTTTGTATTTAAAAATTCACACCTATATCTTCCATACGTGACAGTTTTATTACTTCCTTCTCTATCCTGACAACTTTTATTTATTTTCCCTGCCTTATTGTATTAACTAAATATAGGCAGAATTATAAGCTCCAGGGGCTACTAAAGCATTCTGAGTTGCTCTGAAGTTTTCCTGGAGCCATCTTCAGGATCTCCTTGGGCAGTTGAAGCCTATATGATAGGTATCACTCAGCCTAGCTCATTTTTAGAACTATCGCCCCATCGAATTTCAGAGCTGAAAGGGATCTAAAAGATCATCTAGGTCAGGAGTTGGCAAACTGTGGTCCTGGGATCAAATCTGGTTACTACCTGTGTTAGTTAATAAAGTTTTTCTTAGAATACAGCCACATTTCTTTGTGTAGTATCTGTGGTTGCCTTTGTGCCGCAATTGCAGAGTTAAGTAGTTGACAGAGAGCTCTTAGCCGTCAGAGCCCAAAACATGTATTATTTGGCACTTTACAGAATAAGTTTGCCTGGTCCTGATCTAGCTCATCCCCATTTGACAGATGAGGAGACTGGTCCCCACCCATGGTCATAGAACTGTTAGTGGCAGAGTGTGGATTAAATCACAGATCTCTAGGCTCATCAACGAGTATTTTTACTATTGCACCATATGATCTGACATGTAAGTCTGTGTCATAGGATGGGGCTTATCCTGGGCGGGATGGAGGCCTAAAGTGGAGATGGTCAGGACGTAGGCCAGTTAGTAGGGGTCAGCTCAGACTCAGGGGGTACCACCGCCTGTCATTGCAGTCTTTCTATCATGGATAAGACTCTGACGATAATAGCTCTCTTTCGCCCTTGAGTAATAAAGGAAAAAACACACACAAGAAGCTGCTTGCCCACAGTCTCCTCTGCATGCAATACGGGCCAACGTCAGGTAATGTTCAGTGAAAGTGCCGGGCAATTCAAATGTACTTCAACTTGGAAGTATTGTGTTACGTTCACTTGGAAGTTAAGAATTCCAAAGAAACTTGAATTATTATTTACTGTCCTCATTGCCATTATTCACAGCTCCCTGGGCATAGAAACATTCAATTAAACTTTTAAGCACTGCTGTTAGGCCATAGATACAGGAAGAATTTCTGTTGAAAAAGAAATGACCTCTTGGCTCAGTGCCCATAGAACAGTGGTTATAGCACCAGCCACATACACTGAGGCTGGTGGGCTCAAATCCAGCCTGGGCCAGCTAAACAATAATGACAACTGCAATAAAAAATAGCTGGGCGTTGTGGCAGGCACCTGTAGTCCCAGCTACCTGGGAGGCTGAGGCAAAAGACTCGCTTATGCCTGAGAGTTTGAGGTTGCTGTGAGCTGTGACCCCACAGCACTTTACCGAGGGTAACATAGTAAGACTCTGTCTCCAAAAAGAAGAAAAGAAAAGAAAAGATCTCAAAGCCAATTTTTTTCAATATTGTAGGCCCAGGCTTTCTTCTATTTGAAAAAGCATAGCAATTATTAAAGAACATGTTAAATTACTTTACGTTTTTTCTTTCTCACACTCTTTATCTCCATCTTTCTCACTATTTCTGATAAAACACAGACATCTTCAGATGGAAACACTGATTCGGAGTTTTGCCCTTAACCTCTTATTTACCACTGCATTGTTTCTGGCTGGTAAGTGCCAATTATCATAAAAGAGGTTTTTCTTAACTAGGTATTTCTATAAATAAGGACCTTTTAGTAAGAGCAATAAGGAACTTAATTTGGTTTTTATTAACCTAAACTTGTCACTCTTCTCTTACTACTCTGTAGAATAATTCTCTCCTTAAAGTTCACTTCAAGTTCTTTGCTTTGAAAAGCTATGACTTGTGTCAGACACTTTTAGAACTAAAACACTGGATTTAAATCTTTGCTTTTAGCCACTTAGCAGAGTTAAGGAAATGGCTGGGTTTTCCTCTCCACCAGTGATTTCCTTCATCTGGTCTTGCAGACAGGCCATCAGATCATTTCACAGAATTCCCATTACATGATTTTGCCACACCCTGAACCATTTTCCTCAGTCATACTTCTTAGGAAAGAGATGTGAAAAGACACAGTCTGGGTGGATTGCCCTGTTGTTTTCTAAACTGTGGAATTCTACATTATGTAAGACCTTTCATTATGCCTTGGTTCCAAAAACAGGCTGGATACTTGCCTGAAAAGTAGGGGGCAGAGGGAGGGAACCAGGTAATATTAAGTTCAGCATAAATTCTAGCATCATCTTCTCTCTCTTTTTTTTTTGACATGAGTACCCCGGAGCTAACAATCTGGACACTTGATTCCCCATGACTGTGTAATGGGAAAGCCTCAGGTTTTGTCCACCTCTTACTAAATGAGGCCACAGTAATAGTAACACCCAAATCTCAGTCCCTTAAGGTTCTCTCCCTCCTTTACCAAAGACAATTAGTTGGTTTTCCCTTCGTGCTCCTCCCTATTAATTTCTGAGAACCCTCAGGGGCTCGTACACTTCCACAATTTAGTTCTGGGCACTGTTCACTGCTGTTGCCTGAAAGCTAGGTTATCACAGCATCTCTCCTGCAAAACTCACATGTATTCTTAATCCCACAGCCCTACCTCATTCTGAGGCATTTTTCTCCCCGTTTTGGTCTGCTGGTTCTCAAATCATTGCTAAAGGCATCGAAAGAGCTCAAAGCCACTTTGCCCCTTGGTTGCAGGACCAGAGATCTGTAAATGGACACATGTGAATGGAACAGGACGATACCCCTTTGACACTGTGCACTCACATCAGTTGTACACAGGCCCCTCCAATATTGTATTTCTTCTGCATGTCTTGATTAGCTACTCAGCCAATTTGTCCACATGATCACGATACCATAGGGGAGAGAACATCCTTCTCTGAATGGTGTTTGGTCAGAGCCCATAAGTTGCAAAGTTCTTAATAGCATGGCTATTGCTTCAACCTGATCTCTCCACTCAGAGGGGCTGACATGTGTGTTCAGAGTGGCTGGGTAGAATGGGTCAAAAGGCAAGGCTAAGACCTTTGATTTAGAGCAAAGATTCCAACTTTTTGGTTTCCCTGGGCCACGTTGGAAGAAGCAGCGTTGTCTTGGACCCCACGTTAACCACTAAGGAAAGTTGACGAGAAAAAAAAAAAGGTCCATGCAGAATTTTCATGAAATCTGCCACCACAGACAAACAAGTCCACAGACAATAATCTTAATTATGCAGTGACCTGTTTGTTCAGAGAATCTTTTAAAATCAGCAAGCAGTTTACAAGTGTGCCATCGCTAATATAGAAAATGAACATATCTAAGTAATAAAATGTCTTTTTGATATTTTTTATTATAAAAATGAAAAAAAGGTGGGCCACAGGCAGTGCCTATGGCTCAAAGGAGTAGGGCACCGGCCCCATATGCCGGAGGTGGCGGATTCAAACCCAGCCCCGGCCAAAAACCGCAAAAAAAAAAAGTGGGCCACATAAAACTACTGCAACATTTAACATTGTATTTGAGAAACTAATGCATCAGAACCTGGTTCAATGACAGCAGCTGCAATTCTCAGCAAGTTCTCAAGGTGCTCATCAGATATTTTGGTCCTAATTTTATTGTTTACATGATTCATTCTTGAAGACAGTTACTCGCAAATATAGGTGCTGCCAAAAAGCAATGGCCTAAATAAGATATGATTGTGAAGTGAGGGATACTTGTCTTTGGGAAGACAGGACCTATAAAAGTCCAGTAAAGAGACATGATCAATTTTTTCTTTAAGTAGAACGCCAGATTGCAGCCGTATGCATTCCATTTGAAAAGTGGCAGGCAGTGTAGTTATGACAACTGAAAACAGGGTTGCAAATGTACCAACATATTTATTATCTTCCCAGAAAGCTTGAAATCTGTCTTCGAATTTCTGTATCAAATCAAAAAGCAAGACAGCATATTGTTCACTATGCATAGGACTGTGTTTAGCCCATGTGTTGAAATGCATAAAATTTTTTGCCTTAATTGGAGCTTTCCATAATTTCAGTTTCATTTGGAACTCTGTTATAGTTTGAAACACTGTAGTGATAAATTGGTTTTTCACCTTGAAGTCGCATGTTTAACTCCTTTAAAAGAGCAATAAAATCCATTAAAAAGTGCTCAATCTGTAAGCCAATAAGCCAATTTTCATCATCAAGTTCTGGCATGAGTTTGTGTTGGATACCACAAACAAATGTCGCGAATCATAAAATCTTTTCCACATTTGGTCTCAACTTAGCTATCTTACTTTTGAAAAGTAAATTGTATCACCATAGTCAGCATTAGTACTTTTAAGGAATTCCTGGAATTGGCAATGATTCAATCCCTTGGCCCTTATGAAATTCACAACAATTTGCATGACATTACCATTTTTAAAGCTTTTGTGCATAAATTTTCTTGAGGTACTATGCAATAATACGTCATCAAACGTAAGTTTGGGGCAGCATTTGCATTGTCTTCTACTAATTTTACAAGTTCCTCTCTTACCTACCATCATCAGGGCACCATCAGTAACTAGACCAGATATGTTGACAATGGACAAGGAAAATCACTTTAACATATTTTCTTACCGCTTTGTATAAATCTTTTGATTTAGTTGGGGTTTTTAATGGCACTAACGAAGACATTTCTTCAGTGACATTTATCATGTTCCTCATGAATAATTCTAATAGAAATGGCAAATTGAGCTCTATTTGCAGCATCAATGGTGTCATCCCTCTCCAAAGTATAAAATTTTAAATTAGCAGCTTTCTTCTCCAAACTTCTTTCAATAGATTTTTCAGTTTCTTCGACTCACCTGGGTATAGTCTGTTAAAACAAATTGATTTTAGAAACATCCTCCATTTTTTTCAGAGCAAATTATATCCACCATGCTTTCCACACATTGCCTACTAAATTCATCATCAGTAAACAGTTTTAATTTTTTTTTTTTTTTACTATTAAATATGCTACCACATAACTAGCTTTGACAGTGGAATCTGTCTGCGTTGTAACTTTTTTACCAAGTTTTTTGTCCGGAAGACAGACTTTTTTCAGCTCCGCTATTTTGTCCTTATGACGCAGTCCTTCATGTACATCAAATTTGGCAGCATGTTTTTACATAGAATGTCTTTTCAAATCATAGTCTTTGAAAACTTGCACAAATGTTCTACAAATTAGGCAAAGTACCTGCCTCAATGAAAAAGTCATCAGCTGTCCACATTTCACTGAACAATCTTCCCTTTTCTGTAATTTTTCTTTGGGGAGATTCTGTTTTATTTGAGCGATTAGAGAAGCCAAGCTGGGATTAAAAGAATCATAATGGATAAGGGAGTATATTTACTCTTATTATGAAAATTAATTGACAGGAAAATAGAGGGTCCAAGCAAGGTTTGGACCCTTTCACATCTCAGTTGCTGATGCAGAGACAGGGCGGGCTGGAGGGCAGATGGTAAAGCCCACAGGCAACGTGTGAGCCTTCGCAAAGCCGCGGAAGACTCCTTGCTACTCAAATAAGAATGCTCACCTGACTTCTAAATAACATGAAATGCCTAACATTGCAGTGGTAGGTGGAAATAGCATTGATCATTGCTGCCTCTCCAAGTCGCCATGAGCACATGTAAGTTCTGGTGGGGTCAGTTCCACTGTCTGCTCTGGGAAGATAACGCATGGGACGCCACCGACTGCATAAAACTGAAGCTGCACATACGTACGAACAGTCAGAGTGCACCTGTGTTTACTCTGTGTGACATGGCGACACAACGTTGCCATCTTGTCATTCTCAAAAACCAAACAATAGAATTCCACCAAACAAAAACTCACCAAAAAGGTCTCATGATGTTTTCAGTGATTTTCCAGGGTCGCTTTGGGCTCTTCCGCAGCCGTTCTTGGCAGCAGAGGCCTGCAGGTGCAGGTTCATGCTTAGAAGATGCTACCTTTGGTTTCCTTCTCTCTGCTTCCCCAAATCCTGTATTCCTATTGGTTCTTTTCATGCCTTTATATCACAGTTTTAGAAAGAGCTGCATTACATGTTACCTGAAAACAATGGCGTCGCTTTTGGAGACTCTGCTTAACGGGTAGCTGGTTCCCTTTCTCAGCTCCCACCCCAGTTACCTTTGGGCTGCTTGGCTGTAATTCTGAACAGCTGCCCTCTGTTTCTCAGGTTCGGTGTTGAGTCTAATGTTTAGAGCAAATTCCTTTCTTCTGTATGGCGCGGACTTCTCTGGAAGTCTAAAGCCTGTGGACCTTTCTCTGGATAATGTATTTAATGACATAAAATGTATAGGATTATCAAGGAGGCTAGAGTGAAGTACAGTTAACCAAATGTATATATTTTTAATTTTCGTTTCTTTTTTCCCACATTTGATAACAATATCTAGTGAGGGGTCTAATAACCAATTTTGAAATGGTGATAATATGAGTTTTTTGAAGTAACTGCATTAACTATCCTATTCTGTGCAAACACCTGTGTTTTCTATTGGTGACAAAGTCACAGATACTGCTAACACTGGTCTGGTTTGTGACAGAAGAAGAAAATGCGGTGTTGCAGTTAAAGATTAGTAAAACTACAAATGCTTCTCCCACCCTACCCCCTGCACCCCCAACACACCCCCTGGTTCAAGTTCCTGGACTTGCTGAATTTGGAATTCATGACCTCTGGTTAATCACTGAGCTCTGTTCAGGCTCACCATAGCTCTTCCTGTAATCTGGTCAAGATTACTGTGGTCCCCTTGACATGCTGTGATATCTGTCTTTGTCCCTGAAGAGAATAAGAGTTTCTGGATCCTTGATTCAAGTAGAAGTTTTAGCCCCTTAGGGCATAAGAAGATGCTAATAGGTACAGAGAAAGGAGGTGCCAACCCTCAAGGACAAATGGGACCTAGGACAATGTGGAGAAGGTTTGTGACTAACTTCTCTTTTCAGTAATCTCTTAACCCTGTAAGGCCAGGAGTTTGAGACCAGCCTGAGTAAAGTAGTGAGACCCTGTTTCTAAAAGAAAAAACAATTACCTAAGCATGATGACGCACACCTACTGTCCCAGCTACTCAGGAGGCTGAGGTAAGAGCACGACTTGAGCCCAGGAGTTCCAGGCTGCAGTGAGCTACCATGGGCTCACTGGGCTCTCCAGCCCAGACAACAGAGAAAAAGCATTTGGATCTGGTGGGACCAGGGGCGATTTGTTTTATCTCTTTTCCTTCATTAAAACACCTCTCTCCCCATTTAGAATAGCTAGTGTTTATGTTGTGAACCCTCAAGGCTGTTATTATAGAAAAACATGCAATATTTATTTTAAAACATTTCACCAATCTTTTTGAGTCTCCTTCAAATCTAGCTACTTCCTGAGGCTCCTCCCAGTAGTATCAATTTCCCAGAGACTCCCAATCTGAATGCTTGCTGCTTCCCAACGGGCTCCTTATTAGAGAATGAATCGCTTATGGAATGAATTACTCATCTTGTCTTTTGAAAATAGCATTCCAGTGTTTATTCATAGCCACATTCTCCCAGCATCTGGCCTAATATCCTATTTTATCATTTTCTAATTAGCTATTATTTAATATATCACATGATAAGCACTTAGGAAAACACTTGTGGATACATTTTGAATGTAAGTGATAATCAGCAACACTTTAATTGAATTAATACAAAGTTGCTTTGAAAAGGCCACTGTTCTCTGTAATAAGAGCCGTTCCTTTAGAAGGGTGACATTTCCTCTTATCTGTTTGTATCAAACTGACCTCAGCCCAGTCCTCTCCCTGACTCCACACAACCAAGGATTGATTTTTTGTTGGTCAGATTGATCAGGCCCTTCGTCAGGCTACCTGTTAGGGAGGAAGGCATCTCCTTTGATTCCTAGTCTTCTATTATATTTTGCACATTGTTTCGCAGTTCAGATTTTCTTAATGAGGATAGAAGAATGGGCTAGTTCTGGGGTTCTGTCCATAATGATGGATGTCGTCAAAATGCCACCAAAATCTCACATCTCACTTAAACATCACAGAGAAGAGCTACAATGGGGATTTGACTTCATTCCGTTTATTATATGTATAGGCAGCTGTGTTTCTGTATTTATTAAGGATTTCAGAACATCATGAAAAATCACCCATTTCACAATATAGATGGCAGGAAGTACTGTTTACTGGTTCCAGACCCTGATGGCAGGTTTTGGCCAGATTTTGAGATTATGCAGTGAAGAGAGATACTAAAGATATATAACTTTGCATGGTAGTATGTCTCTCCCATGTTTGGTAATGAAGGCGAGCAGACTGGGCTCACCAGGGTGGGTGTGCTGTAGCCTGAAGTGAGCAGAACAAGCCCTGAGTGGACTTGCAGGTTTTTACACCCAGCTCTGCAGCTGGCAGCCACGATACTACTGTATTGCTTCTCAATGCCTCTGGCCATAAACTCTGTGTTACTTCTCAATCTATGTTTTTTTTTTTAATGTGACCTGGTTTCACAACTTATCCCACTGTGATATGAACAATATGGAAGAAAATCTATTAGCATCATGGGAAAAATGCAAGTACAGAATACCCATGGCATGGTTTTCTAATATTTCAAATGTTTATAACATTTTATACTCCAAACCACGTTTTGGGATTCCCGCCTCCCTGTAACGTTGTCCATTCAGCAGTATGCAACGGAAGTTGGAGGGCAGGTTAACCAGTTAGCACTTCCTAGGGATTAATTTAGCAGCCTTTTAAATGAAAGTGTCTTGGAATTTCTTAAATATTTTATGAGCCAATGTTTTTTTTCTTCCCCTAGCAATGGATTCAAGTGAAACCAAAAAAAGAGATTGTGGTCAGTTGAAATGAACACATTTATCTCCGAGGACATAATTTTCTTCACCTGTAATATTTTGTTTTAAAGAATTTTTATTTAAATCCATGTGCCTTAAATACTTCTAGGGGAAAATATCTTTTGTGGAATTTCTGTTCTTGCCCTTTTTTTTTCCAGCATGAAATTGCAAGAGATTTTCAGAATTCTGGTCAAACTAGAGGACCAAATACAGTGCTGGACATAAATGGACTTGGTCCTACAAGCTAGTACACAGTAAGAAAATCCATTGTTTGTCCACACTAGAAATGACTGGAAAAATAATGGACATTTATGTTGAGTGCTACAAGATTTTAGCCACAGAGCTCCAGACTTGTATATTCAATTGCCTTTTTAATGTTTCCTCTTGGATATTTCAAAGGCATCACAACTCAGCATACCAGAAACCAGACTTGTGGTCTCCTACCTCAAACGTAATCATCCTATGCTTTCCCGACCTCTGTGAATGATACTACCCTACTTCCAGGTAAATGTGGCAGAATAATTGTATGAATAATTGAATTATGAATCCTTATTCATTTAAAAACAGTGTCACCCTCTATGAGAGTAAGAGTGTCTCCGTGTGATTCCAAGCTTAGGGATCTTGGCTGGGCCTGGAGTCTAGGCCTGGTCTTTGGAAATGGCTGAAGCCAGGTACAGAGAGAGGACTTAAGAGAGGAAGGTTTTTGAGACCAGGAAAGAGGGAGGAGAGTACCCCAGGAAGGGGAGCAAGAAGCTGGAGACAATCTCTGCGGGGGACCTGTGAGGTACGTCCATGGCTGTGTCCCTGAGAAGTGGCTAGCCCTCAGGTAAATGACTGTACAGACACTATACAGGGGATCAAGGAAGGCCGGACACAGCCTCGTCAAAGGTTCCTATAACCTGGCAGTACCAATATTGCAGGAGCCAAGGGGATAGAGGGGACTGGAACAATGGCCAGCTCAGTGGTAGTGGTGGGCAGGCAACCACTGAACCAGGAGGTGGGCTGCCTGAAACTTCATACAACCTGGAGAACCAGCAGAAGGAAGAAATCTTAGCAGCCTGGTAGGCTGGGGTCTAGGAATTGGAGTTTAATTTAAGGAAGGTATAAATGTGAGCTTTCTTACATACCTAACTGGTGGAGTAAAGTTCAGACCCACTAACAGGAAAGCCAGGGTCCTTGTCACGGCTTTCTCACACTTATGCCTCATATCAAATATATCACCCAAGCCTGTGCATGCTACCTCCTGAATCCACTGCCTTCTTTTCATATCGACAACTACTATGCTCATCATATGTTTCATGAGTTCAAGCTTAACCATGTTAGCTGTTAATTTTCTATATCAGATGTTGTTCCCTTTAATAGTGGACTTGTCATTCATTATATATCTGTCAAAACCCACAGAATTTATAATGCCAAGCAAGAACCCTGATGTAAACTACAGACCTATGGTGGTCATGATGTGCCAGTTAGGTCCAGCAGGTGTAATACACCTTTCGTGTATTTTGTGATCCACAGTGATGCGTCTCTCAGCACGTTGTCTGCTCCTGTGTCATTCTCTTCAGCCCCTTTTCTGAGTCTAACCTGCTTGGTCTCTGGATGCCTGTCTAGCTTTGCTAAACTTCTTCAGTTTATTCCATCACTTACAAGTATATGATTACCTAATACATAGATAATTTTTAAAGTTGCTGGATTTAAGATTTCCCTTTGTGTAGGAGCAAGTCTCTTTCCCCTCTTGGCATCTTGTGATGTCTCAGCACTGTAAGAACAATCCCAGGACTCCTTGCCTGGACAGCGGCAGTCTCTGCAGTTGGGGACTCTGGAGTCTTGACTCAGAATTCTAAGTCCTCAGCTTTGTCCTGGGCCCACAGCCAGATTCCTCCTGAAGGAGACCTAAAGATTTAGGTCTGCAGAAGCACAGAAGACGCAGGTCAGCAGGCCGCTCTCACCCAGAGTAGCACCTTCTAACTTCTAGCACCAGAACTTCTGCCTCACTCTCGAGCCAGGCACCATCATACACAAGACAAGGATTTGTTCTCATCAGACTTAGAGTCCAGCCAGGGAAACAGACAATGGCTGGTAAATATTGAATTAACTACCATCTCAAGAATTCTTAGTTTAATCACATCATCTACCAACAAAAATCCTCTCTTTTTTCCGCCATATAAGTCAACATTCACAGATTTCAACAATTAGTATGTAGCTACCTTGGCTTACTAAGGTGTGCCAAATACTGTTCCAAGCACTTTGCTCATTTAATTCTGTTAACAATCTCATGTGCTAAGTGCTATTCATATCCCTCTCTAACAGGTAAGTGCATCTGAAGCACAGACAGGTAAGTAACTTGGCCATCGTCGCTGCTCTAAAATTCCTAGGTGTGCTAGATTCTGCTTTAGATTCTGCTGTTGCAAGTGACCATGACCTTGACAGTTTAAAACAACAGAAATTTGTACTCTCATAGTTCTAGTGGCCAGAAGTTCAAAATCAATATCAGCGGAGTGAAATCAAGGTGTTGGCAAGAGCACTGTCCTTCCACAGGCTCTGAGGAAGAATCTGTTCCTTGCCCCTTCCAGCTTCTGGTGGCTGTAGGCATTCCTCGATCTGGCCACATTATCTCTATTCCTGTCCTGGTCACATTGCCTTGTATGCATGAAATCTCACTTTAGCTCCTTCTTACAAGGATATATGTGATTACTTTAGGGCTCACTCAGATAATCCAGTATAATCTTCTGGTCTCAAGATCCTTAATTTAATCATATCTACCTACTAAAATCTCCCTTTTTGGCTTTCTAAGGGATAATTACATTCATAGTCCAAGGATTAGTCTGTGGATGCTTTGGAGGGACATTTTTCAACCCGCCACACTGGTGCTTGCCCACAGCTGGTTCTCTCCTTCTTCCCAGGCATGTGAAGGTCATGAGGTGGCGGAGTTATCATAGCTCACTACAGCTTCAAACTCCTGGACTCAAGTGATCCTTCTGCCTCAGCCTCCTGAACAGCCAGGACTACAGGCATGTGCCGCCACACCTGGATAATTTTTCTATTTTTTGTACTGATAAGATCTCATCAGCTATGATTTAATAAAAAAAACTTTTGAAAAAAGATCTCACTACATTGTTCAAGCTAGAGTAATTTTACCTTGTAGCCATATGTCAATCTGATGTCATCAAGACACATTCTATAACCATTCTTAACTCTAGGTAATAACCACACTTTTCATTTTCATACAGAGAAGATGTATTGACTATTTTATAATTCTGTTTTGCTACTACTTAAATTAATTTCTCACTTGATCCATACTCTTTTTTTTTTTTTTTGGTTTTGTTTTGTTTTTCATTGAAAACACCATTTTTTATGGCAGAGTCATACTCCATGGTATACATACGCCACACTTTATTAATCCACTCATGTATTAATGGGCACATGGGTTGATTCCACATTTTTGTGATTGTGAATTGTGCACTCAATAAACATTTGAGTGCATGTGTCTTTTTGATAAAATGAGTTTTTTTCCTATGGGTAAATACCCAATAGTGGGGTTCCTGGATAAAACGGGAGGTCTACTTTCAGTTCTTTAAGGTATCTCTGTATGACTTTCCATAGAGGTGGTACTAGTTTGCAGCCCTACCAAGAGCATGTGAGTTTTCCTTTCTTTCTGCATCTACATCAGTTTCTGTTTTGTGACTTTTGGTAAAAGCCTTTCTCACTGGAGTTAGGTGAAACCTCACTGTAGATTTGATTTGCATTTCCCCAGTGATTAGCGACATTGAGCATTTTTCATATGTTTATTGGCCATTAGACCATCTTCTTTTGAAAAGCTTCTGATCATATCCTTGGCCCACTTTTTCTGGGGTTGTTTGATTTTTATTTTATTGCTAATTTACTAGAGTTCTTTATGGATTCTGGTTATCAGCCCTTTATTGGTTACATAGTTTGCAAATATTTTCTCCCATTCTGTGGGTTGTCTATTGAATCTATTGATTGTTTTCTTGGCTGTACAGAAGCTGTTTAAGTTAATCAGGTCCTTTTTATTATTATTATTATTATTTTATTGTTGCTATGATTGCCTTTGGGTTCTTCTTCATAAATTCTTTGCCTAGGTGGATGTCTATAAGAGTTTTTCTAACATTTCTAGAATTCCTATAGTTTAATAAGTTAAGTTTAAGTCTGTTGTCTACTGTGAATTAATTTTTGTGAGTAATGAGAGGTGCAGATCCCTTTTCAGTCTTCTACATGTGGCTATCCAATTTTCCAGCATGATTTATTGAATAGAACTTCTTTAGCACAGTGTATATTATTGTCTGCTTTGACAAAGATCAGATGGCAATATGAGAGTGGTTTTACATCTGGGTTTTCTGTTCTGATCCATTGGTCTATGTTTCTGTTCTTGTCCTAGCACCATTCTGTTTTGGTTACTATAGCCTTGTAGTGTAGCCTGAAGTCTGATAATGTGATGCCTCCTGATTTGTTCTTTTAGCTTAAGGTTGCTTTGGCTATTTGGGCTCTTTATTGGTTCCATACAATGCATAGAATTCTTTTTTTCTGGATCTGTAGAAAATTACGTTGTTGTTGAAGAAGGTATGCATTGAATCTGTAGATCACTTTGGGTAGTATAGATACTTTTGCAATGTTGATTTTGCTGATTCATAAGCATGATATATTTTTTCCACTTGTTTATATTCTCTGTGATTTCCTTCCTTAGTAACTCATAGTTCTCCTTGTAGAGGTCCTTTACCTCCTTGGTTAAACATATTCCTAGGTATTTTATTTTCTTTGTTGCTATTGTGAAGGGGATTGAGTCTTTTATTTGATTCTCAATTTGACTATTGGTGGTGTATAGGGGACACTAATTATCAAAATCTGTGGGATTCAGCAAAACCAGTCCTTTGAGGAAAATTTATAGCCTTAACTGCCTCTCAGGGGTGTCCAACTTTTTTTCTTCTCTGCTGCACATTGGAAGAAGAGTTGTCTTGGGCCATGTTAAATACACAAACACTAATGAAAGCTGATGAAAAAAAGAAAGTCCATGCATAATTTCTGTGATATTCAGCACCACAGTTAAACAAAACAGTCCCCACAGGCCATGGATTAGACACCCCCAGGCCCTGCATCAAAACAACAGAAAGATCACAAATCAGCAATATAGTGAATCAGCTCAAGGAATTCGAAAAAGAAGAGCAAACCAATCCAAAACTCAGCAAAAGAAATGAAATAACTAAGGTCAGAGCAGAACTAAATAAAATCCTTAACAAAAGATTAATGAAACAAAAAGTTGTTCTCTGAAAGACAATTGACAGTCTTCTTGCTAGATAAAGCAAAAACATAAAAGAAAGGACCCTAATAAGTTCAATCAGGAATGGAAAAGGAGCTATTACAACTGATACCACGAAATACAAAATATCATCCTTGAATACTATAAAAATCTCTATTCAGATAAATTAGAAAATGTTGAGGAAATGGACAAATGCTCAGAAATGCATAACCTCCTTAGGCTCAATCAGGAAGAAATAGAACTCATAACAAGGCCAAAATCAAGTAACAAAATTAAAGCAGCAACAAAAACCTTCCAACGGAAAAAAAAAAAAAATCCCAAACCAGATGATTTCACAGCTGAATTTTACTAGACCTACAAAGAGGAACTGGTAACCATATTAGAGAAATTGTTTTATAACATAGAGAAGAAAGGAATCCTTCTCAACTGTTTACAAAGCTTGTATCACTTTGATACCAAAGCCAGGAAAGGACACACACAAAAAGAAAACTACAGAGCAATATCCTTTATGAATATAAAATGTAAAAATTATCAATAAAATTCTAGCAAACCAAATTCAGCATCACATCAAAAAAAAATCCACCATGACCAAGTGGGTTTCATCCCAGCAATGCAAGGGTAGTTTGACAAAACACAAATCTAAAAGTATGATTCACTACATAAACAGAAGCAAAAACAAAAAACATATGATCATTTCCACAGATGCAGAGAAAGTATTTGACAAAATTCAACACCCTTTTATGATAACAATTATTAACAAAGTAGGCATAAATGGAATAGACCTCAAAATTATAAAGGTCATATACAACAAATCCACAGCCAAAACCATATTGAATGAGAAAAATTGAAAGCATTCCCACTTAGATCTGAAACTAGACAAGATTGCCCAATGTCACCACTTCTACTCAACACAGTGCTAAAATGCTAGACAGAGCAATCAACAAGAAAAGGAAATCAAGAGTATCCAAATAGGAACAGAAGAGGTCAATCCATCACTCTTTGTTGATCTTATATCTAGAAAACCCCAAAGATACTGCCAACAGACTCCTGGAATTGATAAATAAATTCAGCAGAATCTCAGTATACACAATCAATGTACTCACTATTAAGTACTTAATTTTGTCTTTCCCTACCTTCCTCAGTATCATTTCTAACCTTGTTCTTATGTCTGCCTTAGTCCTAACCTTAATTTGAAGTGTTTTCAATTTAGTTCAATATGGATTGTCCAACTTTAGGTAAGGATTATAATGAAGACAAGGAAAATTTAGAGAAATAGATGATACATGTACAGAAAGAATTCCATGTGTATTTCTTTTTATTCTCAATTCTGATGATTTCTGCCACATAGTTTGTTGTTTCTGATTCTAATATTTTTATATCTTATGGCAGTTGAAATAAGCCAATTTCTTTTATGAAAAATGTGCTTTTATTGTTAAATATTCATTTGATTAATACTCTAATTCTTAAAACTTACTTCAGAATATTTTTATTCTCTGAAACATAAATGGTTGAGTTCTGGCAACTTGCTATTGCCATCCCCCAACTTCTCATTGTTTTTGAGTTTGTTTGGTAACTATCATCCATCAGAATTTATTGCTCTAGGAAAATAATTCAAAATTATCAGTATTTGTTTCTTCCTCTCTTTCTTCACTTCTCTCGCTCTGTTTTTTCACTACTTTATACTTCTTTCTCCCCTCTCTTCCAAAAGGATGAAAAACTAACAACAAATACTATACTAGACATGTAGATTGGTGAAACTGCTATTCCTCATATTCCCAGTGTAGCAAAAGAAAAACCAAAAGCAAAAATCAGCTACACAAAATCCAGGGTCTCATTATGTTGTCCATGCTGGTCTCAAACTCTGTAGTCTTCCTACATCAGCCTCCCAAGGCACTGTGATTACAGGCATGAGGTACCATAGCCAGCCCAAATGTGCTTCTTATGAAAAATATATTTCCTAAAACAAAATAAATTAAAGGCATTAAAAGAAGCAGAAAAAGGTGAAGTATAATCAGCAGAAAATGCACTTAGGGAATAGAGCCAGAAATAGCAGAAATGATGAAAATAAGTAGACAAAGACTTCAAAAACAGGTATTATAAATCTTACAAATATGCCTGTGGATATAAAGGAATACATTAACAGACTGAAGAGAAAAAAAATAGAACGTATTTAAAAAGACCCAAGTAGAACATACACATATACATTCACAATGCACACACACTAACAATCTGAAATGAAAAATATACAGGGTAGAATTAACTGTATTAGACACTGAAGAAGAAGTGAAAAAAGAACTTGAAAACAAAGCAGTCGATAGATATGATCCAAAATAAATCACAAAGAGAAAATATTTATGGACATAGACTCATTGAGATTTGGGGCAATATCAAGTAGTATAATATATATGTGCTATGGTTTGAATATGTCCCCCAAAGTTCACTGCAATAGTCTGAGAGGTGGGACCTTTGAGATGTGTTTCAAGAGGTAGAGCCCTCGGGACTAGATTAATGCCATTATCTTGGGAGTGGGTCAGTCATCAAGGGAGTGAATTCCTAATAAAAGGATGAGTTTAGTCTCCTTCCTCTCTTACACCCATGTGCACTCTTGTCATGTGATATCTTCCAGGGACTGCAGTTCCTCAGTCTTGGATTGCCCAGCCTCCAGAACTGCCAATTAAATTTCTGTTTATTAGAAGTAACTCATTGTGGTCTTCTGTTATAGCAACACAAAATAAACTAAGATAAGACAATATATGGAGTTCCATGAAAGAAGAAAAAGCAAGACAGGAAAAATATTTAAGAAACAGAGACCAAAAAGTGACAAAAACTATAAAACAATAGATCCAAGATGTTCAACAAATTCCAAGAAGAAACATTTTGAAAAATAAATCATAACACAAACAAAGCACATCTTAGTCAAATTGCTGAAAAGTGGTAAAGAGAAATATCTTAAGGCTAGAAGAGAAAAAAAATCTCACATTATTTAGAGCAGAACAAAGATAATAACAGCTGACTTCTAAAAGGAAACCATGAAGAACAGGTGACAGTGGAATAGTATCTTTAATGGGATAAAAGAGAAAACTTAGATTATACCCAAGGACCCTATATGCTCCAAAAGTGAAAGCAAAACAAAGTCTTATTCAGATCAATAAAATCTGAATCTCATCAGCACAGCTGCCCTTAACCAAGGTAAGAACTATAGACCTTCAAGTAAAGCTATGCAGGCTTAGCATCTCAATTTCCCCAGAGAATTAATTTCATGGACCATTGCTGTATTGTCACGTATTCTAACTCAGAGGTTCCCAAGACTTCCTACATGTTAAAACTGTCTGAGAAACTTTTTAAGAGTAGACTTATCCAGGTTCCACTCCTGAGCAATTAAGATACATACTGAGTGGAGTTTGGGCTCCTAAAGTGATTTAATATTTAGGTAGGTTTGAAACTGGCTGCCTAGCCTTAGCCTTAAAAGATCTATCCAGTTTAAATATCCAAACTACCCTTCTGAAAATATCTGACATACATGCCAGACATGTCTTCTACTAATAAATTAAAAAAAGAAAAAATATATGTGTGTATATATATATGAACAAGGAAAGCCACATAAAGGATATTAAGTGAAAAATGTAATACTCTCTGCCATCAAAATCCAATTGGTGGATGTTTTTTACTTCACCCACTGGACTAAAGAAACCGCTTGGGCTCTCCAAAGGGCAGCATTTCCGGATCTTCTAGAACTCACAGGCAACTCATCTTTTTTTTTTTTTTTTTTAGAGACAGAGTCTCACTTTGAAGCCCTTGGTAGAGTGCCATGGCATCACAGCTCACAGCAACCTCCACTCCTGGGCTCAAGTGACACTCTTGCCTCAGCCTCCTGAGTAGCTAGGACTATAGGTGCCTGCCACAACACCTGGCTATTTTTCTTTTTTCAGTTTGGCCAGGGCCACGTTTGAACCCACCACCCTCACTATATGCGGCCAGGGCCCTACTCACTGAGCCACAGGTGCCACGTACAAGTCATCTTTTGATTGACTTGTTCTATGTCTTCAAAAGAAAACGAAGGAGAGGAATAGTGCTTCCCTTCATCTCTGTGCTGCCATGTTGACTGTTCCCTCTTATGTTCAATTTTTGCTTTTTTTCTGTATGAGTTCATCCTTTGCTGAATTGAAAAACTCCTGCAGTCTCTATGGGCAGTCTTCCAGTGACTTCGCTTTCTTTCTCTACTCTATGATACATTCTGAATAACCATCTTGTTAGTAGGGAAAAACAGGTTTCGGTTTCTGTCTCTTCCAATCTGGTTAAATAGGCTTACGTCTAAGCTGGTCAAAGTAGGTGTTTCTTTCCATAGCTCAACACTTATTGGTCCTAGATAAAAGCTTTTTCAGCTTCTTCTGCAACTAAAGTATTTTATTTTTTTGCCAAGTGTATTGTAAGTGAATTCAAATTTCTGCTACAAATTATATAAGAACAAGGTGCCCTGGCTCACACCTGTATGTGCATATAATCTCAACATTTTCAGAAGCCAAGGAGGGAGGATCACTTAAGGCCAAGAGTTCAAGACCAGCTTAGGCAACATAGTGAAATCCCCATCTCTATAAAACAAACAGACAAAAACCTTTAAGCCAAAACTATACAAGAACGGAGATTTTTTCACCAAAACAGAAATATTTTGGGCCAGGTGTAGTGGCTCACACCTATATTCTCAGCACTCTGGAAAGCTGAGGTGGGTGAATTGCCTGAGCTCAGGAGTTTGAGACTGTCTTGAGCAAGAGAAAGGCCCTATTTCTACTAAAAATAGACAATAGACCCAGGCATTGTGGCGGGAACCTGTAGTCCAAGCTACTTGAGAGGCTGAGATCACTTGAACCCAAGAGTTTGAGGTTGCTGTGAGCTATGATGATACAAAAAAAAGGAGGAGGAGGAGGAGAAGAAGAAGAAGAAGAAGCGAAATATTTTAAAGAGATTTTATTTCTAATAAAATCTGACAATGTGAGGTTACCTATCCTTAATTTAATTATTAGCAGCAATGCTTACTCTCAAAATTCTCCTACTTGGATGATAAATTACATGTGTATCTTATTTGTAGACCGAAGAAAACCAGCTTTCATCAGAATACCACAGAAGGAATTTTTCCCACATTAGCTGGCCTTCATGAACTAGCAGATTCTTGTGGCCTAACCAGGCTCCCTATAACATTATACCACAAACTATTAAAAGGCCAGTAAATCAGTAATTGGAGTTGAAGCTACATTCAATTAATTCTGTAAGCTTGAACTGTTAAGTTTAATTATCCTAAAATTATATCATATAACTAGAGCCTCAGGAAGGATTTCTGACCAACTGAAAACAGGAGTAGATATTAATGTAGCCCATGTACCTGATCTGTATCTGCTACTCAGATGCCAAGCCTGGACCCTTCTTGACCCATCATTTTTCTCAATAAAATATTCATGCACCTCTTACACATATGAATTTCTGATCAGATATAATTCAGATGCTTCTTGATGAAAACATAATTTTTCACATCTTCCAGCTTTATTTCTATGTATCTCTGTCTACATTTAGGAGTTACTGACATATTTTCTGTTAATCTTTCCTGGTTAGAAAGATTACCAACTTCCATAATTTGCATTCAAACCTAAATATTTGTAGTATCACCAGCATACAAGAATATATCCACTATTATAAAAAGTGGGAGGAACTATAATAGATTTAGCAAGGTTCAGCCCAAATCTCTAAGATAGAAATACTTATTAAAAATGAAAAAAAAATTGGCTAACTCCCTTGGCAAACCACAAACCGTGACTTTCCCACTCAAGAAACACATCCTGAGGACAACCAGATGAAGACAGTCATAGCTTCCACAATCCCCACAGAACCAACTCTATAGCGATGGTTTGGTTATATTTCCTTTAATAGATCCACTCATCAAATCTTCCACATGAAAGTACTTCTTTCAAACAACAAATGAACTTACAGTGATCGTTACTCCATGGGTATTCACTATACGTAAGCTAGCCTTTAACCCAAGGCGTCACTGTAATATAGCAGATCTATTTCTTTGTAGAAATATAACAGAGTGCTATGCCACACACATTGACCTTTCCAAATAATCTTGCTTTGTGAACAAAAGGCAATGTTAACTTCCTCAAGAATAAGAGCTGATGCAGTTGTCAAAGATGAAAGGACAAGGACACCATAGCAACAAACTTCAAATGTGCTCTGTGTACTGAGAGATAGCAAAGGAGCTCAGTGACCTCAAGAATGACAATGAACTCAAGGGGGATTTGGAGGTCCCCAAGTACAATGTATTCACCAACACTTTTTGGTTCAAATGGACAAGCAATGGAGCAGAATTAATGCCCTGTGGAACTCATGGCTGTGCATCAAAATCCATCAAGTTCCCGAGACTTATAGGCCTTCTGAATAACCCAGGTGAAGGTGGCACTCTTTACGGTGTGCCTGACTGGCAGAATACAGATTTGATTTTTTCCGACCCTAGAGGAAAATACAAAGCAGTCACTTTGAGCTGAGACTCCAAATTATAGTTGTGGCTCAGCTTAGATTCCTCCTGTAGAAGAAAATTTGCTGACTAAGGCCATAAGATTTGATTTACCTTTTCCTTTTAATGGTGTTTATCAGAATAGAATTGGTCTCTTGTTACCACTTTGAATACATTGGGCTTTGCTGGATACCTAGCTGGGTACATTTATTCTAACCTCATTGTGGCTATCAGGAAATGAATTTTACTAATTAGTAGTAGAAACTCAGGAGTAAACAGAGAGAGTAAATGCAAAAGAATTATATTCTTTAGGAATGGTGTTGAAATATATTTCAGACAACTGCCCTCTGGCCAGATAGCATGCAAAATAAAACATGGGGACTTTTATCCATGAAGAGCCAGAGAAAGAAAAGAACCACCAATCAAACACAGAAATAAATAACTCGTCATTTCAGAAAGTTTCCAAAGAGCAATAAAAGACTGCTCTGAATGTAACTCACATGGCTCTGAGAATGAGATGACGTCAGCACTTGGTGAAAGCACATTAGGAAAATACAGCTGCTTGAGTGAAAACCTAACGGAGCCTTCAGGTTGGCCTAATGATGTGTGGGAAAGGGTACGTTGCAGGGTCACCCTCTCCGGTGCCACCACAAATCAATGATAACGGAACACACCAAAGATACCAGGCAGGCACCTTGGCTGCAGGTGTCAGCAACTTTTCCCCTCCCCCTAACTTCAACTGAAAATACCCAGGATAAGAAAAGTCAATACAAAAATAAGGACTTCGCCAAACTCTCCTCAAGAACCCTGTTTCAGGCTCACCTGGGGTTGAATAATGTTCCTCCTTCCCCTAAAGAAATAGTAGGGCACACTGCTATCTCCCTGGAAATGGAAGAAAAGGCCTGGGTCCTATATTTCTTTAAAATATTTCAATTTAGTTCAAAAAGCATTAGCTGGACATTACTAGGTGCTAAGCAGACGCTGTTAGCACTGAGGATCCTGGGAAGTCACCACACTTGTTTTCATAACATTACTGCCTAGTGGAAAATAAGTTATAATACTATAATCAGGTTATGTTGAAAACTGAAGCATAGAGTAGTTTGTTCCATCTGAAAGGTTGGAAAGAATTCACACACATGCGATGTTTAAGCATGATTTTGAAGCCTGACTATGAATTCCCTACGCAGATGAGCCAGGAAGGGCGATGTCCAGCTGGCCCTAAGAATGAAGTAACTGGAGTGAATCTCCAGGACCTCTACTGCCAGGAACACTGATAGGCTAATAGAGCAAGGGACAAGTTGTGTCCACTGTGGGTGCCCTTTTAAGTTTAGACGGATAGCAATCCTTTTTTCTTCTCTGCTATAAATTGGAAAAATAAGCATTGTCTTGGGCTATCCATGAAATACACAAACGAAATACACTAATGAAAGCTGGTGAGCAAAAAAATAGAAAGGGTCTGTGCATACTTTTCACAACATCCAACACCACAGACAAGCAAAACAGGCCTCCAACTATCTGCACGCCATGGCGAGCCACAGGCTCAACATCCCTTAGACAGTAAGCAGCAACAGAGACATTTCAACAAAATCTTCCCTTGAAAGAGCTATTTCCTTTTTCTCCAATTCCTTTCTTTACGTTTCCCTTGAACTTATTCCAAACAGGCATTTGATGCCACCACTCCACTAACATAGGTTTTGCCACAGTCGCCAGTAATCATTTAGCTGCTAAATTCAAAATCCATTTTCAATCCTTACAAATTCGATCCACCAGCAACATTTGATAGAATGTACCACACTTCTAGAAAAGCTTCCTTCCTTCAGCGTCTAGGACTGCACGATCTCTTGTTTCTCCTCCTATCTGAAAGACTGATGCCCAGGTCTTCTTTGAAGTCTCCCCCCATTTCCTTGCATTCTAAATGTTGGATGCCCCAAGACAGCCCTCAGACCTCTTCTTTGCTCTTTTCAAACTAACTTCCTATGAAACCTTATCCAGTCTCATACTTTTACAAAACATTTCTTTGTATGTTGATGAATCCAAAATTCATACCTCTGGCCCAGATCTCAACCATGAATTACAAGTTCAGAGAGCTCATTGCCTACTGAAGATTTTTACAGGTAAGTATTGTAGAAATTTCAGCTTGAAGATATCTTAAAAGAAACTCTCCTTACTCCTCCCCAACCTGTTTCTACCCTCATCTTCTCCACCTCAATAATAGCATCTCTAAGTTTCTATCGCTTATGCCAGAAATCTTGGTGTCACCTGTGAGTCCCCTCTTTCAGTTACATCCCATATCCAATCCAACACCACTGTCTGTTGCATTCTCTTTCAAAGTACATCCAGAATCTGACCCCTTCTCGGCATCTCTACTGCCCAAATACTTCCTGGGCCAAGCCACAATCGTCTCTCACTAGGAATTAGTCTCCTGCTTCTGTTCTTATAATCAAAGTGTTTATTCAAAAACTTAGATCATGCTGATACTCTGAGAGGCTGAGGGGGTGGATTGCTTGGGCTCAAGAGTTTGAGACCAGCCTGAGCAAGAGCAAAACCCCATCTCTAAAAATAGCCAGACATTGTGGTGGGCATCTATAGTCCAAGCTACTCGGGAGGCTGAGGCAAGAGATCACTTGAGCCCAAGAGCTTGAGGTTGCTATGAGCTGACACCACAGCAGTCTACCCAGGGCAACAAAGTGAAACTCCATCTTGAAGAAAAGTTAGCTCATGGCATTCCTCCACTAAAATCCCTCCATGACTTCCCACCCAAGTCAGAGTAAAATCATCAGCTCCCTTCCAGCATTACAAACTCCTTACCTCACTTCTGCCCAGTCCCTGCTGGCCCTTCCTCAGTCTTGTTGGCCTCTTTCCTAGTCCTCAAATATGCCAAGAACTCTCCCACTTCAGCTCCTTTGCCCTTCCCATTCCCTCGGCTTCAAAAGCTCTTCCCTCCTGGAATCACATGGTTCCCTGCCCCCCTTTCTTCAGAAACTATTTAAATATCACCTTTGCACCAAAGTTTTCCTTGACTACTTTCTATAAAACAGTGACTCCTCCCCTTTACCCCAGCATTCCGCATTGCCCTTTTCCTTCTTCTTCTAAATTGCACAAGTTCCCAGCTGACATATGACATGTTTAAGTGCATATTGGTCTATCTATCTCCACCAGAAAATAAGTTTTTGAGTCCCAGGACTTTGTGAAAACTTTGTCACTAGTGTATCTCTAGTACCTAGAATAGTGGCAGCTATGTAGTAGGCACCCATAAAATATTTAATGACTGCATGGATGAACAGAAATGGCTCCTAGCACCTAAGCACTCCAAAGAAAGCCAGTTCTTCTGAAGGCCATTGGCGCCAGCTTCTCAAGAAAGAAGGAGCTGGACTGATAGCCAGCAATGTGATAATCCCTTTCTTATACAAATAAAATGTACACCCACAGGAGGCACTAACATTCTCATATTTGAATACAGACTCAATCAGTATAAGGCCCTCATAAACTTTATGAAGTTTCTCATTTAAAAACCTCATCTTAATATATGGTTATATATTTATACTTGGACTAGATTCGTCCTTGGACCTTACTTGACTAGAAGGGTCAAGATTCTACTTCTTGGAGACAAAAACTTATAGTAACATTTTTTTTGGAGAAAAGTTGGTACTAAAGTTTAAGATGTGCCTGTTCTACTAGGAACTCCGTCTTCAGTATACAACCTAGGGAAGCCCTCCCACATGTGCACAGGAGAGAGGTCCTCGCAATGCTTAGTGCAGCCTTATTTGTAATCGGGGACAACTGAAAACAGCAATGGGAGAACGGATAAATCCACTGGCACGTTTGTTCAGTGGGATACTAATTGACACTTCGGAATCAGAGCTTCATGTAACAACTTTGATAAACCTCAAAAGCATTGCTGAGCCAATGAACAAGTCGCAGAATCCATCACATAACGCTGCTTGCAAAACACTTAAAGGTGCAACATGGTACACAAAAACATAGCAAAAGTATAAAATGATAAACATCAAATTCAGCACAGTGGCTGCCTTGGAGAGGGAGGGAGGGACGGGTAAGGAAGACTAAAGGGGCTTCAGCTTTTAAAAGGAAAATATAACTGAAGGAATGTGTCAAGGTTTCAAGATCTGACAAAGTTCCGTGGTACTTTTTAGTGATTCTTTCTGCTTTCCTGAAGTATTTCATAGTATTTCATAATAAGAAAAGATTCTGTTCCCCAAAGCTGGGGGGAAACCAGATAAACAGTCCCCTTAACACAGTGTGATATTAATGAGACTCAATTATATTTACAAAGGCATTCCAGGTGGAGAAAACTGTATTTGCATAATTGCTTATTTCAGTTAACACTAGCAGTCAGAGTTAAATCATGAAGGACCTTCCAAGTCATGCTAAGTGGTTGGAATTGTATCCTGTTGGCAACTGAAGGTCACTGAATTTTAAGCAAGGGAGTAACCTGATTTGATTTGCATCTTAGTGAGACCACTCTTGGGGAGCAAGTTGGGGAACGGAGTAAAGGGTTGAAGTGAATGGGTGTAGTAAGAACAGTGTAAAGGCTTTGACAATGATCCAGGGAAGACATAATGAAGTCCCAGACTAGTGGCACTGAGAATGAAGAAAAGTAGATACAGAGTCTGATGTGCGAAGTGCAAAAAGAAGTCCAGGCTGCTGTTCAGTTCCTAGCTTGGTGGGGTGGTGGATCGTGATTGGGATGCGGAATTAGAGGGAAGTGCAGGTTTGGGAGTGGCAGGAAAGATGAAGTCCTAATACAAGTTGAATTAAGACACCCCTGGGAGGACTATTCATGAAGAAGGCTGATGAATAATTGGTCTGCAGCTCTGGGGGGAAATTCAGAGCTAAAGATAAATATTTGGTGTTCATCCATGTATAATGGATGGCATCCATGGCAATTAAAACCACAGAAGTGAAGATTTCCTTGGAGAATATGTAGACTGGAGATTATGGAGAGAAATGAACCAAGGTTGGAACTCTGGAATCACCACGTTAAATGGAAGCCACAGAGACGGTCCCTCAAAGAGGACTAAGCAGAAATGGGTCGGAGGCGTGGCAGAAGAATCCAGAGCTCGTGAAAGGCAACGTGAGGCCATCCAGCCTGAGAACTCGAGGCCCTCCCGCGTACTGGATGCAGTTGAGAAATACCTCCTTCTCCTGACGGCCAATTTTTCTACCTGGGCTTTCATTTCTTCAAAAGTGAGTATGTAAACCTGTGAAGAACATTAATTTCTTGTCAAGAAAAGCTTAGGGGATCAATTTTCAGATCCTCAGACTCCATAGGAACCCTCCTCAAACTGACCTGCCTGAGCGTGTACTTTGGGTCAGGCATTGGAAAAAGTGTCCTTTCCCTTTGCCCGATTACCAATCACCTTCTTTTCTCTGCCCCAAAGAAACAGATCCTTCTCACATATTCCTAATTGTAGTCAGATATATTTACCTAGCACACAAAAACCTCCCAGAAGTCAAAGAAACAATTCAAGATTCTAGTCTTGACAAGACCCTCTGGAATGGAGGTCCATGAAACACGTGACAGGCCCTCTGCCTGCCCTGGCCTTACATGTTTCTGTTAAGGGCACAGCCTGGCTCTAAAATCCTGTACTCCCTGTCACCTCTTATCCCACATCCAGTTCTGTACAGGCTTTAAGCGGCTTCGTGCAGGTACAACCTAGAAGGTCCTGACCTCATCTTCCCTGTTTAATTCTCTCAAATGGATGAACAATTATCTTAAACTATAAGCTATAAAATGAAATTACCAATCTATATCTAATACTGGAGTGACAGTGGGAACCCACACAGCTGCAATCCACTGTGTCAGAAAGTTAACTCTGCAGCACAATCCTTGAACCATGGCAGCAGGTAGGTAAAGGCCCTCCCCTCTGCTCTCTGAGAGACCGTGATCTCAGTGAGCTTCTCAGATGACCCTGTGGCATCCAGCAGCCCATCTTCTCTAGTAGCGGCCAGTGGGATTGGGCTTCCACGTCTGGGTCTCCCTCTTCCGTCTCACTGCACCTGGGGTGCAAGCTTTTGTCTCAGGCTCTGCTTTGTGGAAACCCAGGCCAAAATAGTTGGGAGGCTCTGAATTTAGACATTTTGTTAGATGGAACAGAAGGAGTAAGCAATTTCATTTCGAATTTCTCCTCTTCCATTTTTGGACCACTGCTAAGAACATGTCACCTTAGCTTGGAGTGTGACAGAGCACCAGAAAGATATGGGATACTGCAGTACCTTGTTTTAGCCAGGCAACAAGCTCAAGGCAAGGCTCCGTGGCTTACCCTTCATCTGTCCTAGAATAGAATATGTGGTTGGCATATTGACAAATCCATTTGGCCATAAGGTGTATCCTCTCTGAATTTTTTTAAATGATAGGAGTGTGGTGACAACTCAGTTCATCTAGGACACAGGTTAATGTTTTCATGAATTCACGGACAAAGTGAAAAAGTTCCTCAACCCGTCAGTGCTACAGCACAGCTTCAAGTGAAAGGAGGGTACACTGAGTTAACATTATAAGTTATCATTTTATATTACCTTGCACCTATATTCAGACATGTAGGAGAAACAATTTTATTAACCTATTACTAAAATGTTATTGAAATGAATTATAAGTCTCCTGTTCGTCCGTTATGAAAATGAATTGTAAGTCTCCTATCCGTCCCTCATGAATCACCTCTCGGCTCTTTCCTATTATGTGTATATTAGGTTCATGTTACATAATAGGAATATATAATTGATTCTATTATAAACAGTTAAGTATCATTAATTCCCTTCTTATAAGTTCTACATTTACTGGTGGCCCAATACCTTCTTTTTTTTGTTTTGTATTTTTGTTTTGTTTTTTGCTATAAAATTGCACAAAGCAGATTAAACTTCACCCTTAAAGCAAACATTTCATTGTGTATGGAAATAGGATAAATAGATAATATCCTAGCTAATATCCCAAATCTAGGATGTAGTGCTTTGAAATTTAGAAAATGCACTCTATTAAATTAGCATTAATTCCTCTTCCTTCTTTTAGGCAGATATCTCTGTTTAATTCTCTGAATGGGTGAACAATTATCTTAAACTATAAAAGGAAATTACCAATCTATATCTAATACTACTCAAGAGTGTGACTGTCTGACCTCACAACTTTCTCAAGCACTTTGAGATTATCTGGACAATTAAAATTTAGAAGAATATAAGTCTCCAGTCACAGCCAAGGGAAACGTCCTAAAAGTTCACAATTTCTAATTTCATGGAGTCAGTCTTTATTGTATGAATATGAGTTCCTCTTTGTAGGTCTGGTGGAATTTGTGACATCATCTGGTCTGGGGCGTTGTTGTTGGGAGAGTTTTTGTTGCTGCTTTGATCTCACTGCTTGTTATCAGTCTGTTCATGATTTCTCTATTTCTTCCTGATTGAGTCTTGGAAGGTTGTGTGTTTCCAGGAATTTGTTCATTTACTGAACATTTCTAGTTTATATACATAGAGATTTTCACAGTATTTTAGGATAATAGTTTGTATTTCTTTGGTATCATTTATAAAGTCTCCTTTTAAATTTCTGATTGTGCTTATTTTGGTCTTTTCTCGTCTATTCCTTGTGAACCTGTCAAGAGCTTGATCAATTTTGTTTATCTTTTCAAAGCACAAACTTTTCATTTCATTGATCACCTGTGCTGTTTTTGTTTTCCATTTCACTTAGTTCTGCTCTGAGCTTTGTTACTCCTTTTCTTCTGCTGGCTTTGGTTTGCTCTTCCTTTCTTTGTTCCTTGAAATAAGACATTAGGTTGCTAATTTGTGATCTTCCTATCTTTTTGATGTAGGCATTTAAAGCTATAAATTTCCCTTAGGACTGCTTTCGCTGAATTCTATAGGTTTTGATAGCTTGTGTGTCCTTTGTCATTCAGTGGAAGGAATCCTTTGATTTCCATATTAAAATTCATCATTGATCCATGGATTGCTCAACAGCTGACTGTTTAACTTCCACAAGTTCATGTAGATTTGAGTGTTTCCCTCATAATTGGCTTCTTTTATTCAACTCTGGTCTGACAAGATAACAGGGTATGATTTCAATTTTTTTGAATTTAGTGAGACATGTTTTGTGGCCTAAGATATGATCAATCTTGGAAAATGTCCCATATGCTTATCAGAAGAATGTATATTCAGTAGTTTTAGGTGAAATGTTCTGTAAATGTCTGTGAGGTCCATTTGTTCTTGAGTTCCACTGCAGTCCAGTGTCCCTAATTTACTTTTTGCTTTGATGATGTGTCCAGCTCTGTTAGGGAGGTATTGAAGTCCCTGGCTTGACATTTACAAAACTACTGTTTATTTCTTTGCTTACATCTAGCAGAATTTGTTTGATGACTCTAAGGGCTCCTGTGTTAGGTGACTATATGTTCAGGATTGTTATATTCTTGCTAAATTGGTCCCTTTACCATTATATATTATCCATCTTTGTCTTTCTTTGCCATTTTTAATTTAACATCAATTTTACCTGATAGGAGAATGGCTACATTTACTCTCTTTTGATTTCCATGTACATGGAACATTTTTTCCCATCTCTTTACCTTGAGTCTGTGTGAGGCTTTGTGGGTTGGGTGTGTTTCCTGGAGACAGAAGATACTTGGGTTGTGTTTTTTATCCATTCAGCCAACCTATGTCTTTTGAGCAAAGCATTTATGCTGTTTCAATTCAGTGACAGTATTGTTATGTGGAGTGCTATTTTCTTCAACATGTTGAGTATACTTTATTGCTTTGTTTTTCTTGTGCTATTGTTTTATGTGAGCTATGAGGTTTACCTTTTGGGTGCTTTTAACATTAGTGGGTTATCTGTTATGCTGATCCATGTATAATGCAGTTCTGAGTATTTCCTGTAGAGCAGGTGTAATAATGATGAATTCCCTAAGTGTTTGCTTGTTTGGAAAAGTATTTTTCTGTCATCTATGAAATTTAGTCTTACAGGACACAAGATTCTTGCCTGACTATTCAAGATGAGCTGCAGATATTGGCATGGGTGTAGAGAGAGAGGATCACTTTTATACTGCTTGTGGGATTGCAAACTAATACAGCATCTCTGGAAAGAAGTTTGGAGAACTCTTAAAGAGCTAAAAGTAGAGCTTTCATTTGATCTCACAATCCCATTACTAGGTATGTACCCAGAAGGAAAAAATCATTTTACCATAAGGACATTTGCACTAGAATGTTCATTGCAGTTCAATTCACAATCTCCAAGATGTGGAAACAACCTGAGTGCCCATCAACTCACGAATGAATAAATAAATTATATATATATATATATATATATATATTAGAATACTATTCATTCATAAAAAAGATAGAGGCTTTAGTCTTTTGTATTTACCTGAATGGATCTGGAGAATATCTTCCTAAGTAAAATATTACAAGTATGGAAAAAGCAAGTATCCAGTGTCATAATTATTTTTATGGAACGGAGTCAGTATTTGATGGGTTATACAAGCTTTTTGAAAGTTATGTAGTACAAAAGAGAAATTGTAATACGGGATACTCATCCCAAAATGCACATGCTGCTTTAGAAAGTCAGTAGAGAATATAAGCAAATATGGGCCATATGTACTGTATCCCCTGATATGAAAATGACTACTTTGTTTAGTTATGATACTAAGCTGTCAATTTAGTCTGTTTAGTGTTCAACAGACACAAACAACAATATTCTTCATAGTAGTATCACTAGAATGGAAAAGCAAGTATCCAATACACTCAATACTAACATGAAGCCAGTAGACAATATAATTCATGCCCACATAAGACAAAAACTCAATTTGATTCAAGCTGGGGGGAGAGGAAAAGAGTAAGAGGTAAGAGGAGAGGGAGGTAAGAGGAGGATTGGTGTGTTCCCACTTAATGGGCACAATGTAAGGGTAATGGCACCCCTCTTGAGTGTGTACACAACTACAACTATTTGTTAGGGAGGACTCTACCTAACAAATTCAAAAATTGTGACCTGGTTGTTTGTATCCTCACAATAACCTGAAATTAAAAAAAAAAAAATTCCTTTAAAAAAGTATTGTGTTAGCTGAGTGCGGGGGCTCACACCTGTAATCCTAGCACTCTGGGAGGCCGAGGTGGGTGGATTGCCTGAGCTCAGAGATTCAAGACCAGCCTGAGCCAGAGTGAGGACCTTGTCTCTAAAAATAGCTGGGTGTTGTGGTAGGTGCCTGTAGTCCCAGCTACTTGGGAGGCTGAAGCAAGAGAATTGCTTTAGCCCAAGAGTTTGAGGTTGCTATGAGCTATGATGCCATGACACTCTACTGAGAGTGAGAAAGTAAGACTCTGTCTCCAAAAAAAAATTATTGTGTTGTCCATTTTGTGTTTCTATAAAGAAATGTCTGAGGATGGGTAATTTATAAATGAAATATGTTTATTTGGCTTATGATTTTATTGACTAACTGTACAACAAATACAGCGCCAGCATCTCCTTCTGGTGAGGGCTTCAGGGAGCTTCCAATCAAGGTGGAGGGAAAAGGGGGAATAGATGTGTCTTAGATGGAGAAAGGAGGAGCCAAAAAAGAGAGGGAGGAGCTGGTGCCAGGCTCTTTTAAAAACCAGCTCTCACATGAACTAATAGAAGAACCCACTCAGCACTGGAAGGGCACCAAGCCGATCAGGAGGCATCTGGTTTGCCCTTGTGACCTAATCATGTCCCACTCGGCCCCATATCCAACATGGGGATCAAATTTCAGTGTGAGATTTGGACATCCAAATCATGTCAGTCATCATTTTCTGTCAGTTCTGTCTCTTAAATGTATCGTGACCATCCAGGACCACTTCGAAGTTTGAACTACCATCATTTTGTGCTGGATTTCTGGTCTCGCTGCTTCTTATTTTGACACCTCTTGCCTCTCTCTTCACCTGATCCCCCACTACAGCTAGAGTGACCTGTCTCAACTACAAATCTCAGCATGTCGCTTTCCTGATTAAAACATGTCACTGGCTCCTACTGCCCTCAGGACCATGCCCCCTCCACTCCAGACATGCTGAGCTTTCTTCACGTCCTTGCTCTTGTCATATTGCTTCCCAAGTCCAGAGCATCTTAAATACTGTTACTTCTGCCGGGTATATGCTTCCCACCTCTCTCAACCCACCTATTTAACTCCTCAGCCTTGAATAGGAGTTTTCTTGTTTACTGAGCTTTGGGAATAAAGAATGGATGGGTAGGGGAATAAGTCATCTTGAAGTTTGGGAGTAAACATTAAATTCACATGTGCCACATTTCTTGATGAAGTAGTAAAGGCATCTGTTTAATTTGGGGATGAGTGCAGGGTGGTAGTGTATAGAGTATGTGAAGTTTGACCTCACGGGAAGGAAACGGGAAGGCAGACAGACAAGTAAGAATTGTCACGTAGAGGTCAGTGACAGCACGTTTGTACCTATGAGTCTGGACACTTGAGTGGATCTTTCCAGCAATGCTCAATCAAGTGTTTCCTCCTAAAATCCATTCCCCAATGCTCAAATCAAAGAATCAGATTGCTGAAGTTTTAGTGTCCCTCCTATGAATGTCTGTACAACTTTTCCCATGCTTTGTTTTTATTCTTGCCTATCTCTAAAATTTTAAGTGATTTTTAACCATTCCTGTATATGTTCTTTTACAGTGTCATAATTAAATCTTTAAAGGATATTTCAATATTCAAAAGGACATTTCTAAGTTCTATTTATCAAATGCGTAATCTTGTGTAAATCTGGGGACTCTTTGATATCGTTAGAGTTGACTGTTCTCTATTTTCCTTTTGAACCTTTTAAACAGTTCATAGCCAGTGTGTCTGCACTTACCTTAATGATGTGTAATTATCCTGGGTTATTATACATACAACAACGTGGGATCTTGCCACCCGAGTGCACTCAGGTATGACACGGAGTTTTCAACACTGGAATGAATGTACGCTGTGGAATTGTGTTCAGTTGGCAGAGACCAAAAGGCAAGCATCTCTCTGAAGGCCCTTTGTAACATGCTAGCAAGTAACCGTGGGGAATGTTTATAAGAGGCATGAGAGAGAACCTGACTGTCACGCACACACCAATGAGTACCCAAAGCCCACACACTCAAAAGAAAAGTCAACTGTGGTTAACTGAGTTTTACTTCCATTTTAACCAAGGGGAAAAACCAACAAACAGCTCTACGGAAACTTTTAGGGTTTTTCCCCCCACTGGATCCCATCACTTAAAAGGATTGCAGAATTTTTCTCTGGAAATATCTTTAGAGATCTTTTAGCTCGACAGCTGCCCCTATCCTGATTTTATTTCATATTTCATCTACCCATTTATTGGCACACAAAAAAAAACAGTCCCTATTTAAAATTTCTATACATGCATACTTGTGTGTGACTGTCCAACATGACAGCTACACAGGACGTGCTCATTATAGATTATTTGATTGCCTTTGCGCCTTGCCTCCATTAATTCTCCAAAGCAATGACCTTCCTGAGTAAGGATTGGGGGGAAACACACATCGAACCCTTGATCCCGAGATGCCCGAATGCTGAGGAGACAAGGAGCAGTGGTGAGGGGAAAGGAAAAAGCCAAACTATGGAAAGCAGGTGAAAGAATCTGAAGGCAGGAGGAAGGGCAGGAGCAAAGGAAGGACTCGGGTTCTCCCCAGGCCATCACTGGCCCAAGTCGAGCTGAGGAGCTCCCCAGCAGGAGAGATGGAAGGGGAGTCAGACCTCCGTGACAGATCAGAGTTTAGAAAAAAATGCCACCATCAATTTTCCTTCCATATCCAACGGCTCTCATATGAGGTAAGAGAGTCTCAGTATGTCACCCCCTTGCCTACACCCCTGGGCCTGCTGACATCAGAGCTGGGATTGGACGTAAAGAGCAGTAGCCTGGCATTGTGCAAATTTCAGCTCTGATACAAGCTTGTTGTTTTACCTTTAGCGTGGCCCAACGTCTTCCAGCCTCCAGTTCCTTATCTACCAACCTGAGATTAGACAGAGACTTCCATGAGGCCCTTCGGGCTCCAGCACCCCACAGGCCCCCACAATGAAAGGTGCTGAGCTTTCCCTGAGCAGAGCCTCCCCTCACTGCAGCCTGCATGGCATGATATTCAGTGAGATGAGACAAAAGTCCACTGGGACCCTGTTTGAGTGGGGAGGGGGACCCCGTGAGAGCCCAGTGTCTCCCCTAAAGCTGTCATCTAAAACAAGGATCCACTCAACCTCAGTTCAGAAGCCAAATCTCCCACGAGTTATCAAGAGCACCTGTAGGCTACAAAGCTAGGGGACAGGTCACTCAATCCAAAGCACAGATGCTGTAGTACAGATGCCCCCTGTAGGATTAGAGCTGGGTGTGAGAAGGTGAAAGGCATGGTCCTTACCTTCAGGGGAGCAGAGGCAGCTCTAAGTCTGTGAGGGTCAGACAGGAGATGCATACTGAGGGCTGGGGACACCCGCGAAGAGACGGTCCGGGAAAGGCTGCCCAGCCTTGGGGCAGAGTGTAGCAGACAGAGCTCTCGGTTGGGGATGAAGCAGACCAAAGGTAACTACTGCTCCAAGACATACTGTAAATGAAGCTGGAATTCATAGGATTGCCGTGCTCGGGGTGTGTGTGTTGGGGGAGAGAGACAGAGAGATTTGTTTCCAGGAGGAAAACGTGCTAGCAGCAGCATAGAGGATGGAAGAGCCTGAGGAGAGTCGGGTGGAAGGGAACCCTGAGAAGAGGCTCCTACAGGACAGATAACCTTTTGCAGGCCTCGAAGGAATAAATTCTGTTTCCATCTCCAGAGTCCGACTGCCTCCTTCTGATCCAATCAGTAATAGATACAGAAGCACAGAGAGGACTCCAAATGGGATGACGACAATAGTGACAGTCTTAACACTGCACACCTTGTTACAGGAACCCATGGTCCGCCACCGTCCCTGTTATAACCCACATCCATGGCGAAGTCTCCAGAATGGGCTGGATGTCCGTTTTGCCATCCTCCTCCTCTTCCCTCTACCTCTGGCCTTGTCTGAACTGTAACCCTCTCAGGGCTGATACATTGTTTTTTTAGGGCTGTGGCAGATATCATTTCCAGTTCTGTTTTTGTTTTTACAGGGCATAACCAAGCTAATTAATTTTATAGAATCACAGGTATACAGAAAGCTCAGGTTTAGGGCAAAAATAAAAATTTAATGGAAGATTTCTAGTTTCTCCCTATTAGATTCCACCTCTTGTTCACAATTCAAAAGCTCAGTGGTGAGAGACTGCTGTAACCCTGAGCTTTGAAATACCAGGAGTACCAACATGTTCAGATTTCCCGAGCAGCCCAGCCCCTCCCGGCACCCCTTGCCCGAGGACCGCAGGATGCGCTACAAAGTAAAATTCATTAAGGCTCTCCTTGTAAAGTAGGCAGCATTATTATTCTCATTTCTCACCCTGACAAAACAACGTCGAGAGATGTTCTTCTGTTGGCTGCCCAAGGTCAATTCCAGGGGCAAAACTAGAAAACACAACTCCGTTTGGTGCCTTCAACTATAATCAAGCAATTTTGTATTTTCAAGTAAAGTTGAAACAACTTACCCCAAACCAGAGTAAATTACACCTCAGAAGGGGAATGAGACTGCAGATGCTCCCACATCTTTCCTGTAACCCCCGTCTCCACTGAGCGCCCACTGACCTTCCCTGCGAGGATCCGGTTCAATTACTAGCTGAATAGATTAATGTAACCCATTACGCAGCAGCCCTACAAATGGAAACTTAAAAGAGTCAAAGCCATAAATAAAATGTATCTACCCCTGAGACCGGCATGGGGAGGAGGGAGAGGACTTTTAAAGAATGAACACCACAGAAATAAGGTTAAACAACTGAAAATGAAGTTAAGAAGATTGTGTGTCGACAGAAAATATATATTTATATATAATGTAGAAAACAATGAAATTTAAGATATAAGAGAGGATGGCTTAGGTACGCTGTATACCTAGTGAAAATCTAGCATGGAATCTAATAATGAATTCAATGATATTTAATATAAAAAAGTTATAATGCCATAGAAAGTGGATTGACTTTCTACAAGGGGGGGGAAGTATGTGTATGTTTTTAAAGGTTATTTGAATTCTGTAATTATGAAATTTGTGCTTTCAATGTATTTCTAAAATAAGAGAGATGCCATGTTGATAAATGAGGGTTAGGGAGTTCAGATAATAAAGAAATACATTTAGGAGAGAAAAGCTAATTTCTTCCAGTTAGCAAATACCTACTTGTGATTGGAAATCTAAGAGAATAGGGTAAAATTTATTTAAAAAGTGATAGTCTGTCCCTAACCTTTATATACTGGGATAGGTACAGATTTCAGGGAACCATGTATGCTATGGTTGAAAAAGAAATATGGCTTAAAATCTTTCAAGAGCTAAAAGGTGTTTTTTTTTTTTAAAACCAAAGGATAAAATAGGAAGATAAATAATGATACAAGACTTAGAGACCAATGTGAATTTGACAAAGTTTAGCTAAAATTGTGATATGGGGATATATTTCTGGTCTTTACAAAATGGTTTCTTTTTTTTTAATAAACGGATAAAATCTAAATGAGAAAATTTGTGTATGTACATGTCTGCCATCTGTGCGTAACAAGATTGTTTTCACCTACACTATGTGGAATGGCCCTCACAGTCTAAAGTCCTAAATAATGTCTTACAGAAAGCGTCCTAGAAAAGAAATGGCCATTTTGTTACATGTCACATTTGAATGTGACTCTTCTGAGTCTACTTGTTGGGTTGCACTAGTGAACAGGACAGGCAGAGCAGTTAGCGTCTTCCCCGGCTTTTCACCACGGTCAGGCGACATCCACTGAGTGCATGAACTCAGCCCGAACATGGTGGCCCTCCCTTCTCACGTGCTGCTCGCGAGGCCTGGGAGGGCGCCGTGCGTCACTCCTCCCGGCCCACAGTTGGGCAAGACCACCTGCCAGCTGCCCAGCCTGGCCCCGGTCCCAGGAAACTCAAGGTTAAGGACCACTCCTCCCCTCCCACCGAGCCCTCCCAATGCCACCGGCCACTCAGAGGATCTGAGCACACAAAGCATATGGTTCCCAGTGCTTTGGTTCCACTTTGCTTCTTACCCATTCTTCCCCTCTGGGGCAGAGGTCACCAAAACACAAAAACTGTTTTATTTAAGAGTTGGGTCTTTAAAAATCTGATCTGCCAACTTAGCGTTTTCCACCAACTCAGGGAGCAGAACCCTGTGCAGCCTTCACCATCTTCTGCTTGGGCTCTGCTTTGTGGGTACCTTGGCGGCATCCATCGCCGTCTTTTGGATGCTGTTTAGCGTTTTTTGCTTCCTTGGCAGTCCTGATTGCTGGGTCTCCCTGAGCCTTTCTAACTCCAGGTTTCTGATTTCGCTCCAGTATTGTATCAGAAAGAGATGCGCCAGTGACCGCTCTCTGGGATTGGACTACACAGCGGTTCTGTTCTCTGAATTTCCTCCGACTGTCCCTTTTCATGCTTTTCTATGAAGTACAGTCCAATTTATCTGCTGAAGTTCCTCTTGGAAAGGAACGCTGACTCGTATCTTGCATTCAGAAATTGGAAAACCTTCCCATCAGTACTGGCAGAAAAATTTGCTCTGCCAGTCACAGGTTCCAGAATTGTGCCACTGCCTTAACTTGAAGCTCTGCTGGGATGTTAACTAGTCCTGAACTCCAGCTTCTCACAGATCAGAGGTTTTTATCATGGTCTCTTTTGGGTTGGGTTCTCCGGGAAGGGGTGCTGAGATCAGGATTGCAAGGCAAGCAATTTGGGAAGAGAAACACCAGCGAGAAATTGAGACAGGAAAGGAAAAGGGACCCTTAGAAGAAGTGTGGCCCCAGGTCACAGCTGCAGCTGCTGGATTCAATCATGACAGGCCCTCTGGAGGCTGGCAGAGGACAGGTTACAGAGTTGTGCTCCTCAAAGTGAGAGGAAGCGTCGATAGCTGTCCACCAACTCCTACTTGTCCTTGTTGAGAGTGTTGATTCCCCCTGGCACTTCCTGCCTAAGCTGCAAGTGGCCACGCTCCCTCCTGAGCCCAGAGAAACCATCAGGAAAGTCCCAGGCACTTGCAGAGAGAATGTCTACCACAAGGCTGCATAGGGCATTGCAATTGGAATTTGTGTGGATGTTTGGAAAACACAAGGTCCATCCTTTACCTGATGTGCTGGGCATCCTTCACTCACCCCTCCAACACCATTCTGCACCCCCATGGTTCTTCCACTCTTAGAACTGGTAAAAGCACCCAGCTGTTACAAGTTCCAGCGTCCTGAAGCACGCCTTGCAGTTCCCCTACATTCTTCCCACACCTGTGTAAACAGTCCTTTTATTAAACTCTCACATTAGCCTGGAGGTAAAATCTCTCCATCTCTACCATAGCAGGCATCAAATCTCTCTAAAGCTTCAACCCTTTTCCCCCACACTATTCACAGGGTACAGGTCAGGAACCGTATTTCTGCATGTCGGATACGTAAGTGTGCAGAGATCAGAATGTGGAGGTGGTCAGTTTCTACTGCCTTAGATCCTCATTCTGGATGGAAATATAGTTCCTCTCATTGCTGACACTGATCTATTCCATTCCTTTGTTCAAGAAATACCTGTGATTTAATTTTAATATCTTATAACATTAGTGATATTTTATAGGTTTCTTCTAAGTTTCTTTTAAGAAGCAGGAGAGATGGTGGTAAATTTCCATGGTCCTGAGCCAGCTCATCTTGACGCATTTCCAGACTGTGTGACTTTAGGGAATTTATCTCTCAGCCTTAAAAGTAGACAACAACATGGGCCTTTTTTTTTTTTTTTTTTTTTGGCCATGATGGTTCTATTTAAAAAAATGTATCTAAAGAATTTAACATAGTACCTGGAACATAGATAAGTGGCCATTCATTCACTTATTCAGTAAATATGTCTTAAGAATCTCCTGTGTAGCAAGCACTATGCTAGATACCAGCTTACAGTAGTGGAAAAGGCAAAGTCCTCCATCCTGAGACCCTAAAAGTGAAGACGCGTCTATCAGATGGTGACAGGTGCAAGGAGAAAGGATGAAGATATTCAGAGGGTGATGGTGGGGTTAGGGGTTCTGTTTTACAAGTGGGTCAACAAAGGCTTTACTGATAACATGATAGTTGAGCAGAGACCAGCAATGACGGGTAAGATAAGTTGGGAAAGCCTGTCTGGATAAAGGAAGGAAGAGCAGGTGTACAGGCGGAGTAAGGAGAAGGTCAAGGCCACCCAGATCTTCTCTGTGACTGTGGAGACTTCCAATTTCACTGAGCCAGTTCGGATACCATCAGAGGGTTTGAGCAGAGGAATGATGTGACCATACTTAACTTCTGATAGGATCACTTGGCTACAAGAGCACATGTGGGGAAATAAGATGGTGTCAGTCAGTCGAGGGCCAACTTGACACGGCTGGCCTGCTTGGTTTACCTCCTGTCTCCCATTCTTACTATTTTGCAAATTTAACACCCACCCTAAAGATGCCTACTTGGAGTAGGAGGATTGATTTAGGAGATTAAGTTTGGAACTGGAATGTTGTTTTGGGTCATGGGTTATGCAGACTATTGGTAAGATAAAGATTACCATGGTTTTTACTTTGAATTTTCACGTATAAAACTGTGATTTTAAAAATGGAAGAACAGAATAGTCTTATAGAGGCTACTCTCACTGTTCTCCAGAATTGTTGGCCAAATAAAGTTTGGTGGACCTATCCCCATCTCTGCATGTTGGCTGACAGTGACAGGCAGCCTAACCCTCTTTGTCTCATCTGCTCTGTCTGGAATAGAACGTAAGGGGCCAGCGCAGGGAGGCTACTGCAGTGCTCCAGGTGGAAGACAACAGTGGCTTGAGCTGGGGTGGTAGCTGTTGAGGTGGTGAGAAGTGACAAGATTCTGGATCTATTCAGAGGGTGGTAAGATCATTTGTCAGTGCGGATGTACAATGTGTGAGACAGAAGTCTAAGGAAGAGCCCAAGTCATTTAGCCTGAGAGACTAGAAGGGTGGAGCTGCTGTAACAAGATAGAGATGGCTAAAGTGAAGATACCCCTGGTCTGGGAGGGCTAGTGGGGAGGTTAGACTGAAAGTTCAATTTTGGATAAATATAAAATGCAGGGAAATGTCAAGTGAGCAGAAGAGGGTGGTGGGAGTCGAGGTCCATGAGAATATGTGGTTTGTGCCTTGTATATGGGATTTAAAGGCATGGGAATATAGGTCATCCACTAAAAACAGCATTCCATGCCATGAAATTAATGAACACATGCCATATGGGAAGTTTCCAGAATAGAATGATGTTCTTTGGTCCATTTCAGTGAAAAAATAAAATCCAACAAGAAGACACCACAAAAAAATGGAGCCACATAGAACATTTGTGGCAATTTGGCAGAGCAATAATTTTAAGTGTTGGTACCCTGAAGACTTCAATTACTTTAATTGACAGAATATTGGTCTCTAGATCATTGGAACTAAGCTTTATATTTCCTGGAAACACTGGGGTTGTGTTAAGGTAGACAATTTTAAATAGGTTTGAGTTCTGACAAAATTTCTTTACATAAATATGCTGTAAGTTTAAGAATAATATATGTAGATACTTGAGGAAAATAAATATAGCATGATCTCCTATACAAGAACATGAGATATATCCTATAATTCAGGAATTGGTAAGCTTTTCCTCTGAAGGCTAAATAGTAAACATTTAAGTTTTAAATGCCATATGGTCTCTGGACTATTCAACCCTGCCATTATAGTGCAAGCAGCCATAGATAGTACTTAAATGAACGGGCATAGTTGTGTGTAAACAAAACTTTATTTCCAAAAATGGGTAGCAGGTTAGATTTGGCTGTAGTTTGCTTCCTGCCCCCACCTTCCACCCGCAGTAGCTTTTGCAGAAGCATAGAAAACGGCAGTTTCAATGTCGTATACTTTATTCTTCACGAACAAATTTTAAAATACTGTTTTTTGTTTCTCATTAGCTGTTCAACTAATTTGGAAATGGATTATATCAGTGAAAGGTTATTATAATCATTTAAGCAACAACTGATAAGACTTTGAGACAGAATGACAACAGTTCACATGTTAGGAAATGATCTCATGGTACATATTTTTTAATATAGGGTGGAAACAACTGAATTTGTAGGAAGACTGCATGTAGGATGGGAGAAGATGGAAGGTGTTGAAGATTTCCGAAGATTTCAGTTCACTAAACATGGTAGCTATTATTATTATGTTTATATACTTACGTTTACACATCCTACTTTCAACTTTTTTTAACATAGTTTAAAAATGTTTTTCCCACCATCAGATCCTCATACCACTGCTCCATGGATAAGTTACTCCATAGCTTACTCCATGTACCAGTAAGGAAATTAGAATTTCAGGAATGTTGTCATTTATTATCAGGGAAGTACTTCATAAGCAACACCACAATAGCAGCACAATCGTTCTCCAGAAGTCAGCCTCCAGTTCTGGCTTTCTTTATTTTTCCTTTGGAGCCATATTGGCTGGTAGGAGTCTCAGATATCTAACACTGATGGGACTCTTGGCCACTGTGGGAGTGTGCTGGCTCACCACCTCTTCCCTGGGGCTCATGAACAGTCCACAGCACCAGTGTGCTCACTTGACAGAGTGACTCATAATCATTTGCATTTTGCTTTGACAGACTGATCATTAACATAAAGCCACTCCTGCATGACTTTCCTGAAGGACTTATGAAGATGTTCATGGGCCGTTAAGCTGTGGCTTTCACAGAGAATTTAAATTATTCTATGTTAAACTTTGGGGAGTCTTGAGTGTGCTCTTTGGTTGTCTTGGTTCTATTTGCTGCTGCTGTAATGGAATACACCAGATGGGGCAGCTCATAAAGAAAAGAGATTTATTAGTCTCACAGCTCTAGCAGGGGTCCTCAAACTACCGCCCACGGGCCACATGCGGCCCTCCCAGGACATTTATCCGGCCCGCCGGATGTTTTTGCCGCCGCTACCTGTCCTGCTTAGCAGCCCACTCTTCCCGGGCCTGCAGTCCGGCCCTCCAACAGTCTGAGGGACAGTGAACTGGCCCCCTGTTTAAAAAGTTTGAGGACCCCTGCTAGAGGCTGCGAAGTCCAAGATTGAGGGGCGCCATCTAGTGACGGCCTCTTTGCCGCATGGAGGTCATCACGTGGGGGAAAGCGAGAGAGAAATACGGGAAACTCATCCTTTTCATCAGGAACTGACTCCCAAGAAGACTAATCTATCCCCATAGTGTTGGCATTAATCCTTCTACGAGGAGAGACCTCTCATGACCTAATCACCTCTTAAAGGTTCCACTTTCTAACACCACGAACAATAACAACTGAATTTCAACTTAAGTTTCATAGGGGGCATTCAAACCATGCATTTATTTACATGAAAAACCAACTGGACAAGTGAATCCTATATAACAACTCCATTTCAATCCACTGAGGAGGCAGTTTGAATAGTCAAGGAATTAATAACTGTGCCATAACTTGCAAATGAGGCAATGAAATGTAACTCAGCAGGAGATGTTCTTTCATCCATTTATTTATTCAACAACTATTTAATGAGGACCTAGTAGGTTCCAGGAACTGATCCAGAAGCAAACCAGAACATGGAAGCAGACTAGATTGAGGTCTCTGCTCTTATGGAATTCCCTGGAAAATATACTTAGATGATGAATGTGTAACCAATCAAATAATTTGGGATAGTGATAACAGCTATGAAGACCATGTAATAGAGTATTGGGGCACAAAGTGCCCTAAAAATGGGCCTACTTTATGGAAGTTGTTCTTAGGACATGATACTCAAGGTCAGTCATTAATTTTGATAGCTGCAGGAAGATTTAGAAAAAGAGCATGTCAAGCGAAGGAAAAGCAAGTTCAAAGACCTGACAATGGAAATGCACTTGACATATCCTTTTCTCCCATTAGGCATTTGCTGATCCACAATGACCAGCCAAAAGACCAAGAAGCTGATCAGAGGTTTTAGCAATCTGAAATAAAGATTGAAATAAAAATTGGAGTTCAAGGCTCGGAGGGATGTCCTAGGATGGATGAAGTTGAAGGCTAGGTTGACTGTCCAGTTTCCATGGGACTGAGGAGTTTCCCAGGATTTGGGACTTTTAACACCATAATTGAGAAAATCCTAGACCAACTGGAAGCAGTTAGTCAACTTTTCAAGGACCAACAAGATGGAGAGTCCTCCAAAACATGCTATACTTTCATTTTAGACCCCTCAGGAGGCTTATTTCTGTGAATAAAATAAGCCAGAAAAAGGCAACTCATCACTGCCTGAGACCTCGCCCTGTAGGACACCCAGCCCCGTCTGGATTGTGGCAGTCTGCTTCCACCCACACTCCCACCCACAGGCTGAAGAGCTGAGCCAATTTTATTGTAGATTCATGGAGCTGGGAGAAGATAAAAATTGGAGTTCCAGGCTTTCCAAGGAGTACTGGCCCGGATAAACACCCAAGGCTTCTACCTAGGACTCCTGAAAGACTATACAACCTGGGAGGAAGTGAAAAATGAAAAACAGATGATGCCCCACGGAGACTAAAATCATGCCGCAAGCCCTTCAGTCCCTGACTGGCTTGAGATGACCTGCTGCTGCCTAACTGCCTGACAGAGCAAACAGCAATCATTTCTGCAAGAGGATAACATCCTCCACAGCCTTAAATTATCTCTATAACTTTTCATACACTATTCCTGACATTCAATCAAAAATTATGAGGCAAATATGGAGATAAGCCCATCAAAAACCAAGGGGAAAAAATCAAACAATAGAAATAAATCCACACACAATTGAGATATCTATGTTAACAAACCAAGGGCTTTAAAATAACTGTGGAAGTTTTTAAAAATTGAGAATTAGGTGGGGAATCTTAACAAAGAACTGGAAGCTATTCAGAAGAATCAAATGGATATTGCAGAACTAAAAAACACAATAACAGAAATTCAAGTCTCAACAAGTAGATTTAATAGGAGATTAGAAACACAATAAAGAGAGCATTATTGAGCTAAAATATAAGTCAGTAAGAAACCGTCAGGGACTCTGAAGGTTCTGAGCTTTTACCCCACTTTCAAGCTAACAATTTGGGCTGCCACAGTTTGATAGATGTTGGAATAAAACAGATTTTCTGGGTAAAAGAGAAAAGTCTTTATCAGTCAAGCCTTATGTTTACATCAGTTGCCCTTTAACCCATTCCTTAATACCAGTCCCACAGGAATGACACCGAGGGGGGCCTAAGAGGACACTGTGGACTTAACAGGTCTGTGTGAAAGCTGAGGAACCCCAAGCTTAGGAGATTCCCAAGGGAGACATTATCTTTACTCTGCTGGCAAGGAAACAAAGCTACCCTTTGCCCCAGAGGGAAATATTACTTTTATCAAGGCCATTTGCTACACAAACATCCTTAAAAAGACCTTACAAAATGTGTGCAAATGTCATGGAATATTGTCTCCCAATAAAAATATCGAATAAGAAAGTGAAAAGACAGTCTTCAGAAACAGAAGAAAGAGGCTCGGCACCCATAGCTCAGTATATGGTGCCGGCCACATACACCAAGGCTGGAGGGTTGGAACCCAGCCCGGGTCAGCTAAACAACAATGAAAACTGCAATGAAAAATAGCCGGGCGTAGTGGTGGGTGCCCGTAGTCTCAGCTACTTGGGAGGCTGAGGCAAGAGAATCACTTAAGCCCAAGAGTTTGAGGTTGCTGTGAGCTGTGTCACCACCACACTCTACCAAGGGTGACATAGTGAGACTTTGTCTCAAAAAAAAAAAAAAAAAAGAAAGAAAGAAAGAAAGAAAAGAAAAGAAAAAGAAAGAAAGAAATCAGAGAAACAGAAAATAGGAAAGAAGTGATATTTGACAATGGCATAAAATTTTCCCAAACTGAAGACATGAGGTTTTGGATTTCAGATGTCCCACACACATAATTATAAATAATTCTAAAACAAAACCATCTCATATATGTTATAATCAAACTATTAAAAATCAAAGACAAAGACAAAAGTATGTAAGCAGTGAGAAACAAAAGATGTATTACCTTCAAAGGAGCAATTCTAAGACTGACAGCCGATTTCTAACCAGAAACAATGAAAGCCAAAAGACAACAAAGTAACACTGAAAGTGATGGAGAAAAAACTGCAAACCTATACTTCTTATAAAATTTTTTTAACTATGATAAGATACATATAACATAAAACTTACTATTTTTATACTACCAAACTTTACTCTTAAAAATATGTAAATATATTTGCATTGTTGCACAACAAATCTCCAGAACTTTTTTGTTTTCCGAAACTGAAATGCTATACCCATTTGTTTTAGTTCAGGTTACTATTACAAAATACCATAGACTGAGTGCCTTAAACAACATACATTTATTTCCCACAGTTCTGGAGATTAAAAAGACCAAGATTAAAGCACTAACAGATTTGGTGTCTGGTGTGACCCCTCTTCTTGGTTTGCAAATGGCTGTCTTCTTGCTGTGCCCTCACGTGATGGGAAGAGAGACCATCTCTCTCATATCTCTAATTATAAGAGCACACTAACACTATTCATGAGGTCTCTAACCTCACATAACTACTTCCCAAATCTCTCACTTCCAATTACCATCACAATCAGGACAAGGGTTTCAACATACAGACTTGGGGTAAACATAAATATTTAGTGCATAATACCATTAAACTAAAATTCCTCATCTTCCCTTCCCCTGTGCCCCTGGTAATCCCCATGCTACTTTCCGATTCTATAAATTTGAGTACCCTACTACCTCATATAAGTAGAATCATACAATATCTATCTTTTTGTGACTGGCTTGTTTCAGGTAGTGCAATGTCCTCAAAGTTCATCTACGTTGCAGCATGATTCAGAATTTCCTTCCTTATAAAAGTTGAATAATATTGCCTATTATACATATACTATATTTTTATTATTCATTCATCTACAGTGTTCACTTGGCTACAAACCTAGAATTTATACATAGTAAAAATAACTTTCAAAAATGAATGTCCAGTAAATTACTAGCCAAACAAAAACTAAGAGCAGATGTCATTAGCTCATCTCACACTATGGAAATTACTAAAAGGTATTCTTCAGGTAGAAAGAAAAGAATCTCATGTGGAAATGCAGGAAAGAATGAAGAGTAATGAAAAGAGTAAATATACTGGGCAGCACCTGTGGCTCAAAAGGGTAGGGTGCCGGCCCCATATGCCGGAGGTGGCAGGTTCAAACCCAGGCCTGGTCAAAAAAGAAGAGTAAATATATAGACAGAGCCAAATGAACAGTGACTATGTATAAAGTAATAATACTATATTGTTTAAAATATATGAAGAATTAAGAGCTTAAATACATATGCAGAATTAAATATTAACACATAAGGTAAGGAAAACATAGATGGAAATAACAGTGCTTGTCTTGTCTTCAACGTAGTAAATTAAATACTAATTTATATAAGAGTTAAATAAGTTAAGGATTCTTGTCATGTTTTCTAGGATAACTTTACTATAAAAGAATAGTAACATCATGTATAGTTAGCAAACAAATGTAAGGAAAAAATAATAAAAATTAATCCAAAAGAAATCAAGAAAAGAAAGGAATATCATAGAACAAATGAAACAAATAGAAAACATACTTGGCAGATTTAAAGGCCAATAAGGCAGTGATTATATCAGATGTAAATGATACCCATATGCAGGGGAAAGATGCAGCTTACCAGGTTGTATGAAAAAGTGAAGTTATATGCTGCTTGTATAAGATAACCTTCGGTATAAGAATATAGAAAGTTTAAAAAAAATTATGGAAAAGAAACAAAATAAATGCGTAGCTGTAGAAATCGCAAACAAAGTACACTTTAAAAAGACAGGAAACATTACCAGACATCAGGAAGGATATTTCACAATAATTAAAAGGTCAATCCCACAAGCCATAATTAATCCACCATAATTCTAAATTTGCATGTATTGATTTGGATGTATCGATTAGTGACACAGCTTAAAATGACATAAAGCATATACTCACAGACTTCAAAGAGGAAATAGACAAATTTGCAAACACAGAGATTTTAACAATTTGAAAACACTATTCTGAATAATCGCTAGAAATAGACACAAAATGTTTAAAAAATATTAGCCAATTGAATCAGTGGTATCAAAACAGGCTGAGACATCATGAAATTCACACAATGTTAAAATGCACACAAAAATACTGGTGTTGTATACAAGATAATATATTTAAAAAGTAATTTTCTTATACCAGCAATTATTAGAAAATTACTTTTTAAAATTAAAGCATTTACTGGGCAGCACCTATACTCAGTGGGTAGGGCACTAGCCACATGCATGGAGGCTAGTGGGTTTAAACCCCACCTGGCCAGCTAAAACAACAACAACAACAACAAAAATAGCTGGGCATTGTGGCAGGCACCTGCAGTCCAGCTACTTGGGAGACTGAGGCAAGAGAATAGCTTACAACGGAAGAGTTTGAGATTGCTGTGAGCTGTGACACCACAGCACTCTACCAGGGGCGATATAGTGAGACTCTGTCTCAAAAAAAAAAAAAAATTATGGCATTTATAGTATCAAGGAAAACATTAAGTTCCAAGAAAGATATCCAGAGATGCATATGCCTTCTACACTAAAAAGTACAAAGTTTTAAGTGGCATTAAAAAGAAGATAAATGAAAACTCAATACTGTAAAAATGTCAATTTTCCCCAAATTGATAAATAGATTCAGTACATATCCAATAAATTTCCCAGGACATTTTTTTGTGCTTACACATTGATAAATTAACTCCTAAATTGATACAGAAACTTGAAGAGATATAATAGATAAGATAATCTTGCAAAAGAAACTTGGAGAAATTATGTTACTAGATATCAGGACGTTATAAAGTTATGAAAATTAAGAGAGTTTGATAGTGACGAATAGAATGCAATAGAGAGTTTATAAACACATCTACCTATAACCAAGCACTTGATTTATGACAGCAGCGACAATGCAGACTTGAAGGAAAGAAGTTCTGCCAAATGTCTATACATTTGGGGAAAAAATAAATCTTGACCCTTACCGCATATCATACTTAAAATCAATCCAGGTGGGCTGTAGAATTTAAGTGTGGGACTTACAATAATAACATTCCTAGAAGATTAGAGGATATGAAAAGATGAAAAGATGCAGTAAACAAGCCCCCAAAGGCATTAGTCCTGAAAATATATATACGATAGGCTATATTCACATTGAGAACTGCCGTTCATCCAAAAAATACCAAGAGAAAGAGTGAAGGAGATGCGTAGAGTGGGAAACAATATTCTAAATCAATACAACTGATAGCGTATTCTGAATATGTGAAGAACTATAAATCGATAAGGAAAAAAATGCAATTTTTAAAATTGGGCATAAGATTTGACTCTTCCCAAAAGAAGCTTTCCAAATGGTGCTACAGAAATTAAAAAGGACTCAATCTCATCAGGAAAAAGAAAGCAGGTTGAACCCCTAGCGGGGGCCCGGAGCAACCCTGCCGCCTCTGGTCACCTCACACCTCAGAGGAGCTGCTGCTGCCCTGCCCATCACCAGTGGGTCCCCAGGAGCACCAAGGCCCAGGAGCCAAGGGCAATCCCACACTCGGGGCTGGGGACACCAGGCCGGGTCGGGGAGCTGTTACTCACATGGTCTCCCAGGGCAGCACCTGCTGGCAGGGACATGAAGGTAGGTTTGGGGAACAGTCATGGTTCAAAGAAAGAACAGATGTGTTTCATCAACAGGAATAACCCCAGAGAAGAAATATTCCTACGCCAGCCTGCCAGGAGGAAGAACAGCAGGAGGCAGCGCCCCGACAGGGTGGGACAGGAGAGACCGAGGCGTGCTGAGTTGTAGAGGGAGGAAGGGCGGACGCAGATGTCACCGGGCAGGACTCCAGGCGGAGCCAGTGAACTTGCTGCAGACCACGGCTGTGACAGACGCTGTGCCCACGGCAGGGGCCCTCCACAACCGCTGCAGAACCACCGGGACAGAGAGAGTGGGAAGCACAACCAGGATCCAAGAGCGGAGGCCAGGGGGACAACAGGCCCCCCGAAAGGGGGAGTTCCCACTTCCTGGAGACCCCAGGGTTCCAACCTTCTTGCACTGAGATAACTGGGGCGCCGGACACAAAGCAGACCAGTGAGACCTGGGTCCTGCCCGGCAAACACAGCCCGGAAAGGATTACAATGAAGAGGACCAAGAAAATCAAGGAGATGAGCCCTAAAATTGGATTAGGGACCCAGATGCCCAGAAAACCCTAAACGCCAGGAGGTAAAGGCTGAGAATCCAGCCCACTCCGGAGGCCATCAGGGTGCGGCCCAGTAAATGTGGGGTCACCGTCTCTGCCAGGCCGGTGGCGAGTCATCCGATAGGAAGAAACGATCCCAACGGTAGGGAATGAACAGAGATTGGAGCCGAAGACTTGAAGCGTTTGCTTTCTGCCAGGTGACCAGACAGCTAGAACTACATCTGCATTAGTGTGCCACATGGGGTTTTATTAATTTTCCCTAAAGATGTTTTCACTGATAATAGCAAATGTGTTTTATTTTTAAAAGCCTGGTTTTTCTCAATACACCTTTAAAGGCTTTAAAATTGTTTCATATCTGGTCCAGATATTGTAAAACTTCCTGTTTAATTTGTAATAAAATTTTACAACCCGATTAAAAAAAAAAAGTCAACAAACTGCAAGCACCTGTCTATAAGCGTCTTAAATTAAAAGAGAAACAAAAAAGGAAGCCAAGTAAAGCCACAGTGCCAAACCACTATTACTTGACCTCTAGAATGACAGAACTAAATAAAAAATAAACCAGAAAATAATAAAACTAAAAAACTAAAACTAAATGACAAAACGAAATCAAAAATAAACCACTTGCAAGAAACACAGTGGGCTGGGTCCTTTCTGATTTACCCAGGCGAGTTTCATCTTGCTCAGCTTATGGGTGTTGCTAGGAAGGCTTCACTTATTTCCATCTGTGCAGATTTTATGTGTCTTGATTTTTGTGCATCTCAAAACTTTCCTAAAGACCCACATAGACACCCAACAGAAATGCACACATGTGTACACTGGGAAATGTTCCAAAATGTTCACAGCATTTGTAACAGACAAAAACTAGTAACGACCCAAATGCCAATCTTAACAAATAAAAAACTCAGGATATAGTCATGCCATCAAATACTATGCATTTTTTAAAAAAGGAATGACTGTTATGCGCAACAAGGATGAGTCTTACAGTTACACTGTTGAGTGAAATGGCAAGTCCTGGCACCTAAGAGTGAAAACTACATATGAAAGTTCAAATACAGGGACAACTGACCCTCGGTGTTAGAAGGTGGAATAAGTGATTGCCTTTGGAGGGGAAGGGAGGCTGGTGACTGCCAGTGGCATGATGGGGCCTTCTAGAGTGCTGGTGGGATTCAATTTCTTAATCTGGTTCTGTTATATGCGTGAGTTCAGTTTGTAAGTTTCATGTACTTCTCTGTATGTATTTTATAGTCAATTAAAAAACATATTAATAAATCAAAAGAGGGAGCACTTCAAAGCCTGATGCATAGATAGTGGGAAAATAGATAGTAAATTGGGATAAAAATTACCAGAAAAACCATTTAAATAGTATACTACATAAAAGCTGTCACAGGGTAAATAAAATACATTCTCAGTAAAACAAAGAAACCAAGGGATCAACAAAAAGAGCGCCCGGAGGTAGGAGGGGTCCCTAACAGAGTTCCCAGGGTTGGAATGGCCACCTCAGGGCTGAGTGACCTGCTCTGGTGTTATTGGAGGGTGCAGACCCAGAAGGATAGAGCAGAACCACCTTCAGTCTCCTCTGTCCCCACTGCCACCTCTGGCTTCCCTTACCTCAAAGATTCTGTTTCCCAAAGTATCTGAAACCTCACAGGGAGAAATTTGAAAAGCAAATCACCACCGAGCTCGAACGCAGCAAAAGCAGCTCTATGGTCAGAGCAACTTTTTCAAATCATCATTTCACTTTGTATGTTCATGGACACAAATTACATGTCATTTGAGCTTTAAATTGAAAAATGCCTTGAAATAGTTGAATCAGAATTCTAGGATTTATGGACAATTTCAAGATCATTAGATCACAACGGGAAAACTATATGAATGACATTTTTATCAGATATAAAAGAAAGGAAATGACAGACAATATGATTGGATAAAAGGGAAATTGTAAAAATGAGTCTGAGTCATAAATTTATCTTCTCTAGTTTAAAAATAAGAAGGAAATTCATGCATCTTTAATTGAATAGCTATATAACATTACAAAGAACTACAAGATTTCAACTGTCTCCTAATGTGTGTGCAAGCAGGTTCAAAGAGAAGCTGGAACATGGAAATGGCCTTTAGGTGAGTAATAATTTTGTTTCTTTTGCATTTAAAGCAAAATATGAAAAATGAGTATGGAAGACTCTCTATATTTTTCATCATATGTCTAACCTCTTCCAACACTATACTCCTTTGATTACTGTTACTTTATGCTAAGTCTTTAAATCAGCGAGGTAAGATTTTCAACCTTGTTTTTCTTGTTCAAAGTGGCTTTGGCTCTACTGGGTCTTTGCTTTTTCAAATAGATTTTACTATCAGCTCGTTAGTTTGTACAGAAAAAAAATCTTGCAAGGATTTTGGGTGGGATTACTTTGACTCTATAGATCTGTTTGGAGAGAATGGAGATGGAAACAATATTGAGAGTTCTAAACCACGAACATGGCAATTCTCTCCATTTATTTAGGTCTTCTTTAATTTCTTTCAGCTGTGTTTTGCAGTGTTTGGTGCAGGTTTTACACATGTTAAATTTGTTTCTAAGTATCTCTATTTTTAGATGCTATCATAGATGGTGTTTTTAAAATCCTCAGTTTCTAATTGCTTGTGGTCCCCTTGCCTCCTGTGATCTTATGGAACTCACTTCCTCATTCTAGTAACATTTCTGAAGACTTCATTCTAGTAACATTTCTGAAGACTTCATAGGATTTTCTACATACACAACATCACTGGTGAATAAAAATAGCTGTCTTTCCTTTCCAAACTGTCTGCCTTTAATTTCTTTTTCTTGCTTATTGCATTAGCTAGGATCCCCAGTACAATGTTAAAGGGAACAGGTGAAAATAAATATCCTTGACCTGTTCCACATCCTAAAAGGAAAGCATTTAGCCTTTCACTATTAAATATGTTTGTTATCGCTAGGATTTCATAGATGCTCTTTCAGATTAAGGAAGTCTCCTTCCCTTGCTTATTTACTGAGAGATTTTTGCCATGAACAGAGGTTGAATTTTGCCAAATGCTTTTACTGCATCTATTGAAAGGATCATTTTTTCTTTTGTTAAATATGGTAAATTACATTGATTGTAATTGATTACACACACACACATAGACATATATACATACATACATATAGCTTACTTTTAATTGCTAATATTTTTTAAAGGATTTTTGCCATTATGTTAGTGAGCAATATTGGTCTGTAATTTTCTTCTTATAATGTAATTGTCTTGTTCTGGTTTCAGGGCAGTGCTAGCCTCATAACCAGCTCATTTCCAAACAAATTGGAAAATGTTTTGTCTTCCTTTAGTTTCTAAAACAGTTTGTGTAGGATTGCCATTTATAGTCTTCAGTAGTGGATAGGATTCATCACTGAAGCCATCTGGATCTAGAATTTTTTTGTGGGAGGTTTAAGTTACCATTTCTACTTTTAATTGACATAGGAATGTTCAGGTACTTCTTTTCTGGGTCGTAGTTTATGTCCTTCAAAGATTTTGCCCCTTTCACTTAGGTTGAGGATTGGCAAACTGTGCCTACAGGTCAAGTCTGGCTCACTTTGGATTCTTCACTCCAAATCGGGTCACACTCATTTATTCATGTATTGTCTACACTGCTTTCCACTATGATAACAGAGCTGAGTAGTTGCCGCGGAGATTGTGGGATCCACAAGCTGAAAATATTAGCTAAACAGTAGTTTCCCCATATCTGTAGTTTCACTTTCAGTGGCTTCAGATGCTTGAGGTCAACAGTGGTCTAAAAATATTAAATGGGAAATTCCAGAAATAAACAATTTATAAGTTTTAAATTATGCACCATTCTGAATAAAATGATACATCTCAAATTGTCCTGCTCTGTCCATCCTGGAACGTGAATGATCCCTTTGTCCAGCACATTCACACTGTATATACTACCTACCTGTGAGTTACTTAGTAGCATGGCGATCAGATCAAAAATGTATAATATATATAGGGTGCTGCCCGCAGTTTCCACTGGGGGTGTGGGAATTGGTAGCCCACATATAAGTGGAAACTGTTGTGTTGGTTTAGAGATTGAATTAGAACCTTTCTAAGGGCCTGCTGTTAGGCTTACAAGGAGGGACTATGTAAATTGTTGGAGGTGAGCTGTATTCTCCCAGTTTAAGTGGCCGGGGTCTGTAGAGAACTTTTAGTCAACTTTACTAAACAATGGATAGCACCTTCAGGAATAGGCTGTTTCTTCTCAGCAAGGGTAAGGTCACATGCAGACGTTCTGTATTCACTTCTCCTTAATGCATTTTATAGCCTGCAATTCAAGTATGGGTAGAAGCTAGTGCTTATCTAGTACAACCCTAGTGCTTATCTTATTTTGAGGCACAGATTTAATTACTAAGGAAGATAGGTGGAGATTTCAGTGGTGTGCTTTGTACCAAAAAGTTGGGTGTGCCTCAGAGCTCCTAGCTCAGCAGGCATATTGCCAGGGGACATCCACCGTAATAGTACCAGTGGCTGGGTGGGACAACAAATGAGAAAATAGAAAGCTTCTGTCTTCAATCTACGACTACCCCGATCATCTTTAATGGAAGATAGGTCATTACAGTTGGAAGTGGGATTGAACTGAGATGACAGGGAGGAAGATCCATGGAGTACGCTCGGGAACAGATGTGCACTCCTCTAACCAAAGGGAAACAGGATGTTGAATATTCCAGAAAAACCGGCAGACAATGCAAGTCATATAAAACTTTCCATGACTTTGTAGAATGGTCTGGCTCTATTCTTTCTAGATTATTTCATAATTCCAAGGAAATAGTTAGGAGAAATCCTGGTAGTAGAAACTCCTTAGAATTCTGAGATGCGGCTCGGCACCTGTGGCTCAAGTGGCTAAGGCACCAGCCATATACACATAAGGTGGCGGGTTCAATTCCAGCCCAGGCTTGCCAAACAACAATGATAGCTGCAACCAAAAAATAGCCAGGCATTGTGGCAGGCGCCTGTGGTCCCAGCTACTTGGGAGGTGGAGGCAGGAGACTCGCTTGAGCCCAGGAGTTGGAGGTTGCTGTGAGCTGTGATGCCACAAAACTCTACCCAGGGGGACAGCTTGAGGCTCTGTCTCAAAAAAATAAAATAAAATTCTGAGATGCTCTGGTTTGTTTTTTATCTGAAGGGCTCAGAGTTCTACAATTTTTATTCTATAGAACAAAACTAAAACACAATTCTTATCCTTTAGTACACAAAATATTATATTCATTGTAGTTTCCAAACTACATTTGGATAAGCCTTTATTTCAGACAAGATGTAGCAGAAACCCTGTGTAATAAACAATAGCCAATAATTAGAGTTCACTGTGCGTCAGACTGCATGCCAAACTATCGACACTGGCTATCTCTTTTAACCTCATACCAATTCTTGTGATGCAGGTAATGAGATTATCCCAGTTTTACAGACAAAGAAACTGAAGCAAGAGGGTTAATCAATTTGCTAAAAATAACAGAAAAGAGTTGGCCGAGCTGGAGCCTGAAGTTTGGACCACTCATCCATGAGGGAAGGTCGTGAGGTCCTCCAGGGGAAACCTGTGCTGGAGAAGGGAGCGCACAGCCCAGTGAGCCGTGAGCCAGCCAGCACATGGAATCGAACCTCTCGGCGTCTTGTTAGGGAAAATGCAGATAATCGTTGTTCTTACCCACTTCCAGAAGTGCCAGGGCAGCATCTGATTTGACCTGCTTCAAAGTACTTTCTAAGTCCTTAGAGACTAGGTACCACACAGGCATCATTTTCACTGGAAATCATTTGTAAGCCCACTGATGTACCACCACCCTAAGACAGAGAACGCTGCCATGCTTTCCATATACTGAAACTCAGGTTGCCTCAGTTCCTCCCTTCTAAGAACAAGCAGCACTCTGCCACACCACTTGAGCAGCTTATCAAACCAGTGTGTGCCAGACCTAGGAAATCCTCCAGTTTCATAGTTTGCTGCAATTTTCCTTCTACCTTACCTGGCCACAAGATGTCCAGGGTACAGCAGTCCAACAGCAGCGCCCCAGACATGAGTTCTTTTTGCTAAAACCTTGTTTGGTGGCTTTTTCCCTCTACCCACCACAGCATGGTGCACATAAAAGGATTGCTCTTGGTAAGGGATCTTCAGAACGGAGACCCCTCCAGCACGGAGGACCTGTGTAGTACTGCTGGAAGAACTGACTAGCAAACAGCAACATCTAATACTGTGTCCAAGTGCCAGACGGTGTCCTGAGTGCTGCAGATGTAACAGACCTAATAAGATTACATTGAAGTGGTTGCAATTATTATCCCCATGTCATACACGAAGCAAATGAAGCACTGGGAAGGAAATTAAAGAGCTTGCCCAAGGCCATGTAGTAAGTGGTGGCTCAAATGTGGAGTCCAGTATCCATTGGTAGTTTTGAAAAACACTGAATTTGAGATTCCTGTGGGTTAATAAGCAGTGAATCATTTCCTCTACTGAGTGCCCAAGAATGTCATATATCACACTAAGAGCTAGAGAAAATGCTAATTACTGAGACTTTTTTTTTGGCAGTTTTTTTGGCCAGGGTCAGGCTTGAACCCACCACCCTGGTGTATGGACCAGTACCCTACTCCTTGAGCCACAGGTGCCACACGAGACTTTTTTTTTAATAGACAGTCTCACTCTGTTGTCTAGGCTAGGACCATGACATTAGCCTGGCTCACAACAACCTCAAATTCCTGGGTTCAAACAATCCTCCTGCCTCAGATTCCCAAGAAGCTGGAATTACAGGCAACCACCATAATGCCTGGCTATTTTTTATTTTTAGTAGAGACATGATCTCACTGTTGCTCAGGCTGGTCCCAAATGCCTAAGCTCAAGAGATCCTCTGAACTCAGCCTTCCAGAGTGCTAGGATTACAGGCATGAACCACCACACCTGGCCACTACTATGGATTACAATAACAAAGTGATATAGTTCCTGTCCTCAATGATTTCATAGCACAATGAAGGGAAAAATATGCAAATGGATGACTATTATAAGTACTGTGATTACAGGCATCATAAATATGGTAACATCTATGGCATGTGTTAGATGGCTTACAAGGAACAAGGAACCCATACGGGATCATCAGAGAAGGCGGAAAGAATGTATACCTGACCTGAGCCTTAGAGGAGAACAGTAGTTAGCAGGACAGGGCATGGAAAGTATTCCAGGTAGGAAGAGTAATGAGGGTAACAGAGCATAGAGCATAGTGAACATTTAGGGAAAGCTGTTCAGAATGACTAAATCACTGGAGTGGATTATAGAAGGAGGAGTGAATGGCAACTAGAGAGGTAGGCAGGTGTCAGGTCACTGAGGGCCTCACACACAATATAATAGGCAGCTAGACTGCTTCATATAGGTAACAGAGAGCCAAGTTTAAGAAGTCATCTACTTTGGGGGAAAGAGTACTTGGGCTACATTTTGAAGAAGGATATGGATGGGGTATTAAGATAGTAAATTAAGAGATCACTGTGACTAGAAGCGTTCAGAGAGTAACATAATGCAGTACAATTGGGAAAGGAGGATGGAGGAGAGGGACCTCTTTAGAACAGGATTTCCCAACCTTAGCACTACTAATATTTCTCTGTTGTGGGGGGCTGTGCACCACAATTTAGTAAAGCTTTCTCGGTCTCTGTCCACTATTCTCCCCCAGTTGTGATAACCAAATACATATCTGCACATTCCCAGATGTCTCTTACAGAGTAAAATTGTCCCTAGTTGAAATCTACTGGTTCAGACATATGGATATTAAAACAGAACCAGCTGGACTTGGATGTGTAGAGAAGTCAGGAAAAAGTCATCAAAGTTAACACAGAAACTCAACAGGTTTGATCTGGGACACATTAAGTTTGAGATACTCGTGGGACGTCCTAATGAGGAGTCAAAGAGATAGTTAGACAGGTTTGTGCTCAGAGGATAGTTCTCAGTTGGAGATGCAGACATGGCAATTATTCGCACATAGAGAGAAAACAGTAACATGAGCGCATGAAATCACTCAGGCAGATTCATGGAGTGAGAAGAGGCCCAGGCAGGAACTCTACGGACAGCCTAGAGTTCAGGGTGGGAGAGAATTGTTTAAATTATGATTTAATGCTTGGCAATAAAAGGGAAGATAAAAAAGCATGTATCGCTGTGACCTTTTAAATCAGTAATGAAGACCCTTGGTATCCTCTATGGCCCAAGTAAAAGCTAAAATTTCTATACCAAATGATGGGTGTTAGGAATCTGAAAAATTTGCTTGAGCTGGTTACTTTCCACATGACAGAGTCTTAAATTAAATGCAGTATTTGCTGAATTTATTTTCTGTGTTCAGTGCAAAACTAAACAAAACCTTCAAGAGCCTCACGGTCCTACTATGGTGTCTGAAGACCTAGGTATGCAAGTCTGAAATGAGAAATCTACCATATGGTATCAATATTGCTTCACTACCTTCTTGACAATATCAAAACAGTACTACCACTGAAGCCTCAAGGGACAGACTGGAAATTTAAATATACATATATATATTCTTTAGCCTTTGATAAGCTTCTACTGTGATAATTCTTGAAAAAAATAAAATATGAAGCAACAGACAAAATGAGCTTACAGGGTAGAAAGCAAATCCAATAACAGGAAACAGTATCATTTTTGGCAGGAAAGTCAGGGGAAGTCAGAAGATAATTTCCTACAAGTGTCGTGATTTCCACAGAGTCATAAAGCTAATTGCCTACATGCCAATTATGGTGAGAGGCCTTAGACTAGGGCAATAGCTATCTGTCACAAAGGAACTTGGTATTGAACAGAAGGCCAGATGCTTTGGGTAAATAAGTGATTACCTGATGTAAGTTTGATACTCTTGGGAGAAACCAACTCTTCAGGCCAACCACGTACCACAAGAGGTCGCCTCCCAAATAATGTATGTCTTCCAAGGTGCCTCCAACCAAGCCGGCACTCCCACTCACAAATGCTACTTCCCCCACTGGTTCTGTGTTAAAAGGGAGAGAACTGAATATAGCACTTGAAATAATTTCCCCATCTTACACATTTGTCAGAGAGAATACTGACCATTTTGCTGTGCAACGCAGGACCTTGTGCACGTCCAGTTTCTGTAGGGAACTCTGGACTGCCTTCCTGATTCCAGCCTGGCAACCTTTTCTCCCCCTCCCTTAGCCAACGTTAGAAAAGAAGTTAACAAATGGATCTAATTACCACAGTGGTTTGAGGCTTCTCAGCTTTTTTTTTTTCCCTTCCAGCTGTAAAGATGTCCTCAGACTGAGCTTCACATTCAAAACTGCTGTCAAACTCTCCCTTTAATGGGCACTTAAATTTAATGTCAAGCTGATGCCTGTGGAAGACCTTGATTAAATTTGCAAACAGTAGACTCTAACCGAACCAGAACTTTAAGAGTTGGCTCATTTCGCCTTTCAAGCTTAAATCCCAGAAGTTTTCGTTTCTTCTTTGCAAAGAATTACGGAAGTTTGCTCGCAAAGATCCTGAGTATCAGGAAGACAGCAAAGTGTAACAAGCAAAACACCCTGTCTGCTTTTAGAGAGAGAAGAAATCCCTCAGCTTATTAAAATTCTATGTGAATTGAAGATCCTTCCCATTGTTTTATTCCATTCCCAGCTCATTCAAAATCTACAACTATTTAATGACTCCATAATATTATAAGCAGTCCTAAAAAGTTTACTTAAAACCTTCCTAGTGTTCTTTAACACAGACAGCAATTAAGAATTTTGTACTGTATGGGTGGAGGGAAAGACATCATGGAGAAACATAACAAGTGTGACAGAATCTCTCCTAACAATGTCATTGCTTCAACCAGCTACAAATGTCCAACCTCACTTCTTTCTTCTGCCGTTTCTTCTTTTGTCTTTGATAATCACACAGCCTCTCTTCCTTGAAGAGGAATAAAAGACTAAAAGTTAAAAAAGCCCTGGAAAACTCACATTCTTTTTTCACTGGCTACTGTTTTGAAAAGAGGCTGTTGGCTTTTGATTTTTCCTTCGGGTTCTTCCTACATCATCCAATTCAAACAAGTCTTCCTCTCAAAGAAAGCAAATCAAAATTGTCAAGACCTGTGAAGCATGAAACATAAATTGCTTTTTCTAACTCCAAAAAGCACCAAGAAAGCATTAATTTCTACCTCCTTTTATAATCCTCTACCCCCATCCTCTAATCTATAGATTTCACAGTGTTTATATATTCTTCTGTATAATACATGACAGGAGATCAAACCTTATTATGAGGGAATTGAACCTGTAATACAGCTAACATTTAAACTAGTGTTATTTTGGAGTTTGACTAGACACTTATAAAACATTCAACAGGATAACACAAATTCTCGGGGCTGCCAGTATAAAATAAATAGTTCACTAAGGCACATCTACCATGCTGTTAATAGCTCTGTCCTTTTAGCTGGTGGGAGCACAGGCTTCATAAAAGGAGAACATGAGGCAGGAGAAACAGACAGCTTTGCAAAATGTTGCCAGATATGAAACACCCTGTCCTGAGACTTCTCACTAAACTACAGCAGAGAGTGTGCTGCTAATATTTCCCTTCTTTTAATACAATTGAGACCTGCATTTCTATACTTGGCTTTCTAAAGCTGATTTAATTCTGTGGTTAAAACAGCTCCATACAGCACTCATTCTTAATTTTTTTTTTTTTTTTAAAGTAAAGGACTCGCGGTTTGCAGTTCATGGATAAAGTGGTAGGCAATCACTGGATTCCTGTTGAGAACTACAAATGATGAAGGGAGCAGCAGATGGTTTTGGAAGGGAGAGATTTATAGGGGTAATTTGTAGTGGAATAATACTATTTTCCAAACTAGGTGATAATAATTCACCCAGACAACTCCAAGTTCAGATGGTATCTCATTTAATTATATGTTACTAAATATTCCAAGAAATCTTTGACTCAGAAGCCTAAAATAAAAACCCGATTAGCTGACATTTTTAGGTTCTGATGATCTGATCCTGTATAAAACCTTTCATATTGATGCAGTTTATCCAGTTTTCTAAATACAATGTCTTCTCATCAATTGTCGTGTGTGTGATTCAAAAGGAGAAGGGGAAAGTACCCCCTTTTATCAGGAAAAGAGGGAAGGAATAGACTGCTATTTTCCACATATTCCAAGGTAACAGGTGAGAAGAGTTACATTTCAGACTGTGTCTCCTGGGACCCCCCAAACCCTGGGTGAGTACAGAGCTTGGTGAGGAGATCAGAAAAGGTGTCCACAGTGCCACTGCCCTGTAAGGCATAAAGCACCAGGCAGCATCCACCCCACCTTACCTCCTCGCCAAAGGCAGGCAGAGAGCGCAGGGCACTGATCTCTTATGTCTATAATACCCACAACATTTACTGAATTCTATTGAATTCTGCTGCTAGCACTTAAAAGAGGGCATACTATGAATATCAGAACATTCATTACTGATGTTAATGAATTTACCATGCCTATTTGGTAATTCCCAGCAACCACAGAAGTAATAAGACATGGAAGTTGGAGGGTGGGACAAACACTATCAATACTCCACGTACTGCCTTTATGCTTCAGAAATTGTCTATTCTTCATGAACCTGCCCCTAGAATGAATGAAAAATGGCAACAGATAAAAAGTGCCATTATTTTACATTAAAAAATACTCCTGTAATAAGTACAACTGGCCATACTCATTCTGTTTAATTCCTAAATCACAATTCATTTCAGTAGAGTTTGCTGCTACTCAAAGGGGCCAAAGTTGATGGGGAAGAGTAAACAAAAAATAGGTCAGCTAGACAACAACAACAAAAAAGGAAAGTTTAAAATCCCCCAGGGTGATGAGCAGTGTGCTGAATGTTCCAAAGTGCCACTTAAAAACGAAGGTAAGGTCCGATCTTAAGCCACAGTAAGATTCTCTCAATTACACACACAGTGATGTACGTTTTCATATTTATTAACAAAAAAGGTCAAATGATTGTGTCAAACTGGAAAAGTGATAAGGTTTAAATTAAAAGTTGTTTTTAGCTGTATTTGTGGACTTTAATCAGTCCAGAAAGATGTTTTTATCTCCTAGAACAGAATTTAAATGATACTCCCCAAGTGATAGATTTTCACAGAAACTCTTCTTCTTCCCTTTTGTCTAAGCAAAACATAGTAGGGGTCTGTGTTTTTTACCTGCCTTCTTAATGAGTGTGTACACGTGTCAACGGACTGGGGTGGGATGAAGGGAAAAAATAAAGTTAAAAGAGAACAAGGCAGAACGTTAGAAAGAAGAAATGAAAGCTACAGAGGAAAGGGGTTCCTAAACTGCCCAAGAATCATTCACTAAAGTAATCTTCCAGTCCCTCCATATCCACATCCACATCCATTTCCAGGGAGGAATTTAAAGAGGCCAGAGCAGACGATGCATCCTTGGCTTTCTGGATGCTTGGCTTTTGCTGAAGAGTTTCCGGTTGGGCAGCTTCCTTCTTGATGTCTTTGCCTCCATTTAGAATACGTTGACTCTCACAAAAGAACTGATTAGGATGATTCAAAGAAAAGCCACAATCATCCACCTGTACAAAGAAGCAAATTTGGATCTCATTAACACACAGCAAAGCTATACATGCAGGATTTTCACAATCTGTCCCAGCCCTCACTTAAAACTTACTTAGCTATTCTGGTCTGTAATACTCCATCCACTACTTGCACTGTTTCATTCAAAGGGGCTTCAACTAGTACCTGGACATTAACGACTCTTCATCTATCTTTTCAGCTGAAGCCTCCACACCTAGTTCCAGTTCTCATGTGGCTCTAGTTCCATTATCAGGGCCCATTCAACATCCAGGATGCCTGAAAGGCCAACGTGAAAATTACCCTTTCCACCTCCCCTGCCCTCTCAGAGGCTGGTATCACCATCCACTCTTGGGGCAAACTGGACACTTCTCTCACCTCCACAGAACCCTAACTGCCATCCACACCATGCCTTCAATTCTGGCAATATCCAAACTATTACCAATTCTGGCTGGTGATTAACACAAAATAAAAAATTGGAAAATAATGGGTTTGGGAAACAAACCCAGGTGAGGGCTACATCATATGTCAGTAATGCCCAGGTTAAGGACCTCTATGATCACTACTGTACCTAGTATACTAGAGGCCAATAAATATATTTATTTTTTTCTATTTTTAGTAGAGACAGGGGTCTCATTCTTGCTCAGGCTCATCTTGAACTCCTGCACTCAAGCAATCTATCTGCCTCAGCCTCCCAAAGTGCTAGGATTACAGGCATGAGCCACCATGCCCAGCCTGGGGAGAGAAAATGAAAAGCAATCTCATTAATCACTTTGATACTCATTCCTGATATCATTTGTATTTGTAGGCTGGCACATGTTATCTCATATAGTACTCTGAAAAAGCAACCTAATTGAACGTAATTTCTTCATTCTAATCTTGGGTTTTCACTGGTCATTCCTTTTATAGAAATTTTTTTTGTTTAAATTTTCACTTCATACGAACATGCTTCAGTTTGTAGTATTATGCTATTTCTTTGCTCAAATACTAATACAAAACTTTTTTTTTTTGGAGACAGTCTTAAGGTGTCGTCCTCTGTAGAGTGCAGTGACATCACAGCTCAGCTCACAGCAACCTCAAATTCGTGGGCTTAAGTGATTCTCTTGCTGCAGCCTCCCAAACAACTGGGCCTACAGGTGCCTGCCAGAATGCTCAGCTATTTTTGTTGTTCCAGTTGTCGTTGTTGTTTTAGCTGGCCCAGGCCGGGTTCACACCCATCAGCCTCAGGTGAATGTGACCCGCACCCTACCGACTGACCTACGGGCACCACCGACAAAACTTTTGAGTACTATTTAAAATCATGCGTTACACTAATCTCCCTTTATCTGAGGTTTTGCTTTCAAATCTCTGCCTTCCACACATGGAGCTGACAATAAAAATAGCATTTTGCTTAAGTTACTTACTTTGTGGTGGTTTTCTGGGTGGTATTTTCAACTTTATATATTTTTGGAAACTAAGAAACCACGACACTTTTTTGTTCCTCTGCTTTATATTTACCAATCTTTTTACATTTTACTTTTTGTACTGAAGTGATTTGTACACCACAGGCACCTTACGTATTTGGTGAGTTGGGCCCAGAAATAGCCAGTGGATAGCCAGGTTCTAAGCTAGTAGTTTTTCAGAATCTAACAATGCATTTGTCTAACTCAAGAAATTTCTAGCCCAGTAAGTCATGTACTTAAAAACTTATACAAAGAAAGGAGAAGTGACAAGGGTCACAGATAAAGGCCTATTAGACTCCACAGTAGAGAGAAATTCCAGCTGGGAGGATGAAGGAAGGCTTTGTAGGGGAAGTGTTATTGAGTTGGGTCTGGAAAGCTGGAGAGAGTGAAAGCTGGGACACTGGGGGAAAGGGCAGTGAAGACAGCAGGACCAGGTGAGCAAGGCAAAAGGAAATGTCCCAGGAAAGCACGTGGTGCACACAGCCTGGTGGAAAGGCTCAAGAAAGAGAATAACAGGGAGTGAGGCTGGAAAGGCAGGCAGGGCCAGGCCTCTGAGAGCCTTGAAAACCAGGTAAGTAGCCTAGACTAAATTCTCTCGGCAGCAGGGATTCACTAAACATGCTTAAGAAGGGAGGTGGTGTGATTAGGGTGATGCAGACATAATCTTCTGGTGGATAAAAATGAAGTGGCAGAGGGGAAAAGGAATTGTAATATGGTCCAGAATAAACCCTCCAGATGGGTGGACCAATAAGCAGAAATGAGATCTCCTCTGGTAATTTTTAAGTACCCCAGGGTTCCCCGATTCTCTTTAGTAAGTTAATATATGTTGGGACAATAGTTTTAGACGTAGTAATTTCAGTATATAACAGACTGATTTTAAGAGATATAGATCACTAGGAACAAATGTTTCTCTTTATTTTAAAAACTTGGTTGCTTAATTTCAAAATGTTTCCTGAATGTTTTAGAATATATCTATAATTTTTATTAACAATGGAGTCATTTGGTTCAGCCATAGCTAAGTGGTTAGGATGCCAGCCACATGCACCGGGCTGGTAGGTTCGAACCCAGCCCCGGGCTTGCTAAACAAACAAAGATAATAGCTGGGTGTTGTGGCGGATGCCTGTAGTTGCAGCTACTTGGGAGGCTGAGGCCGGAGAATCACTAGAACCCAAGAGTTTGAGGTTGCTGTGAACTATGATGCCGTCGCACTCTACCAAGGGTGACAAAGTGAGACCCTGTTTCAATTTAAAAAAAAAGGAATATTTTGTGAACATCTTTATCGTATAGTAGAACCTTTGTAATCTGACCACCCAAGGGACTATAACAAACTAGTCAACATACAGAGATGGTCAACATAAGGAAGTAGGCCTATGAGACTGACATATATGTATGGTGCATGTCCAGTCTATGAAAATTAGGCCAATTTAAGGAGGTGGTCAGCTATGGAGGTTCCATTGCATTTAATTTTCAACCAACTCATTAAAAACTGGGAGATCCAATATAAACTTCGCAGGTTGTGAAGTGTTTCACAAAAAGTAAATTTATTCCCTAACACATTTCAGTCAGAAGGCTTTATATTTTCTAAATAGAAAAAAAAAAATAGAGATTAGAAGGCCCCTGAGATCCATTAAATTGAGCCTCCTCCTCCATGTGGATTAGGAAACTGAGGCCTAAAGAGAATACGTGGTTTACACAACGTCCTAAAACTAGTAACTGATTTTGTCTCGATTAAAATTCAAATCTTTATGCTAGATTATTTAGTTGTTCTGAAAATTGTTTTAAGAGGTTTTATGCAAAGCAAAATAAACTGACAATGATATCTCCGTTAGAATTATTTCTAGAGCTAAACTTGGCTGTAAAGATTATAAAAAAATATAGTCGTATCATTTCATGCAAAAAGAATCTAATACTTTGGTGCTGTGTTAACATACTGGGGATCTTCTACACCTTGCTTCAAGTTGTTAACATTTTCAATACCTCTATCACAGAAGACGACTCTGAATTATGGGACTTCAGTGGGGACAAAAGGAAATATGGTAATCTTTTAAAGTGTCAGTTTTCTCTATGATATGGAGATAATAGTGCTCTATAGTGGGGTTGCTATGGGAAAACCAAAGAAAGAAAAATGTTAACAGAAAGAGTTGCTGGTTCTATGACATCTAAATTAAATGTTGTAGAAAGACTCAAGAAAGAGAAGTCACTTTTTTAAAAAGTTGAATTCCCAAAAGAATAGGAGACAAGATCACATTGCTTCCTATGTACTACTAAGTTCCTTTTCCACTTTAAAGAAACCCAAACTGGAAACTGCTAATGGCGTATTATGGGTATGGTCTGTGAAAGAAAGATGAGCTAGGGTTCCAATCACTAAGCCATACTCAAAAGACCCGGCCTTTACATCAAAAGATTAGCAAATGAATGGCATTCAGATGCCTTAACTCGAAAACATAATATTGAAGGAACATACATATTTTTATGAATGCTCATTTTAGTTAATATGTTTTTATTAACTAACTAAAACAAGGTAAGGGCTTTGGGATGAGGGCTTGTCCCGCGGCTCCATGTGATGTTATGTTTCTCAACTTTCCTCTTAGGCCTGCAACTGTCCTTCTTAACTACTCTGTGAAGCTCGTTGTGATCTATTAAGTTGCCGGACAGAAAGATGAAATTATGAGCAGTTTCCTTCTTTCAACTAAATTGTGTTGTCTTTAAGGATGGGTTCTTTGTCTTTTGAGTTTCTTTCACTGATATTTTTGAAGAAAGTGTATATAGTTGCCATTAAATTCCTTTTTATCTCCCTCAAGGAAAAAAACACAGGAGTTTTTGGAGAAAAGAGAACATAAACTAAACACTACAAAAACAGACCTTTAAAACCAAATTAGGAAAAAGAGAAAGTGAGGTTTCTACATCTAAAGCTACCATTTCACTGATTTCTGCTCAAGAGACAGCAGCTGTTTCCCTGACTCTCATTTGGAAAGTTGAGTATTTTTGTGACTTTCGTCCATTATAAGTCTTCTGCTTCTTTCTGCGCCCCTCTTCTCGTTTGGTTGCTGTTAGTGATGGTTTCATGGCTGATGATTTTTGATGATGTTTCGTACATTTTGTTAGGTATTGGGAGAGGCAAATTCTGTGATGCATTTTCATTCTGAGATATCAGCCTGAAAGATCCAAAGGACTGTGAAGAGTCTGAAACGGGATTAGTGCAGCTGGAGTCCAGGGGAAGGCAGGTGGCTGGAGGCCTTAACAGGCTGTAGTGTAAATTTCGGATTTCATCTTGAGAGAAACAGGAAGCCATTTAAGGTTTGTAAAAAGAAGGTTATTGAAATGATCAGATTCCTCTATTTTAAAGGTCACTCTAGCAGCTGTGTGGAGGAGTTAGGATTGGAATGGGACATGTGTAGATGCCGGGAGATGAGTTAGGAAGCTACTGCAGGGATCCAAGTGAGAGGAGGTGGCTGCTAGCCCAGCATTCTAATTGATACCCATAATGGTGACCCTGAGATATTGTAAAAAGGCTTAGCTGTATTTCATACAGCCCATTTAAGATACATGAAAATGTGTGATAGGTTATAACAGGATTTCTGTAAAAATTTATAAATTGGGGGAAAATTATACTCAGCTATTTAAAAAATAAGTACCCACAATTATTACTCTTGTGTCCAAAGAGGTTTATTTCTGAAAACATTATTTTCAATTAAAATTCAGAGATTAACCTACCCAAGGATTAGGGTCTTCATTTATACACGAAGCACGAAGAAAGTAAAGAATACACTACAGTATAAAATTATTTTAAACACTGATCTAACAATACTGAGGAAACAGGTTTTATAGGCCAGCTTTTGACACATACTAAATGAATCTCCCTCAGACATTTGCTTGGGATCAGCACATTTTGCACACAATGACCTTCACACAAACATGGGTCTCATATTTCTGCCACTGCAAATGTAGACTTTGAAGGAATGAAAGCAATATTGTTTTACCTATGGGATATTTGGGTTTTAATCAAGAGGTTTTGCAATGACAGCTTATAATGAGGCAGCTGGTATTACCAAAACAGCCATATGGAACTATCATAGAGCTGCTGCAAATGGTACCAATTAACTGGTTCATTTTCAAAACTTGCATTTAAGTGGGTTTGATCACAAAGGCCTCAGGAACATAAACATAAGGTTTTATTTGGGGGGGGGGGGGCAGCAAGGCAGAAACCTGACAAAAATAGATTCTATTTTTAAATTAGAAAAAATAATAAATGAAGGAAGATACCTTCAAAAAACCTGTAACAAGACAGCTATTGAATACAAACAGCCTTTTCCTTCATTGATTTATAGGTGGTTTAAGTTAGATTATTTCTGTATGTGAGAGGATTGAGATACACTTTTTAAATTTCCTCATTAATCCAGGGCAAATTTTAAAAATTAACCATACTAGCAACATTCTTACGGAAATAATCAACAGGAGAGATTACACAAGCAGATTTGAGGAGAAAAAATTCCTTTTTAGTGATTATGTCACAAACTCAATGTTTAATTCTCATTTTTATCTGTTATTTTTTAAAAGAGGTTGGATCATAGAACTCAATTGTGAAAGTTCTGAGGCCGCTTAGCTCAAAGGGCTTCAAATAATTAAGAACATATAAGAAATTAAAACTCCCAAGCTGAGCCAGAGAATTAAGGAATGCAGCCTCTGAGGGGTGAGTCCCACAGAACAGATGCTGAAAATGCCAAATATGCACCTTGTCTGGTGAGGTTCCCATGAGATTTCACAGTGCCTTACTATTTCCTTGATGTTTAGTCCTTTAAATTTGTAAACACAAGCTATGTTTTGTTTTGTTTTGTTTTTTTGCAGTTTTTGGCCAGGACTGGGTTTGAACCCGCCACCTCCGATATATGGGGTGCCCTACTCTTTTGAGCCACAGGCACCACCCAACCCAACTACGTTTTAAAAAGAGCAATAGTTTTAAAAGTTAGGAACTTAGGAGAACTGGACCCACAGCAGACCGGGAATCTGGGTCCAGACTGTCCATTAACTAGCTTGGAACAGACAGGCCTCCATGTTTTAATGATGAAGGTTGGATCAGATGACATGGATCGAAAGTCCCTCCATGTTTATTATTCTATGACTCTAAACAGGAGGAATCTAAACACTTCCACAGTCATCAGTACAAATCCACTCTCAAATACCATAGAACAGCACAAACTTTCAGATGAGTTAGACCTTTGGGTTCAAATCCAAGTTCCATCCCCTCTTAGCAACATGACCTTACACATACCGCTCAGCTTCTCTAAGTCCTAGTCAGCCTACAGGGACATATAGAGTACCTTGCTGTAGTTGCATTAAAAGAGCTAATACGTTCAAAGAAGTGAATGTTGTGTCTAGCATGTGTTCAGGGTTCTATTGATATTGATATGTTTTGCTATTATTATTTTAATTATTATTGGTATATTATAGAATATATTTTTCCTGTGATATATTTTATCAAGACATTTTGCAGTTATATAACCAGAATAAAAAAACTTTTTGTGACAACTAAGTAGAAACATAAAAATAACTGTAAAACTTAACATAGTAAATGATGACGACTTCAACACATGCCACATCTTTTATTGGAGGGTCATAGATCCCTGATAAATGCCACAGATGCTAGAACAGCACACATGGGCCCTCAGAGACAAAATGTTTCAAAAGGTGCTGGACCCCACACTCCCTTTGTGGATGTTTGCCCAAGGTTAGGAATCTATACTCAGCAATCAGCGGCTGCAAATTGGGGGCCAATGGGCTGAATTTGACCTGTAGACGTGTTCTGTTGGCCTGCATAAAGTCGTAACATTTGTCAACAGGAATGCCTTTAACACAATAAACTTTTTCTTATGAGACAGAGATTCACTCTGTCCCCCTTGGTAGAGTGCCAGTGTGTCATAGCTCACAGCAACCTCAAACTCCTGGGCTCAACCCATCTTCTTGCCTCAGCCTCCCAAGTAGCTGACACTATAGGCCTGTGCCACCATGCCTGGTTAATTTTTCTATTTTTAGTAGAGACTGGACCTCATTCTTGCTCATACTGGTCTCAAACTCCTGAGCTCAAGCAATCTACCTGCTGTGTCCTCCCAGTGTGCTAAGATTATAGGTGTGAGCCACTGCGCCCAACCTAACAGCACAATCTCTCCAGTGTGCCACAGTTGTACCTCACTATCTGACAGTCAGCTCAGCCAGCTTCACCTTCTTTGTATCATTTGTCTGCTCTCTGTAGGCCTCAGAGTTTGTGACCCTTGCTTTACGCATTTTAGAACCTACTCTGAGATAGACTAGGCCAGTTAGCACTCCCTCTAATAACCTAGCAGACCTAGGAGGCTGGCAAAATAATAGTCAAATACATTTCCCTGACTCTCTCCACATGCAGTTTAGGTTCTGCCAGGCAGATAAAATATGAGACTTGGAAAGTAGATTAGAACAACATGAGGAGGGTAGCCACAAGTAGAGGGTTCAGATTTTTTGCATGGAAGACGACAAAAATCCTTTGGTTCTTCTGCTTAGCTGTGGAAAAGGTTCTAGATTTAGTCCAGGGATTGGTGCATTAAAGCCTGTGGTCAAATCCGGCCCCTACAGATTTTTATAAATAATCTACTGGGTCAGGGTCATGCCTATTCATTTGCATCTTTTCTGTGGCTGCTTTTTCACTATAAGGGCAAAGTTGGATACTGTGACAGAGACCATATGGACCAGAAAGCCTAAATTTTTACACTCTGGCTCTTTATAGAAAAAGTTGACTGAGCCTTGGTCTCATCCCAGATCCGGAGTGGCAGGTGGCAACTACAGTAAGGTGAGATTTTCCTCATGACGTAGCTTCTTCTACTTCTTCTTCAGCACCCATGCTCAGCTCTCTGGCCTTTCTATAGCTTTTATAAGTTATTTAGTACTGTGTAATAAATCCCTTTCTGCTAAAAATAGCTAGAATGGTTTCCACTGCTGCAACTGAAACCCTGGTAGATAGAAAGTAACAGAAGACAAAGAATTAGGCTGTAAAGTAAAAAAAATTTACTTACGTTATGTGTCATCTCGAAGTATTTCTGACAGGCTACCTGGTAATGTGAACCCTTTACTAAATCCAAAATCTGAAATAAATGAGGAAAAAGAGAAAAATGAGAAATCAAGTTTCTTCCAAGCCACCGTATCTCACCGTGGTTGGCCTTTTCGTAATCCTCATTCTGGACAGGAAATGCAATAAATCATGCCGCGTGCAGTGCAGCCCAGACGTGTGATAATTCTGACATTATACGGTAGCGGTTGAGGTCAGCATTAAACCACAGACGACAAGAGATAGTAACTGATCTTTCTGACCTACCAACTATGCATTTTAATAACTCTGCCTCGACAACAAGATAGAAAATAGATTCCGGTATTATGACTTGGACAGTTATTGTCAGAACATCATATTGCAACATCTCTCCCAAAACTGTAGATATAAATCTAGCAATCTAATGGTTGGTACATGAAGCAATCAAGTACACTACTTAGATTTTTATTTTCCACATTACTAGTTTATACAGATACAGCATAAAATGCTGCTGTGTACCCATCAGGAGAATTTAATGTAAACCCTTTGGATGAGTATCTGTGAAGAGGGAATGCTTTTGCTTTCAATCAGATTTGTCCTTTTTGAAATGAAGTTATTTCTAGTAAAGCTCAGCAGAATATAAGAGTGAATAGTCTATTCTGAACCTATTAGAACATCATCCTATCTTTTGTAAATACAATTTGCTTTCCAATTCTACTTCATGTAATCTCTTTAGAGCGGTGCAGACTCCCATCCTTATCAGCAGAGTGCAATGCCAGTTGAAATTCGTAAAGTTTCACCTTCCCATATCCCCAAATATTATAAATAAAAAATATATTTGGCCTATTTATCAAACACAGTAAAAGGCTGGAATTAAGAGATAACCGCAAATGAAGGGAAACATAATTCTGGAGAAATGTTAATTTCCATCCTTTTTCGAAAGGCTGACCTTCCTGTCATAGAAAGAAAGGAACGCAAGTCTCAAATCCCTGCCGTCCTCATTATTGAATATAGCTTTGCATCTTTTGACAGATACACAGAAAGATTACAGGTAAAGAATGAGCATCAAACAATACCGACAAGAATGTGCTTAAAAGATTCTTCTTCTCTGATTGTCTGACAGATTATATTTTTGATTTGATGTCACCTTTTATTAGATCTTATGAAATGCCAACCACTCACAGAATCCATTTGACCCGTCTACTTTTCTTGGATTTTTACAGCAAAAATGAAAACTATATCAATTTAAAACGAATAACACACTTAAAAATGAAGAAAGTATCCAAGATTTCCAAGTAATGCTAACACTCTGAGCTCATCTTCTCTCATGCTTCACACACCGATTTTTAAGTTGTATTGAAATAAACTTGCAAATAATTATTGGCGAACATCAATAATACCAATATATTAATATCTATGAATAAGAATGTTGGAGAAGACTTCAAACATAAATTTAAGCTTTAAATGATGACATAAGTTACCTGAAGAGAAAATTAATTCACAGAAATACAAAAATTCAACTACATGGTATGCAAGTTTCTTCTATGTAAAAACAAAATAATGAATCCAATATTTTACTCAGAGTATATAAATTTCTTGTTCTATTACATAAAGCAGAAGCAATACATTTAAATATCTTCCTTGCAAAGTAAATGTGTACCATTATGCACATACAAACTAATATACAGTAGAACCATCACAGCTGACCGCCTCCCTACATTGCCCACCTCCTTAGGCTGACCTCATTTCCATAGACTGTCCTTGCACAAGTTCCTTACGTCAACCACCTCTGTACGATGACCAGTTTGTTACAGTCCCTTGGGTGGTCAACTTACAGAGGTTCTATGTTTGGGAAACGTGCTATGAAGAAATACTTATAAGAGACGTTAATAAAAATATTTAGTTGGATGATAGTCACATATGTAAAAAAAAAAAAAAAACTATTGAGGACAACTGACATACAAACCATAGAATGTGGGAAAGGAGATTTACTGAGTATTTTAGATTCCATAAAAAAGTTAAATTTAGATTAACCATGCAACAATCTCCCCCCCCCCCACGGAGGGAGGGCTCTTCCTTAAACAAAAATAATTCACTTTTACTTTTTCCTTTATATTTTTAGGAAGACTTTCTATTTGAAATTTGCTTACAAATCTACAAATAAATCACCTAATCATCTACCCTTACCTTTATCAATCATGTCGCAGCATATGTGAGGTGAGTGAAAGTTTCTGCACATATTTAAAGGTATGATAAAAAAAAAAAAGAAAGAAAAGACAATAGAGGTCCCCCAGCCCTTTGGCCAGAAATAACCCTTTATTACTTTTTTGGATTTAGAAAAGGCTATTCACAGACAGACACAGATGAGGTAAAGAAGAAGAGAGAATACCAAGTAACAGAAATATAGGGGACCAAAAAAATCAGCCAATAAGAAATCCAAGAAAAACAAAGCTTTTGCATGAGTATTAATGGAAGACATTATCTTCATTTCAAAGATGAAGAAATAAATCCTCTTAAAATAGGGATGTCTGTCTCATGAGGGCCATTTACAGGAGAAAAAAAAATCACTTGCAATTTGATCTTGCTTTCTTTAAGAGAAATATAAAAAACATATATGCTTTGAAAATGAAGACAGAAAACCAGAAACATTACTCAAAAATCCAACAACTAATAAAAATGTAAAATTTCAGATTATGATCTATATTATGGAGACATAAGAAAAGGGTAAGAGAGGAAGAGAAGTTCTGGAAGCTCGGCTTCCTCTCTGAGTAAGCTGAGCAGCTGCTGCGCTGTCCTAAGCACACAGTAAAGCCTTAAATGTTTACCAGGGTCATCGGCATGCTGAGCAGGGAACAGACTGGAGGGCAGGTGTAGAAAGAAGGGGCTTAGTCCAGGAATCCAGGGAATAGATGAGCAGTCCTTGGACCAGGGTAGTAATAGCAGTGGTGGTGAAGGGTGGTCAGGTTTGGAGATAGAAGCATTTCCCCTGTAAGTGCCATAAACTGTTTCTGAACATCAGATGGTCAGCATGAAAATGCTCAAGAGGACTCAGTTCCCTAGTGTTTTACAATAATGCATTATATGTCAATTACGCTCCACCCCCACTGAGCCCAGCTGATTTCTTGAATAAAAGTAGCTAGTTTTAAAACTCAAGAAAATGCCAATATATAACAAACAATCATATAAAATAAATGTACAACACCCCAAATAGCACCTACTAGCCACCAAACAACATGACTTGCTACAAGATGCTTTCTGTGCAGTAACGTGAGACGGACCCTTCAAGCCTCTTTTAGGGTTAGCAACATCTGAGATGCACACGGGCGTGCTGACTTCAAATGGTCACAAGTGATTCTCATGTTCTAGCACTTGGACACAGAGCGCAACTTGAGCCTTTTTCATACCTCCTTTCGCTAAGTTTTTTTTTTTTTTTTTTATATGAACATCACCAGTAAGCATTATAGTATGAAATATTCTGCAGACGTCTCTATTTTGAGGAAGGCGCTAAGACATCTTGCTGATGAGCTGGATCTACAAAGCTGAGAATCAGGGCAAGGGAAAGAAGAGTTCAGGCATGAGCAAGACACTAAAACTCAGTTTGTGAGATAAAAGCAAATCCAAGGACAGATGCCTGAAGTGGTCTCTGTGGAACAGAATGTGGGGTCAAAATCAAAATACTGCACGCGGTAAAGAAGTCAGAATGACGATGCAGCCAGAGGACAGTACTACAGGCGGTATCTCCTCAGCACAGCATCGGAGGACCCCGACCTCTGTCCTCACAAACCAACCTGGCCCTTCTTAAAGAGACGGCTCTCCAAGGCTGGCAGGTAAGGACTGACCCCAAGTGAGGCTGAGAAACCTAGTGGGTCAGGGAAACACATATCGCACAGAGTGGAAACCTACCAGGAGGAAGAAATACAGGACAAAGAGGAAGAAGAAACAGGTAGAAGAAAATGTGAAAAGCCAGAGAAATAAGTGAAATGTGACCTGTAAACATCAAAGTGTAATGCACAGTTCACAAAAAAATGTTTAACTTAGTCTCCAGTTTTCACATCTACTCTAGAAGAATAGGGGGGCCCCCTCTTGCCTACAGCATTAATACCTCAGAAGGGGCCTCCAAACATCAGAGGAAACCAAATCAAGGGCCGACTCTAAAGCCTGAGTGAAGTTTCATAATTTTTCTCTAGAAAAACTAAACAAATAGAGCAATCATATCAAGTAAAGTCATTTGAAAACTATAAAAGTTTTATTTAAAGAAAACATTTCTACTACGATCTAAGAATATTGCTCAAATGGCAGTATGACTTTTAGTTTTTAATGCCACCATTTCCAGACTAAAGTACAAAATGTAAAGTGTAACAATCCATTCATTGTTCTAATCTAGTTTATCACTGATCAAAAGGCTAGGGAAAAATTAGTAGAGATATCAAGCTTTGTTAATTCATATTCTTTAGCGTTTCTCTCTTTTTATTTTTAACTATTCTTTATCAATTAACTGATAAGTCCACCAAGAAGAGTATTAGATTTTTTTTTTTTTTTTTTTGGAGACAGAGCCTCAAGCTGAGCCCCTGGGTAGAGTGCCATGGCATCACTGCTCACAGCAACCTCCAACTCCTGGGCTCAAGCGAGTCTCCTGCCTCAGCCTCCCAAGTAGCTGGGACCACAGGCACCCGCCACAACGCCCGGCTATTTTTTGGTTGCAGCTATCATTGTTGTTTGGCGGGCCCGGGCTGGATTCGAACCCACCACCTTAGGTGTATGTGGCTGGCGCCTTAGCCACTTGAGCCACAGGCGCCGAGCCGAGTATTAGATTTTTTAAAATAAAACAAGGGGCTCGGTGCCTGGAGCATGGTGGTTAAGGTGCCAGCCGCCTACATGGAGGCTGGTAGGTTCAAACCTAGCCCGGGCCAGCTAAACAACAATGACAACTGCAACAACAATAAAAAAATAGGTGGGAGTTGTGGCAGGTGTCTGTAGTCCCAGCTACTTGGGAGGCTAAGGCAAGAGAATCCCTTAAGCCTAAGAGTTTGAGGTTGCTCTGAGCTGTGATGCCAGGCACTCTACCAAGGGTGACATAGTGAAACTGTCACAAAAAAATAAAAATAAAAATAAAAATAAAACAATGTAGTTTATCACCTTCACAAAAAAGATAACATATTTGCATTTTGCTAAATTTGGCCAAAGCATTAATTAAGTTTAATCTACTATTTCATCCTCAAAGTGAACTGCTTTTTTTTATTTATTTTTTTTTTTTGTAAGAGAATTTTAATAAAGTGGTTAACCAAGATATCTCTGCAGTGGAGAAACAAAGAGCAAATAAGGTGATATTTTTCTAATTTGATCAGTGATGGAACATAGCCAGTTGATGAAAATATGCTAGGAAAACACTGGTATGAAATGCTATATACACACAGATATATAAATAGAACTCTCTATATAAAAATAGAACTCTCTTGTTCACTCTATAAATACACACAATTTATAACTCTGAGCTATACTTTCTTCTTTTTTCCTAATAATTCTCTAATATCTCTGGCCAGCTGCAAATTCCTCTCTGCTTTTTGCTTCAGTGCCCAGCAGTGCGGTTCAGATGACCACCTGGCAGCAGAATAGAGGCGCCTGCCTGTGCTTGGCCTTGGTGGGTGAAGCGCTGGACAGCCAGGTCTGCTGCACTCACCAGACAAGCCGCTAATCTATCTCCAGTTCAAGGTCTTCTGTCTTATTTAAAAGTGATAAGCCTGCTGCTTTCTAAAAAGCTCAACCTTTCAAAACTAGACCACAATGATACTGTTCCCCTCCATTTCTAACCTTTCCTGTTTCAAAGGTAAGGGAAAGCGTGGTGGAGAGCCCAGTCTGGGTCACTCTGAACGGATTACTCTGCTCCCATTTCTCACCAACTCAGCACAGCTTGGCCCGCTGCTGCCTTACACCCTGCTGTGACCTTCCTTTACAGATCGTCAGATCGGGGCTGTTTCCCTTTCTCAAACATGTACTTTCATTCACTTAAAACCTTATATGCCAGGTATTTTTCTGACTCTTTATTATCTATAGACAAACTTACCTGAATGAGCCAATTCTACCTCCAAATGTCTTTAAAACTTTCTTCCACTCCCTGGTTCAGGCCCTCATCATTCCTTTTTACTGCAAAGGTTTTTGATTTATCCTTTCCTCACTCAAGACAGCTTCCACACTGCCACCAAAGTAACTTTACTAAAAGCCGAATCTAACCCTGGCACTGCTGGCTCCCAGCTGTACATGGGGCACAAAGGCTTCAGCATGCTTCAAAGCCCTTTCACCAGGCCCAGTTTCCTTCTGCCCCACTCATCCCCCAGGTCCTCACACTCTAGTCCAGCTTCCTCTGTAGTGTGCGCTACCAAATTTGTAGCTCCCCAAATCCTAGTGATGATCAGGGGATTTTCTTGTTTAAAATATTCTTTGACTCAACTTAATTCAGAATTAGCTGTTTCTTTATGGCAGGACTTATCAGGGTGGTGTTTATCAAACTAATTTGTCCCCAGGACTTATTTTTCATAGATCTCCCCAGGCTAAAGTTCCTAAAACACACCCTTACTACCTTATCTAACTAATAGACTTGCCCCTAGCCCCCTATCCTGCCGCAGTTTTCTCTCACCACTTATCTGTTTTTCTCCCTTGCTGGAAGATCAGCTCCATGAAGGCAGGAGTTTCATGAGTTTTGTTCATCACCACAGTCCCGGTGCCTTGAACAGAACCGGAATATGGTCATCACTGAAATATTTGTTGGTATTGACTGCATGCTGGGCCCTTTTCCTAATAAGCCTTACTCCCCTCCACTGGGGGCACTCTCAGTGAACTTTCAAACCCAAGTCCCATGTCATTTCCTGTGAGTAACATCCCCTTCCACTCACTCCTCAACAGAGGACCTTCCCCATCTGATTCTACAACTCATACTTTTGAATGTATTTTTACTAAAGTGCTTACACTTTATTATAGTTGATTATTAAAGCATTTACTGTAGTTAAATAGGCACCAAGAAAACGATTCTTAGAAAGCAACTGAAACTGCTATCCAAAATACTGAATTTCTCAGTGCACATTAACAACAATATTCTGGATTAGAGGATTTAACAACTAAGGAATAGAAGAGGGAAGGAAAGAGAAGGCAGAGGAGAGGGAAGAAGAGGAAGACAAATGAGAGCACATGTGTAGGACAGGTGCCGTGGTTCATGCTGATACCCCTAGCACTCTGTGAGGCTGAAGCAGGAGAACTGTCTGACCTCAGGAGTTCAAGACCAACCTGACCAAGACTGAAATATCATCTCTACTAAAACAGAAAAATTAGCCAGGTTTGTGATGGGCGCCTGTAGTCCCAGCTACCCAGGAGGCTGGGGATCACTTGAGCCCAGGAGTTTGAGGCTGATGTGAGCTGTGACACCACAGCACTCTAGCCTAGACAACAGAGTGAGAATCTGGTTTTTATGTTGTTATTGCTTTCTTTCTTAATATTTTCCAAAACATTACTTGATGAAGAGATGTATCATAGCTCCTCGACATGCTACTGAAAACAGGCACAAAACTAAAAATCTGTCACTTAGAGGTTTTTCCAAGGACTAGAGGATTAAGAAGAAAAATACTATAAATTCAGAAATAGAACCTTCAGCTAATAAGAAATAATGTTGTAAATTGATGGTAAATGCCGCCAAGAAATGTGACATGTCTCAAAGTTAACAGACTAAAAGATCTAAAATATTTGTTTTATGAACTGAAGTTAGTTATCTAAATTTCTAGGAATTTACTAGAAGTTTGCTTCTCAAAAAAGGGGGAGGGTGCCTTTGGGAGTAGACTCTATAAAACTGATCAAGAAATAGAATAAGCTAGGAGAATAATTTTATGACTATAGGAAGACAGGCTGAATTTCACAAAAGTATCCTATCATAAGTGACAGCATCAGTTGCCATTAATAAAATTCTTCTATAGATATCAGTAATTTCTCTTATAATAAAAATGATAATTATAAAAAGATACACAGCTATAGAGTACTAAAATTTCTCAAGAGAATGTTTTCCATTTTAATATAATTTTAGTTAACTTAAGTTTGAATTAATATGCTTAGCTAACAATCACGAGTGTTGACTTTCAAAGGGATTCTGCTTTGAACCACCTTTCACAGCATAAGAAAGCAAGGCTGTCTTTAGAAATCAAGTTAGATGTTCACTGATCTTGGTGATATGGCCTGCTGGCACCAATTCTAATGCTTAACTTCCCATCGTTTCCTTAATGTTTCTGGGATTTACCAAGAAAGACGCACACAATTTGAACTACAAGACTAAGAAAAGCAAAGCTAAGTGTGGTGATCAAAGTATTACTCTCATAAATCAGACGAGATGCTCCTGGAAATGAAATAGACACAAAAGGTTCTCTTTTTTTTCTTTTTCCACAAAACCTACTCTTAAAAAGCAGTTACTGTCATAAAGCAATGGACAGACTGAACACCACCATCCTTTGGTCAATACTCTTTCCCTAAGACAATCACAGGAGTTTTTAGGTAGTGTAGGGCTATGTGAACACTGAGTGAGGAATCATTGAGATTTATCTCTGCCATAAAATCCTCTTGACATAGAGCGACTTTTCAGTCTTTTAAACTGTCCCTTTTGAAATATTTCTTCATTACAAGGAATTTACCAGTTTTAGATTTAATATGGTCACTAACTTCTTGAGAACTTGCGGACTGTGAAAAGCAGAGGTTAATCAACCTCTCAAGAAGTAATAAGAGCATATTTTTTTCATATTCCATGGTTTTAATATCACTATTAAGTTTCTTATAAGTACCAATTAGATCTGCTTTAAAAATATGCTGAGTCTAATGTCTAAAACACATTTCCTTTCTCCAGTAAAAAACTAAAATAAGAAAAAAAAGATAGTTTCAAGAACAGTAACATAAAATACATATTATAATATGTCATTTTGACCAAACATCTTAGAAAATGAGTATCCTTATTTATACTTATGAATCAACATGTAAAAGGAAGGATTGTTTATAATCGGTCAAATACAATTGTTCACCAGAAACAACATTAAAATACAATGCGGAAATAGAAGCTAATCACTCTAATATTCAAAGTCTCAAGTGTTCAATAGTTACATGGAACTGTTAATACTTAGAACGGTGATCAACAGGAATATGTGCCACATCTATGATTTTAGATTTAAAATTGTCTATAGCCACAATTCAAAAGGTAAAATTAAACAGAGAAGATTACTTTCAGTAATAGATTAACAATGTCTCCAAAAATATTGTCATTTCAACACTGAATCAATATACAAATATTACTGAGAGATCTACAATGCTTTTTAAAAATTCTCTGAAACTTGCAACTTGGTGTACCAGCAAGTGGTCCCCTGCTGCTGACCCACACAGGCTGGGAGTGCAGATTGTCTACTTCCAACTCTACTCCCAACAGAGCTCAGCAGCATCACATTATTAATCTGACAATGGCCATAATGGAATATTTATCCGCAGAAATCAGCTGAGAGCTAGTTTATCAACACACCACTGCCCTCAATATATCTCAATTTGGACCAGCCACATTTCAAATGCTAAAAAGTCACATGTCGCTAGTGGGTATTACATTGGATGATACAGACAGCTCATGTAAAAAGAATCAGACTTCCAGAGTTAGCAATGTGTAATATTCAAAATGTCCAGTTTTCTATAAAACATTATGAGGCATGCAAAGAAACAAAATATGGGCCATTAAAAGGCTGGAAGAACACAAACTGTCCTTCAGAAAGCACAGACATATACTGACACTTATTAGACAGACACTTTAAATCAACTGTCTTAAATATGTTCAAAGAGCTAAAAAAAAAAAAAAAAAGAAGCTAAAGGAATCTACAGATAAAAGGTAAAGGAAATCAAGAGAATGATGTCTTAAGGAATAAAAAATAGCAACAAAAACCAGTTTGATGAAAATATTTCAAATTGTATATGAAAACACTACACTGTACCTACCCCATGACTGCATTAATGTACACACCTATCATTTAATTAAAAAAAATAGCAATAAAGAGAATCAAACTACAAAAAGGAACCACGCAAATTCTGGAGCTGAAAATGAAGACAAATAAATGAAAAGTTCACTACAGGGTTTCAAGAATAGTTTCAGCAGGAATAAAAAATAGCAAACTTGAAGATAGGTCAATCAAGATTAAGCAGGAATAAAGAAAACTTAACAGAACCAATGTGATATGCAAGACACCAAAGTGTGTATACTACATACACATAATGGAACACTCAGAAGGAACAGGGGAGGGAGGGACGGAAAGAATATTAGAAAAAACAATGGCTGAAAACTTCCCAAATTTGCAAACGGCACAAACTTACACATCTGTGAAGCTCAACAGACTCCAAGAAGGATAAAGGAGATCCACACTGAACTGCATTATAAACAAACTGTCGGAAGGCAAAGACGGAGAGAGAACCTTGAAAGCTGAGAAACGTCTCATCACACACAGAGACACGAAGATTTCTCAGCAGAAACAAGGAGGCCAGGAGGCAGTGGGATAAAACGTTTTGCTGTAAGAACAAAACGGCCACCCAAGCCTCCTGATCTGACAAAACTATCTTTCAAATATGAAGGCCAAATTAGGGTATTACCAGATGTTTATCTTGAACAAGAAATAGTAGAGAGGGTCCTTGAGACAGATGTGAAAGAGCCCTAGAAAGCAGCCCTAGCCATACAAGACGGGGAACCACAGAGATATGCAAAATCCAGCATTACTGTAGTATCGATTTTTAACTCCTCTTTTTTTCCAAATATGATTTAAAAGACAGAACCATAAAGCAATAATTGTTAAGTCAATGTTAATGACACATCATGTATCCAGTTGTAAACTGTGACAACACCACATGGGGGAGGGACAGAGTTATATAGAAGTACCCTTCTTTATATACAAAATAGATGCTATGTTGGTATTAAATAAAAATTGTTATAAGCTTAAGAGGTTAATTGTAATCCCCAGGATAACCACTAAGAAAATAACTAAAAAAAAAAAAAAAAAAAAAAAAAAAAAACAGAAGAGAAAGTGGGTCTAAAGTCTCCAACACTTTAGACTCACTCAAAATAGAACATGGTCCCCTTCCATCTTTCATGAGCTACCAATGTAACACTATTAAGAGGCAGGGCCCTGCCAAGGTGATTAGGCCATGAAGACTTGTTCCTCTGGGATGAAGGCCCTCATAAAAGAAGCCTCTTTGAGGGAAAGGAATTAAATACCTAAATAAATGGACAGAAATTCTGTGTGCCTGGATTAGAAGACAATATTGTTAAGATGTCAATTTATCCAAAGCTATCCACAGGTAGAGTCAATACAATCTCTATAAAGGCTGTAATGGTCATTTTCACAAAATTAAAAAACTTAATCCCTCAAATTCTTATGGAAGTGTAAGAGGCTCCAAATAGCCAAAACAAAACTGAAGAATTCATACTTCCTGATTTCAAAACTCACTACAAAGCTACCATAATCAAAACCACATGGTACTGGCATAAGTTCAGACATAGACCAATGTAACAGAAATCATCCCATACACCTAAGTCCAATTACGTTTTGACAAGAGCTCAAGACCATCAACAGGGAAACAGTCTTCAAATAGTTCTGGGCAACTGGATATTCACATGCCAAAGAATGAAGCTGGACCCCAACATCATACCATATACCAAAAAAAAAAAAAAATCCTCAAAATGGCTTAATGACCTAAATATAAAAGCTAAAACTATAAAAGCTAGGAAGGTGTCAATCTTTAGGATCATGAATTTGGCAATGGATTTTTAGGTACAACACCAAAAAGAAAAGCAACAAAAGAAAATGTGTTAAACTTTAAGATTAAAAACTTTTGTCCTTTCAATGATATTATGAAGAAGATGTTGATAAGAAAACCACAGAGTAGGAGAATGTCTTTCCAAATCACGTATCTAAGAATAGTCTCATAGCCAAACTATTTTTAAGAATTCTTAGACTCAACAACAGAAGGACAACTCAATTAAAAAATGGGCAAATGAATTGGATAGACATTTCTTCAAAGCAGATATGCAAGTTCCCAAAAAGCATGTAAAAAGATGTTCAACATCACTAGTCATTAGAGAAATGCAAATCAAACCACAATGAGATACTGCTTTATACCTATTAGGATGGTGTTATGAGCTGAATTTTGTTCCTCAAAGATATGTCGAAGTCCTGACCCACACTACCTCAGAATGTGATTTGATTTGGAAATAGGTTATTTGCAGGTATAATTAAAATGAGGTCATTAAGGTGGACTCTCATCCAATATGACTGGTGTCTTTACAAAAAGAGGGACAGACAGAACTCACAGAGGGAGGATGGTGAGAAGACACATAGGGAGAATTTTTTTTAAGCTACCCAGTTAGTGGGAATAACCCAGTGCCTATCAAAGAATGAACGGATAAGCAAAACATGGCACAAACATACAATGAAATATTATTCAGCCATTAAAAAGGCTGAAGTACTGAAATATGCTACAAAACATGGAAGAAACACAAAAACACACTATATGAAATAAGCCAAACACAAAAGGTCACACAGTAGATGGTTCTACGTGCATGAAATATTCATAATAGATAAACCTACACACACCAAAAGGACATGACTGGTTGCCAGAGACTGGGCAGTGATTGCTCAGTGAGGATGAGGTTATTTTTGGGGGGGTGTGATAGAAATGTTTGGAATTAGGCAGAGGTGGTGTTGTACGGCATTACAGATGTATTAACTGCACCCAACCATACACTTGACAATGGTTAATTTTATACTATGTGGATTTCGCCTCAATAAAAAAAGCAACCAGATCTTTTGAAACCCTGTTACCACCTATAATTTACATTTTGTGAACTATTCTCATCTTTATTTCATATTTGCTAGTGTTTAAATAATGCATTACATATATTCCTAAATTTAGGTACATAAAAATCACTATTCACTTCACAGTAACGGCTTTCCATGGAAGAAGGAATCAAAAAGAATTTCAATTGAACTCAAAATAGAATACAAAATACTAGAGAGAAGCGGAACAGTGCAGTGGGAGGAACGTCAGCTTCCGTGTCAGGCACAGGTGTTCATCCTGCCCTTACTGTACATCAGATCTCTGGGTTTGGGCAGCTTTTTGTTTTTTGTTTTTTTTAAGTCTTCAAACCTCAGCTTTCTCATCTATAAAATAGAGGCCATATTGTGGTGGGAATCAGATGAGATGCAGTATATTAGTTTAAAGCCATCAAGATAGAGCTTGGTGTGGAGTCGGCCAAAAACAATTTAAAAATATGAATACTGTGGCTTCCAACTGTTCTGTTTGTAATGACGGAGCACTCACTACTACACAATAAGAAAGGAAAATGGCTGAGGAGTAAAAGCATTCAGCAATTACCACACAAGGTGTTAACTTTGCTGTGGTGTGTTATAATGAACTACCAACTTTAGTCTGTAGGCAGCAATTATTGCGGTTTATTGATTAAGCTTTGTGAGAGTTAAAGATATGTCGTATGTGATTTAGTAAGGCAAAAAGACAGTTTTCCTATTATAATAGGACACAGCACACTGTTAGGGGGGCCAGTGACCGAACTGCAATTTGGGAATGTCATGTACACCTTTGCAGTCAGAAAAAAAGTCTCTTTGGAGAAAGAAAAGCACTTAAGACAATGAAAGATTTCATTTTCAGTATTTTGAACAGATTCTTTAAATTATTGTATCTTGAAATATATTTATATCACAAAATTACAGTTTATTTAAAGGAAAGACTAAAAAATAAAATGAAAGCTAAAACCCAAATTAAACTGTCTTTAGAATAATTAGAAAACGCAGGTATCTAAATTTGACAGGAACTACTGATAGATACGGTTAAACAAACTGACAAAGCATTAAAAAGATTTTTAACTCATTGCAATTTTAAAAAGAAATGTTAATGAAAGTAAATTGACAGCCATAATGAAAAATGGAAACTTTACATCTTTTGTATTTCCCTGGATGGATTTGGAGAACATCCTCCTGCGTAAATTATCACAAGAAATGAAAAGTAAGTATCCAACGTACTCCGTATTAATATGAAACTAGTAGAGGAACAACCACATACCCATATGAAAGAAAAGCACAATTAAATTCAAAAGGCGGGAGGGGGCTTGGTGAGCTCTCACCTACTGGGCACTACACAGGGGTATAGGGCACATCTCCTGGGTGAACGGCTCACTTGGACTTTACATAACCAATACAGACAATGTAACCTAAAACCATCTGAAATTTTAAAAAGAGAAATTAAACTGAAATAAAATATATATGAATATTTTATGGAAAAAAGCTGGCTAGGTGGGTGCCTGTAGCACAGTGGTTATGGCACTGGTCACATACACTGAGGCTGGCAGAAGGCTTGAGCCCAAGAGTTGGACGTTGCCCTGAGCTGTGATGCCACACACTCTACTGAGGGTGACATAGTGCGACTTTGTCTCAAAAAAAAGCTAAGCAGGCAATAAAAAAAATTTACCAATATGGCTTATAGATTAATATATTTTTCCTCAGTTGGTACTAGCTATGTACAGTTAAGAGATAATTTTCCAGGAGTCTCAAATTTCTGAACATTTTATAAGCAGAGGCTTTGTTCCAGACGGCTTTTTCAAGGCTGTTCACAAAGAGATAGTGCCTTCCACTGAATTTCTATGTTGACACGCTTGCCAGCTGTGAGAGAAGTCCAGAGTCCCTAAACTCAGGTCTTTCCTGCAACACCAGCTGCGGCACGTGGTGTAGGCACCTGCTCTTCTACATCTCGCTCTGTGGAAACTGAGGCTCAAGGAACCACCATCAGAAAAGGATGATACACTGCCCTCCCTAGAACTGTTACGTCCTCTGCCAACCCCACGAAACCGTGGCAGCTAAGTTCTTAGCTACAAGTAGGGTAAAGAGCCAGCCTCTTTACAGTTGCTAGCATGGACGGATAGCCAAGCTAGGGCTGGGAGCTCGGAGGGACAAAGCTAAAATCCACACACGAAGATGTCACGGTCATCCAGGGCTGCTGCCATCACCACCTGTCCACTGGGCACATGACCACTTAAAACTTCACACATAAAATGAAACATTTTTCAACTTTTAATCAAAGTAATGCATGTGGAAGTGAAAAAAACACCATTTTCAGTACAGTACGGCTTATTATTAAAATCAACAGCACCCACACCACACTTCTTCCTATTGCTCGGTCTGTTCCCGGGAGGCTCACACTGAAACCAGTCCCATTTCCGGATATATATGACGCTGCCTATATCCCTCTAAATTACATGCGTCTGCTTTGAGTTTCAGATTTATTAACTTTATTTGATTTTGCTATGAAAGATATTTAGCTCATCATGCTACTTTACCCTCACCCTCTCTTCATCCTATTTTGAAAAGTATAATTTTCACACAGTGAAATATATCCCTTCTATACTAGTTCTGCAAAAATTGACAAGTCCAGTCATACTGTCAGCACCATAATCAAAATAGGACATTCTCATCACCCCAAAATATTTCCCCCATCCCTTTGTACCTAACACAATGCACATGCCCTCCAGCAATCACTGTGTTTTCGATACCTATGGATTTGTCTTTTCCAGAATGCCGTACTCCTATGATGGAATTATACAGTATGGAGCTTTGAGTCTGACTTCTTTGACTTAGCCTAATGCTAAGCCTATCAGTAGTCTGTTCCTTTGTATTGCAGAGTGGTCCTCCACTGTGTCACTAGACCACAACTTGATCTTCTAGCCACAAGCTGAAGGATGTTGGGTTGTTTGTGCTTTAGGGCAATCATGAGTAAAGTCACTATAAACACTATGTATAGGTTTTTGTGTGAACATACGACTTTATTTTAACTGCCTAAACAAATATGTAGTAGTGGTATCAGTGTTTCATACGGTGTGTGTGTCAGGTTAACTTTATAAGAAATTGCCAAACTCCTTTTCAAAGGGGCTCTACCACTCACACATGCTCCACTATCACATGAGACTTCTGGTCACTCTACGTCTTTACTAGCACTTGGTATTATCAGATTTTTTTTTATTAGAGTAATTTTAACTGGCGTATCATAGTATGCACTATAGTTTTAAACTGCATCCACTAAAGAGATTTTTCTGTCATGTGTATTTACCATTCACATTTTTTCCTTTGGTGAAATATCTTCGAATGTTTTGCCTATTTTAAAAGCTGTTTTCTTATTACTAAGTTTTGAGAGTTCTTTATATCTTTTGGATTCAAATCTCTTCTGAAATACATGATTTGAAAATATTTTCTTGTACCCTGGGCTTGTCATATCATTCTTTTAACACAGTCTTCTGCCAAATTTTATCTTTGATGAAGTCTAATTTATCACTATTTTTTTTCATGAAATGTGCCAAACCAAAGGTCGTGCAGAGATTCTGTTTTGTTTTGGAAGTTTTACATTTTATAGTTAGGTCTATGATCCATTTGGATGTAGTTTTTATATAAGATGTGAGGTACATATCTAGGTCTTTGTATATATGGTCACCCAATTTTTCTAGAACCACTTGTTTTAGAACACAACAGCATTGTTGTAGAACTCTAGACTATCATTTCCTTTTTGAATTCTCCAGCTGTCTTTGTTTAAAACTTGGTTGCCATATACTGTATATTGATTATTGCTGAGCTCTTCATTCTAATCGATCTCTATCTTTTATCATTTCTCCAATACCACACTGTCTTAAATACAATAGCTTTATAGTAAATGTTCAATTCAATTAGTATGTGCCTCTGACTTTGATTCTTTTTATTAGTGTTTGAGCACAAAGATCTTACAAATATTTTGTATCTTTTTAGTACTACTATATACGATACTTTAAAAAAATATTTAATTCTCAATTGTTCATTGTGAGAAATATAACAATTTTTGTATTTTGACTTTGTATCTACCACCTACTCATTACATGTGATAGTAGCATTTTGGTAGCAACATAAAAGGTAATTTACATATTCACCTTCCAAATATAACTGTGGCTTTATCTAGTTTTTCCTTCAGCTCTCTGTTATTGGTTTATGTATTTTGAAGTTATGTTGTTGGGGTATAAACATTTGGAATTTTTCTGTCTTGTAGGTGCCTTGAATGCCACGTTTTCATCTTTTGGAAGAGGAGAGGATTATAAATGCCGGACTGCCCATTTTCTTTGGCCATATTCTGTTGTTCATTTGCTGTCTTCTTAAACTAGGTACATCAAGCTTATTAATTTTTATAACCTATTAAGGCTAATTAAAAAAGTGAAATGTGATCCAGTAAGTATGCTTTAAAAAAAACATGAGGTAATGCCAGCTAAGTCACAAAGTCTCTTTTCTGATCATCAAAATTCCAGTTATTTAAAACATCTATTTTCTATACTTGAAGGTAACTTTCTCAAGTAGATTTCCCCTGGGATAAACGTAGCTATGTTGAGTTTTACCTTACTCATATTTGAATGATGTTGTTCTTGACTTTCATTCAATATTTTAATTTCCATTTGGCGTTTTCAAGATCTAATTTGCCCCTAGGCCAAGCTGCAAAATGCAACTTTATCAAAATGTTTTACATGGATTTTTCATTCATCAGCTCTCTGCCCTTTAGAATACAGTCCACCAGCTGTTTCAGTCTGCTGAGATCCACTCAATAAATACATCAAATAAAAGCAAAATATCATTTACAGCTTGCCCACATGCACTATACATCTGTTTTCGTCTCAGACAAAAGGTTACAGTGTAGATCCAAAGGATGAAGTAGAAATTACTAAGTGGCTTCAGCTGAGGAAAGGACACACATATGGATGGAGGGTGAATGGAGGAATATAGTGGAGTGGGAAGCAAGGAGCATAGAAACACAGTCACTGCCATAACAGCCATCTTTTCAAGATAATGGTCATATGATACATGCATGTTCATAGCCTTTTTAAAAAACTGAATTTTCATGACTGCTAAAAAAGCCTCACATTCTCTCTTTCTTGACTCCCTATTAAATTCGTTGCTGGCAGCTATTAACCGTTTGTACATCCAAAACACCATTCCCAAGCCCTTTACTGACGGCTCACAACGAGACCTCTTTATAAGGAAGAGTTAGACTTGATACACTCCTCAAATTCTCTTTGCTCTGTCTCAAACTTCTTCACTATATCCCGTATTGGCTGAGGGACCTGCCTGTCTCTGTCGCCATCCTGTTGTCCCAAGTATACACCCACCATCCTTCAATAAGTTACTTTTTCACTTATGTCTCTGAGTTCCTATTTGCCTCTCTCTGCACGCCCCTTGCATATTCTAGGATCCAACCCATACCCACTCATTCTTCCAACATTTTTTAAGCACCTACCAAGTCTAAGTCACTAGATTACAATGAGACAGAAAGTTAAATGCTCTCCCTTTCAAGAAACTCACACACTAGATCTTACAGACCAAACGTGCATTAAAATATGGAATGAAACTCAAGAACAACATCATTCACACATCAGTAAGGTAAAACTCAGTGTAGGTGTCTTTATCCCAGGGGAAGAGGGACAAGTAAGCAAATAATTACAATCTAGTGCAGGAAGTGTTAGAGCAAAGGCAGGTACAACACAGTCGTGGTGTAAGGGAAAGAGGGTTTAACTCTGCTCTGCTGGACAGAAGTGCTCTTTATTTTCTGTCTTCGTCAAGCCTCCGATGGGTTCTTTTCCTCTTCTCTTCCTACAGACAGGCTCAGGTCTCCTTTAGTCTTAAACCCAGAAATAAACAATCCCACAGTGCTTCAGCTAATACAATTCTAACATCCCCTTTACTAGTACATTTTTGAAAGGTTACTCATTGTCTCTTATTCCTTCATGTTTTAAGTATAATCTTGCTTTTGGTTTCTACCATAAACTGACTCCTCTCACTAAAGTTGAGTAATCCACTCAGCATGTCAGTAACCTTGCCTCAGTCCTTATCTTAAACAATTTCTCTGCTACAAAGGACTCTATGGACCTTGCCCTGTTTTCAAAATTTCCTCCTTGACTTTTGTGATACGTCATTTCCCTAATGTATTTCCTCCCTCTCCTCCCATTTCTGTTCAGTCTCCACTGATTCCACCTCCTGTTAATGCCTGCCAAAATCTTTAGCCAAGATTTCATTCTGAAACATGGGTTTTGACTCCCTACTTCCTCAATCCTCCAGCAAACGCAGGATAATCAGGTCTTAAGTAGAGCAGGGCTGAGAAAAAACATCATAAGTTTTGTAAAACTTGACCTCAATTTTTGGTTTTACCACTAACTTACTAGCTAAGGACACCATAAAAAAGAATGGCTTTTTTTTTTTTTTTTTGTTAAATCATAGCTGTGTACATTAATACTATAATGGGGTATAGTGTACTGATTCTATATACAATTTGAAGTACTTTAATCCAACTGGTTAACATAGCCTTCATGTCTTTTTCTTAGTTACTGTGTTAAGACATTTATATTCTACATTTAGAGAGATTCACATGTACCCTTATAAGATGAATAATAGGTATGATCCCACCAATCACCCTCCCCCCTCCCCTCACCTCCTCTCCCTCTCCCTCTCCCCATATTCCTGGGCTAAAATTGGGTTATAGCTTTCCTATGAAAGTTATAAATTAGTTTCATAGTAGGGCTGAGTACATTGGACACTTTTTCTTCTGTTCTTGAGATACTTTGCTAAGAATATTTTCCAGCTCCATCCATATAAACATGAAGGAGGTAAAGTCTCCATCTTTCTTTATGGCTGCACAGTATTCCGTGGTGTACATATACCACAATTTATTGATCCATTCGTGAATCAATGGGCACTTGGGCTTCTTCCATTAGCCCATATCACAAAATCCCCAAATCACAGATGCTGGCATGGTTGTGGAGAAAAGAATAGCTTTCTAATATTCTTTCCAATCTCCTGGTTCTACAATTCTAGCTGGAAAGAACATCAGAGTTCTAATCCAAACTCCTCTAAGGCCCCAAATCCATATCACTGTCATTTAAACACAGATATAATATGTTAATAGCCCAGTTTTTAAAAAAAGGTGATCCTTTATAATTGCAAAAAAAAAACTTCTAATTCTTTTCTTCTAGAGTTCCTATCAAATTTGTTAGTGGCAGTTCCTAATCACTAAAACCAAATCTCTGAAACCAACTACTTCCCTTAAGTTGGGAAGTTGCCTGTGGTGTTTTTTTTTTTTTTAGGTGTTTATTTATTATTTATTTATTTTATTTTTTACTGTTTGGGATTCCTTGAAGGTACAAAGAACTACAGGTGGCGCTATTATCCTAAGCGTGAATCCTAATTGTCCTACATATCTTCTACCTCTTATTAGTGCATTCACTCTTCCTAATTCCCACCCTTCCCTCAAGGCCTAATTTAGAGAGCATCTCTTCCAGAACATGTTCCTTGGCCTCCCCAGAAGGTTATAGTGTCCCCCTCATCAAAGACCCAACACACTGTATGTGTACCTCTCCTAACACCTGGCTTATGTTTTCCTCTAGACTTCGGCACTGTGGGAGCAGGATGTATATCTGAATCTTTCTTGCACACCCCAGGTACCCTGAGCACTGCCTTGCTCAAAGTACTGAAAAAGAATGTAAGATCTGAATTAAATTAACTAAACACAATCTGAACTTTGGACCCAGAAGAAGCAGTAGCATTTCCTAGAGTAGTAATTTTCTTTAAGTAACAATACTTTTTAAGGATGAATGATAGATGTTCCAGCTCTAAAATATACAGTATCCATAAGCCAAAGAAGCAGGAGCTCCCCCTCCTTCCATCCGAATCCCAGTCAACCTTAAAGCACATTGTAGCTAACAGTCGCTGCAATGTCATAGTACTCATTTTGTGGCAAACATAGTCCTACTAACGATGTACTCTTACATATTTGGCTTTACAATTTGAGCATTCTTTTCCTATTTAAACTGTGCAAAAGACAAAGTTTTTTGACAAACTATTAGACCTAATGAACCACCATCCAAAGTGTAGACTAAACACAGCAACAACTGACGCGCACTCAGCCAGTGTGCACTACATCATCATCTGCTCGGAAAACAATTTCCCAAGATAAAACATGCTATCATTAATTTTCAGCTTCATTAATAAGCTTCAGTGCGTTGTTCTAAAAATTTATCTTTTAAAAATGTGGCCTTCAATTTAGATGGTAAAACAAATTGACAGGGAGAGAGAAGGGTTTCAGCCTCCTTTATTATTAAAATAAAAATGAAGCCTAGCAGACACAACTAGAATTTCCACAGAGTCTAAACCAGAAAAGTCCACTCTACCTTCCCCTTGAAGACAGAATTTCTGGTGTGCGACCTCACAGGAAGACAGGGCATCACCTGAGTGACGCTGGAGGCTCTGCCCACACCTCCCGCTCAGGATGCAGAGCAGAGCCGGACCCACCTGGCTTATCCTCTCGGGAGAGACCTTGTATGACTGCAACTTCTGCTTCAGCAGCTCTGGGTCGCTGTGACGGAATGGGCACCCTGACAACAGAAAACAAGTCAGCATAGAAACAAGGTTATTTACCCAGAACTGAGCACAATACCACACTCAAGAGACCATCTAGGCTCCCCTTAATTGTCTAACAGCTTATTAATAAAAAAGTTAATTGCCCACGGGTGCAACTGCTTTCCTCTCTTTATATAAATGATGACTTGGCTATATGATTATCAGGGTAGGACAGGCTCAAGAGTTACAGAACACACGGCAGCACTCTTGGGCTGTGAGGTCCACCCACCAGGTAGAAGGGAACAGCTTTAATTATGCTACTTGCTAGTAAGCACAAATAATCACAGAAAGCTATAACAGTTTACTTTAAAACTTTATACAATCTCACGTTTATTTCTAGTCTTACAACACACTGTATCCTATGATAGAATTAATGTACACAATTATGATCTAATTTAAAAAAAGGATGGTGCCTGTGGCTCAAAGGAGTAGGGCACCAGCCCCACATACCAGAGGTAGTGGGTTCAAACCTGACTCCAGTCAAAAAATGCAAAAAAAAAAATTTTTACATAAGAGGTATATGGAAGAAGGGAGATAATATGAAGATAAGAAGGAAGGAATCACAGAAGGAAGTCAGGAGGACAAATATGAAATCATTTCATAGAAAACCTATAGTAGATATAGGTCATCTCTGTATTAGTCCACAAGGAAAATAAAAGGTAAAAGCTGCTTCAAGCCAAAATCTAGAAAATTTTAGATATTTTACTAAGAAATTACAATGGCAAATCAAAATATTTATTTGAAAATTTAATACAGGAAAGTCTGGGTTTTTTTTTCAGTCATACAGATGCAGAATCTATAAGTTCATCATAAACAATTGTTCATTTTCGATGAAATCAATAGAAAAGTGGTTAGTGATAAAATAATGGAAAAGAGCCAGGATGCTAAATAAATATATTTACAAAAATCCTAACTATAAATGAAAACGTCCATAACACTATGGAGTCCAACTATGAACTCTGTAAGATTTACAGTATAGACTTTATTCAGGTTAAAACCAATAATTCTTAGTAAAATAAGACATCTTGAGAAACTGTATAATGCACAGTTAAGACCCTGGAGCTATAATGCCTGAGTTTGAATCTGATTAACACTTACTAGTTGGGGGACCTTAGGCGGATTTTTTATCTTCCTGTTGAGAAGGCTCTCCTTCCTGTCAAAGGAGGGAAGTAATAGCACCCAAATTTCCTATAGGAATTGAATATAAAGCTCATATGCTCCCAGCACATAGTAAGCACTCGACATGTGTTAGCTACTGTTGTCATCCTTGATAAATCTGATAACAAAATTCTAAAGGATCCCAATGAGATAAAAATGGGGGTACACAAAGAATTCGTGGTTCAGCCCAGAGTGGTTAAAGGGCACAAAAAAGGAGACAGACTAATTTGAATTATCCAAATTGGATTTTAAATAATAGTTAGATTTGTATGGAAGATCAGAAAGAACGAAGCCACAAATGGAAAAACATACCATGCTCATGGCTGGGAAGAATCAACATTGTTAAAATGTCCATACTACCCAAAGCAATATATAATTTCAATGCAATCCCCATTAAAGCTCCGCTGTCATATTTTAAAGATCTTGAAAAAATAATACTGCATTTTATATGGAATCAGAAAAAACCTCGAAT
>NW_003852430.1:5859453-5902436 GCF_000181295.1 Otolemur garnettii | reverse complement strand
AAAAAAAAAAAAAAAAAAAAAAAAGAAAGAACGAAGCCAAGAGGCAAGAAGACAGTGAAGATTGCCAGAGTGCTGAGGATGATAAAAACATCTTTTCAATCTATACTTACTATAAGAAAACAGAAGAAATAGAGAAGCTGATGTTCTTTTAACAGATGACAGAAAAGAGAACTTGTCAACACCTACTTTGTTCCTATCTTCCACATCAAAGAGAATGATTTTCTAACTAGAAAGTGTTGAACTAACAAGATAACAGAAGGCGAGGTGAATGCATACATGACTAACTGTAATTACAGCTACACGTTTGACAAAGCTTCCCAACACACATTTACCAAAGAAATACCTAAACACAGGCCTGAAATACTTACACCTATGTAGATTCAAAACTGGCTGAACAACTGTTTCTAGTTGGGTTGGTTAAGGAAATAGTGTCAGCCTAGGGGACTAAAATGTTTTGCAAATAATACAAAGCAAAAACAGATAGACTGACAAACAAATTTTGTTTGGGCACGTAAAGAGCTTAGTTGCCAATCCGTCCTAAACAAGGAAAAAAAAAACTGAATAAACTGAAAAATGAACCATTCTTCTTAGATCCAACAGAGAAGTAAGATCATGTAAGGAGGGCAAGTCATGTCCCCCTAAATTGGAGGGAAAAAAGTCAACACAGAGAATTACAACTCAGTAGAAAAGAAACCTCCGAGCAGAATCTCCATAGAACCAGGGCCAGGATAGAAAAGCCGAGAGTGTAATTGACAGACTACAGTTGGAGTCTCATGTGGACAAGTGATACTTAAAAACTCCAGGGGGTCTCCATCATTGGGGGACCCTCACACTTTTGTGAGTTTTACTTCCAGGAACTCTACCTCATAGCAAATAAGAGAAAATATCCTCATGTTTCTACCAGGAGCCATAAGGAGCCATTTCAAATATATTAGAGCACTGGGTTCTTCTTGACAAGGTCTTCCCTCAGGAGAAACTGCTACCAGGTCCTGCAGAGGTTTTATCAGAGCCTTTTCTACTTAGGGTGAGGGAAAGACCCAACTCTAGCCCTCTCCAGCCGTCCTGTCCCATCTAAAGCTAAAGTTGGAGCAGAAGCAGGAGAGGTTGTGTAGCACTAGCAAGTTCACAGTTTGAAGACACTAAAGAAACATCAGAATTTTCAAACTTTTGAAGACATAAAAATCACCCAGGAACCTGCACGTAAAGTCTGATCTTGTACGTGTGTGTCTAAGGGTGGCACTTGAGAATCTGCATCTCTTAAATGTGCTCCAAGTGGTAAGAAAAGGAAGTATATTACCAGTACTGGCCTCTCTTCATCCACTAAATAATGAATGTATAGGCATTTTTTTATTGTTCTGGACATGAGCAATGTCTCTCTAAAAATTTTGCTTGTGATTATTTGATCTTTAGCAGCTTCAAAGTGTATGGTCATTTGTAAAAACCTTTCCTTTAAGATTCTAAAACAAAAAAGTTTTAAGCTTTGGTAATCTGGAAAATTTACTAGAATGGAATATTAAATCATTCTCTGATATCCCAGAGAAATGAGATGCTTTTCAAGGTGTGCTTAGAAAATTATTTTATGAAAAAAGTTGCTGAACTAGAGAATAATTGGACATAGTCTGTTTTGGGGGGTTTGGTTTTTGTTTTTTAACTAACAACTCAGGCAATGATACCTATGTCTGATACGATGACGTGTTAAATTGTTGGCTAAATCTTTGTTGGTTCATCAGATGAGAGCAATGAGTATAAAACATACTCTTCCTTAGTAGTTAGCCTTTGAAATTAATAAATCTACTATTCCAAAATTGGAGTTTTCCAACTTTAAAACGCTGTAAAAAATTGGATCAGTCTTCTAAGATGCTTGCAGAAGACGAGAAAGACAGAAGAGCAGGCGAAGGAGGAAAGTGAGAACTGAAAGGCAGGCCCAGCGCAGACTGAAGGACAGCTGAACGAATTTCCCTCGCCTGACCTAGTTCAGTAATAAGACAAATGGCTGGAAGAGTGATGGAGCTCTAGCTTGACAATGATGACTGACACAAGCTATCAACTAGGTCCTGCCAGAAATGCAAAAGGCCGTTACACTGCTTCCGTGCTCTGCTCAGAGCTCCGAGGTTTCTTGGCCAGCATATCCAGTGGAAACACTTACCATGATAATCCCCTTGTCCTGGTGGATTGGTTAGAATAATCTTCATGCAACTAAAAGGTGTATAGTCTGTCCTCTTGCCTTCCTTTCCAAAGCTATGACGGATGTTGTAAGAGTAACCTTTATCAAACTGATTGAGGGAAAAAGAAAGAAGAGACAAATCGTCAGCCAATGATTGTACTAGTGATGCCAGCTAGACACAGAGTGCACTGTGATGCTTTCTAGAATAAATTCAGCATTTACAGCTAGATGTGTACGCATCAAACACATCATTTGGGTCCTTTATGATACAAATAATTTTTTTAAGGTGCCAAACGTACAGAAAATAAAATTTTCAGGTAGAAAACAGGTAATGTTACTTTAAAGCTAAAGATAATCCTTTCCTGAGAAAAGTAATCACGTTGCCCTTTCTTAATTTGATTCCAGAGATTATCCTAGACAAAAACCAGTTTAGCCTTTTCTCTACTCCCTTTCCACCTTCTCCCTGAATTCCTACATCCTACCTATTCTACTTCTGAAATGGCTCTGAAAATAATTAATCCTTTCCTCTGCATTTCCACCACACAAAGCCAGTAAGTCAGCAAATGCTCCATGAATCAATGAACTACAGCAATTGCCCCCCACCTGGAATCCCTGCCCTCATGTTTACAAAACAAGCTGATGTGATGGAAGCGACTTTGAAATGGGTCAGATAGGAGAAGAAAAGGAACTAACATCTATTGAAAGGCAATTAGGTGCCAGGCATCTTGTTAGGTGCTTTCAAAAATAGAATCCCATTTAATCATTCTGAATCAGCCGTTCTCAACCTGTGGGTTGCGACTCCTTTGTAACAAAGAAAATACATCACAGCCTTAGGAAGGTTGAGAGCCACTGTCTAAATCATCACAACTTCCCTATGACATTACACAAGAGAAAACTGTTGTTCAAAGAGAAATGAAGCAAAATGACATAAAACAGCCATAAATAAAAAACAATTCAAAATCATGTACAGGCAAGTCTTATTCCAAAGCCCATGTTCTTTTCATAACTATGCCTTCTTAACAATAAGATACTTTAAAATTATAGGTTCCAATTACATCTTTTTAGACATAAGTTATTTCTTTCAGACCGCACCTCAAACAACACTTCATCTTGAAGCCCCAAATCGGAAGTAATCCCTTCTTCCACTAGACTCCAACAGCCATTTCCCCTCCACTTATTCCTCTATAGATCTATCTTGACTACATCTGTGAGTTTTATGACTTCTCTTATGACACATTATCACTCTATTTTCTATTAATCACCTTCGCATAGTATTAGCTCTTCCTGAACCATGAGCTCTTTCAGGTAAAATCTATTAGATCTTTATACCCAGCTCAGTACCAGCACTCATGAAAAAATGTATTACTTGAATAGAAAGTATTCCTTAGTCTAGGATAGCATTTAAAAGGGTACCAGCCCAGTCTCATGCTTGCACTAAATGTTTTCTAGTGTATGACTGACTGATACAGAGTTTCCCTGTTCAGAGCTGGGCAGGGACCCTCACTTTCTAGGCACGGGCAACAAGCCTTTCTAGACCACATTCTGTGGACTCACACAAGATCAAAGAAAAAGCAGCCTGATCAGTATCTCACCTAGAGATACTGGAGTGGAAAACATACACCTCAAGGCCTCTCTTGGGAGAGAGACTGTGAAGACTGGAATAATTTGCTAATCAACACGGGCAGAATGTTTTCTGTCTGCCAGCTCCCAGCCAAGTGTGATATACATTCCCAAGACCCCCCTGCTCACAGGCAGTATGTGAACCCCTAGACAAAAGGCCCAAGGGGGCTTCCCACTTGGGTCCCCCCTCCACTGCCCGAGGTTCTCCGGCCCTTCTCTCCTTCTCTATTCCTTTCTCTGTCAATATCCTTTTGCTTAAGTGTGTGGTCCATGAGTTCATTCTTTGAATCTCTGACAACAAGGGCTCGGCATAGAAATTTCCACAATGTGATGGTTAGTTAATTTGCTAATTCTATTATTAGGTGACACCCATATGGCTCAGCAATCCGTACCCTACTGATCAACCAAAGGCAGACAATGTACCTTTGACAAGATGTTTGGGAAGAGAAAATATTCAGTTCTGGTGGACTCCTAAATAAAAATCCAGTTTTCCTGGGAAGGAGTGGAGGTGAGGGTAAATAACCTTTTTTATGAACAATCATGAACAACAATCATGAACAATCATGTTCAATGATTATGGGAAAACATTATAGATCAGAAATCAAGTTTCTAAAACAAATTTTACACTGTGGCAAATCACAAATTTAGTCAAAAATCATCTTCTGTTCTGAACATACATGTTTGTTTAAAAGAAAGCTTTGCCACATTGACAGTGGAGGACAATCTTAGATCACCATCTGCTTTGACTACTCAGAGATCTCTCAAAGCTTTCAAAAGCAGAATGACAGAAGCTGTGAGTGGCTGTGTAGCACATCAAATGTTCCCGCATGACTGACTTACTAAGTAGTGAGAAGCCAGAGAGCCTAAATAACAAGTCATCTTCAAAGGGCAAAATCCTCAATTAACAGCAAAATGGCAATAAAGAGACTACAGTTTTTACTTCCATGATTCTTTAAATTTAACTTATAAAATGGATATTCTAGAAAGCTTAATGATTAATCAGCAAATTTTCATACATAACATTAAAAGCTTTAAGAAGTTAGGAATAAAAATAAACAGATTATTGTGAGTTTATAAATACTTGTACCTATTGAATTGGAAATTTTACAAAAATACAGAAAGTGGGGAGACCTTATTTTGGAAAGCAGTTGGATCCCTCCTAGTCTAAGTCACCCCGAGGCACCGCAGTAGGGCAGAATTGGCTCTGGCTCTCTCTAGGTTCTTACTAAGAGCAACACCCAGGTAGCAGGATTGTCATAAGTTCCAGGCTGTGAAGACAGAGGAATCTGGAAAAGAACCTCCAGGCTCCGCCACTTCACAGGGTGCGACTTCAACTCTCAATTTTCCTAATCTATATAGACATTAGCATTAATACATTAAGTTGCTGTGAAGATTAAATTAAATCAAAGCAGAGTGCCTGTTGCAGCCTCTGTTCTCAATAGATATTAGCTGTTATTGGTAAGAAAAAGATAAATATTTTGGTGCCCAAATTTAAACATTGACTATGCTAATGATAAAGGCTTCTATTATCAATAGATATTAACAGAATCTTCACATAGAGGTTTAGGGAGGAAAAAAGACTCACTGAACTATTTAATTAAATTTCTAGTCACCAGCTGAAAATGTCCTCCCTTCTTCCAACTCCCATCTACAACTCTGACAAACTATTCATGCAAACTTGGCTCAAATGTCACTGCCTTCCCACAAGCACCCAGGCAAAGGCTATCGCTTCCTCAGAAGCACGCACAGCTGCAGTTTGTACCGTGCTGTACATTTCTTGTTGCAGTAGAAATTTTGCATTTATTACTTCTGAACTATCAATACCCTGAGGGCAGGGACTGGGGTGTGGACGCAGCATGCCCATTCAGCATTAGACATTTACCCATAAGAGGTGCTCAATAATCTTTACTTGAATAAAAGAGAAAATAAGTAGATAGCTAAAAGGATGAACGAATAAATATACTTCAAGAGATATTAATTTATCAAGATTAAAGAACTTCAAAAACTGCCAAATAACTGTAAGTTCACATTGCTATACTATTTTGCTCTTCTTGATGGCTTTTCATGCTTCCCTATAACAACAAAGACTGAACCAGAATTCAAATGATGCCCTCTACAGAGTATAGTGGACATACCAAAACATTATAAATTAATACATTTTTACTTTCAAAACTCTGCTCAGTATACTGGGGCGGGCTGTCTAAGGCTTCAAGGAAAGTGGAAAATAAAATACTCCATTTAATTTTATCCAATTTTTAAATCTGAGGTTGTAATTTACATATAGTGAATGTACAGATCTTGGGTCTACAGTTTGAAGACTGGTTTTGGCAAATGGCTACATGTATATATGTAACCTGCACTCCTAGCAAAATAAAGAACATTTCTATCAGTCCGTAGTATTCCCACTCACCCCTTCCCAGTCAATGTTCTTCCCCTCCCTTCACACCCAGAAGCAGCTACTGATCTGAGTTTTGTCACCATAGATTACCTTTAGCTATTCTATAACTTTACATAAACGGAATCATACAGTATAAAGTGTTTCATGCCTGCCTCCTTCCATGTCTTTTAATGCCTGTGAGAGTCACCCCTGCCATTAGACGTATCAGTAGTTTGTTCCTTTTTATGGCTGAGTAGTGTTTAACATGGGTGTCCAAACCTTTTTCTTTTCTGCTGCACATTGGAAGAATAAGTTTTCTTGGGTCACACATTAAATATACACAAACACTAACAAAAGCTGGAGAGTAAAATAAGGTTCGTCCATACTTTTCAGGATACTTGATGCCAAAGGTAAGCAAAAAAAAAAAAGCCCCCACAAAATGAGCATGTGGCCCATGGGGCCACAGGTTGGACACCTGTCTAGTGTATGGCCCAGATTGTTTACCTAGGTTCTTGTTGATAGACATTAGGACAACACTGTGATATAATAAGAAATACATATTTGATCTCTGCCTACAGTTCCCAGCATAGAGACCCCCAAATCATTGTAACTTCCTGAGTGAGATGGGTGCCAGGTTCATCTTTGCCCCCAGTTCCTGACATACAGCTCCTGATCCTCTGGGATTTCCTGGGTACTAGGAGTATCTTTTGTTCTAATGAGGTTACTCTTGGTGGGCTCCTCAATGGCGTGGGTTACCAGAAAGACCATGACACGATTAGAAACTTAGAACTTTCAGTTCCATTCCCCTATCTTCCAGGAAGGAGAAAGGGGCAAGAAATTTTGTTAATAATTGATCATACCCACATGATGAAGCCTCCATAAAAATTCTAAGGGCTCAGAGAGCTTGTAGGTTGATGAACACACCCAGAGAGAGGGCCAAGAAGCTCTGCACCCTTTCCACATACTTAGCCCAAAGTTCTGCTTCATCTGGCTGCATCCTTTCAGCCATCTGAATCCTTTAAAATACTCTTTTGAATAAACTGATAAACATAAGTGTTTCCCTATGTTCTGTGGGCTGCAATAGCGAATTACCAAACCTAAGAAGGGGACTGGGGCAACCTCTATTCAGGTAGAAGTTGTGAGTAACCTGGGAACCTACAGTTGGCATCTGAAATGGGGGATGGTCTTGTGAGACTGAGTCCTTAACCTGTGATGGGTCTGCACTAACTCTTTAGTGTCAGAATTAAATTGAACTGTAGGACACTAGCTGGTATCAGTAAGTTGGTCAATATGGAAAAAAACCCACACATCTGGTTTTGAGAGTATATTACCAGAAAACTGCTAGTGTAGTTTTTTCCTACCATACACACTAGGATTTTCTACTTTGGGGCTTTTCTCAATGAAGCTGCCATGAACATTCTTATATACAACTTTTGTGGACTTATATTTTCATTTCTCTGGGCTAAATACATACAATTTTCCAGAGTAGTTCTATTGTTTTATACCCACCCCAGCAATAAATGAAAGTTCCATACTGCCCCAACATCCAGCGTTCTCAAACTTACTCATTCTAGCTATCTTAATAGGTAGGTAGTGGTGTCTCATTTTGCATTTCCCTGATAACTAATGTTCATTTTCATGGGAGTGACCAGACATGCCTTATTTTAAAAAGTGTCTGTTTAATCTTCTGCCTGTTTTAAAAATAAGATTGACTTCTTTTAGTAGTTTGATTGTAAGAATTCTTAATATATTCTGGACTCAAGCAACCTTTTTTCAAAAATAGGTATCGGCACCTATGGCTCAAGTGCCTAAGGCACCAGCCACATATACCTAAGGTGGCGAGTTCGAATCCAGCCGGGGCCCACCAAACAACAATGATGGCTGCAACCAAAAAAAAAAATAGCCGAGCGCTGTGGCGGGCACCTGTGGTCCCAGCTACTTGGGAGGCTGAGCTAGTAGGACTCACATGAGCCCAGGAGTTGGAGGTTGCTGTGAACCGTGATGCCACAGCACTCTACACAGGGGGGACAGCTTGAGGCTCTGTCTCAAAAAAAAAAAGTAGGTATCAGAAATATTTTCGGCATAGTCTGTGGCTTGCCTATTTATTTTCCTAATGTTTTGTTATGAACAGCAGATGTTTTCATTTTTGATGAAGCCAGATTTGTCAATTTTTTTTAACGTAAGTGCCCTCTGTGTCCTCTCCAAGATAAATTGCAAAGATGTGTCCTTTGGAAGCTCTGATGTTTGATCTTTTAAGTCTCAGTCCTGATTCATCTCAAGTTAATTTTTGTTTGTGGTGTAAGGCAGGAATCAAAGTTCTTGGTTATTCCCCAGGTAGATAAAATGCTTTTCCCAACAACAGACACTGGAGACACTTTCCTTTCCCCATTAAATTGCTTTGGCATCCTTGTCAAATTTGACCACATGTGTGAGGATCTATTTTTGGACTTTCTATTCCATTGATCTGTCTGTCTGTTCTCTTGCCAGTACCACACTGTCTTGGTTACAATAGCTTTAGAGTAAGTTTCAAAGTCACAAAATGTATGTCCTTCTGCTTTGTTCTTTTTATATATAAATTTTGGAATCAGCTTGCCAAATTCTAATAAAAAGAGACACTGGAATTTTCAACACTCAAAGCAGTTTATACCTTCACAATTACTTATCAGCCCATAAGCCATCAGTGAGCAACTGGCATTTCAAAACACATGGCATTTCAACTAAAAGAAATTTTCCAAGAAAGACAGGCTTTCAAGTCATCGAAAATTCCATTGAGAAATTGAAATTTCCAGCAAATCTTTTATAAACAATGTCTGTTTCTTTACTCATGGATATTACCTCTAATCATTCTTTTTGTGCAAACTTTAGTATATTAACTGAATTGCCTATGAATGTAAGATTTCTGTATATTCATTAGAAAATAGCAAAAGAACTTTTTGATCAGTCATTCTGTTAAATTAATGGAAAACTATTCTCTCTAAAAGAAAACAGCTAAAAGCATTATCTTTTAGTTCCCTCCTTTCCAATTTATTTACTATTTTTATATACATATGGCTAAATTTTGGATCTTACTAAGCTTTCAAACTATCCATGTATTAATCACAAAAATTGTCTTCTCTGGTTTTCAAATTGAGAAACTCATGAAATGTTATATAGAAGATGTATCTATGGGAGAATGTTTATTTTGGGGGGGTTTTTTATGTTTTTTTTTGAGACAGAAACTTGCTCTGTCACTGAGCCTAGAGTGCCTTGGCCTCAGCCTAGCTCAGGGGTCCTCAAACTTTTTAAAGAGGGGGCCAGTTCACTGTCCCTCAGACCATTGGAAGACCAGACTGCGGGCCCCAGGACAAGTTGGCTGCTAAGCAGGACAGGCAGCGGCAGCAAAAACAGCCAGTAGGCTGGATAAATGTCCTAGACAAGCCACATGTGGCCTGCGAGCTGTAGTTTGAGGATGTCTGGCCTAGCTTATAGCAACCTAAAACTCCTGGACTCAAGCAATCCTCCTACCTCGGCCTCCCGAGTAGTTGGGACAACTGGCACATGTCACCATGCTTGGCTAACTTTTCTATTTTTAATAGAGATGAGACTCTCACTTTGCTCAGGTTGGTTTCAAACTCCTTAGGTCAAGGGATTCTCCCACCTCAGCCTCCCAAATTGCTGGGATTCCAGGTGTAACTCCCTGTACCCAGCCATATGGGAGATTTCTTTTTAGAAAATACTTTCTAGCTCTTTATATCCACAAACTCAAAGGAAAATCTTTACGTACTCATATGGCAAGAGACAGGGAGAACGAAACGGAGCACCCACTTTCTGTCTTGGCTCCTTCCCTCCATTCACTATGGAGAAAAGCCAGAAAGTCAAGACAGGTCTGAGGTGGGTGAGCGGCAGTCCACATCCTTCCAGATTACCCACTGACAACACATCAATATGCATTTCTGCCAAGGACACCAAAAAATTATTTTCGGGGGCGTTATGTTACCAATTGAATGCAATAAAAATTACAAAGCAGGCACAGTGTTATCCTGTTTCAACCCAGTCTCTCAGAGTCTCTCTCAACTTTGCCTTCTTTTCCAGTCCCACACTGGAGGGCCCTGGAGAGCCTGGAAGGCCTGTAGAGGCCTTACCTTATTACTTCTCAATTAATTTTTTTTTTTTTTTAAGAGATGGTGCCTTGCTCTGTTACCCAGGTTGGAGTGCAGGGGGATGATCAGAGATCAGTGTTACCTTGAACTCCTAGGCCCAAGTGATCCTCCTGCCCCAGCCACCTAAGTAGCAGGGACTACAGGTGCCTGTCACTAGGCCTAGCTAATTATATAGACATGGGTCTCACTATGTTGCCCAGGCTAGTTTCAAACTCCTGACCTTAAGTGATCCTCTCACCTCAGCCTCCCAAAGTGCTAGGATTAGAGGTGTGACCAACTGTGCCCAGCCTTTAATTATTCAGACATCATGGTGTAAACATCTGTTCGATTAGGAAGACAATACAAGGTCTTTCTTAGAATAAACCCTTTCTTTCCAAGAAAAACTTCAAGATCAAATATTACTCCTATTTTCAAAACAAAGTAACAGAAACTGCTATTATGGTCAAGCTATTTGGACACTACATGAGAATGATTAAAAACTAAGTACCCGGCTCGGCGCCTGTGGCTCAAGCAGCTAAGGCGCCAGCCACATACACCTAAGGTGGCAGGTTCGAATCCTCAGCCCAGGCCCGCCAAACAACAATGATGGCTGCAACCAAAAAATGGCCGGGCGTTGTGGCAGGTGCCTGTAATCCCAGCTACTTGGGAGGCTGAGGCAGGAGACTCGCTTGAGCCCAGGAGTTGGAGGTTGCTGTGAGCGTGATGCCATGGCACTCTACCCAGGGGGATAGCTTGAGGCTCTGTCTCAAAAAAAAAAAAAAAAAAAAACCCTAAGTACCCGTCAGAGAGAAATTTATATTCAAAAAGGACAATCTTCTTGACCCAAATGAGGCAAAACAGCTAAGTACATAGGGGCAGAGATCAGAGTAACAATATGGCATTTTTAAAGGAAGATATTTTTAACCCTTCTTTGCTAATGACATCTATTCCTTACCCTCAAGAACTTGGCACTCTAATGTACATATTAAAAAAGAGGGAGTGTCTGCTAACCTACAAGTGACCTCACTATTACTTGCCAATGCCTAGACTTTAGCATACCACAACCATTAGAAGGGGGTCCTAGGAAGATCAGTTACCATAAATACTAACGGGAACTCAAGCTCAGCATCAGGGTCCTACATACAGGTGAACCTGCCACTGGGACAGAGCATGACGTCATCTGTGGCCTTTCTTAGCACACATTCTTGCTATCACAATTTTTTGATCTTTTGATTAGTGATTACATCTTCTTGGGTCACTACCTTAAAGTTTTACTTACATTTTTAATAATCAGGATGCATGTTCTAGGCATTTGATATATAGTTAGTACCTCCTTTTAAAATGTTTATGCGCTAAATTGCTCAATTATTATTTGTCAAACTAATTTTGTTCTCAGTCACCTATAGGTTCCAAATACTTCTCTTTACCCTTAACATGAACCACAGTTTAATTCTTAGAGGTCCCTGGAACATCACACTTATTGTAACCAAACCTCAAATCAAGCAGACTTGGAGACCCCAAAAGGTTTAGCAATGGGGGTTAAGTCAGGGGCTTTGAAGTGAGATGCCCAAGTTTAAGTCTTGTCTCTATTACATGCTAGCTGTGACCTTGAGCAGGCTACTTACCCTCTCTGCAACAGTTCCCTATGTATAACAAAAGCAGTGATAGCTACCACATAGGGTTGGGTGGGGATTAAATTAGCTCATTTTCATAAAGTGCTTGGCATAGTGTCTGGTACACAGTTGTAAGATGCCCTCCTTGACTAAACTTTACTCAGGCTCTTCTGAATCCTCTTCTAACTGGGCCTCAGACTTCCGTGTTCCTCTTAGCATCACCCAGTTGTAGTAAGAATCTTGCTAGATCAGGTAGAGAGAATCCACCCCATCCAATATCTCATCAAATGCCTCATCCCCACCACTAGCATTTGATCGCCCTTGCTGGCCTGAGTGCAGCAAGAAAATTAAAAGGTCTGTTTAACCAGAATCCTCTCCCTGCCTAGTGCTGTTTCTTTTCCCTAGCAATGTTGCATCCACTGACTCCTACCTTGCCCCATGCTCTATTTGAAACTGAGCCCAGCTCTATACTTTCCTTCCCCTATTATAATATATCCTGAATAAAATCTGTTTTTTACTGCTTTAACTGCCGTCCAACTTTTTTTTATTTTTTTGAGACAGTCTCACTTTAACACCCTTGGTAGAGTGCTGTGGCATCATAGCTCACTGCAACCTCAAACTCTTGGCCTTAAGAGATCCTCTTACCTCAGCCTCCAGAGTAGCAGGGACTACAGATGCTTGCCACAACGCCTGGCTAGTTTTAGAGACGGGATCGTGCTTTTGCTCAGGCTGTTCTCAATTCCTGAGCTCAAGGAATCCACTCACGTCAGCCTCCTAGGGTGCTAGGGTTACAGGCATAAGCCACCATGCCTGGCCCTTTTTTAAAAACAATTTTTGGTCCATGGTTTAGGTCTGGATTCGAATTACCATCAGATACTCAGATACAATAATCAACTCTTAGCACACATTGAGGCCTTTGTCTCTAGTCTGCTTGCTTGTTTGGGAATCTGGTGGTAAGTGTGACTCCAAAATCCAAGGCTCTAGACAAATGTCCACTGAAGAAATGTCTTCAGATTCAGAGTCTTCAGATTCTGATTACACAGTATGAAGCTGGGGTTAGAGGCCAAAATTTCTTTCTTTGAAAGGTACCTAGTTGGAAAAGTACCTAGTGGGCCAGAAGTCTTTTACTCCAGCTTGTCATTCCTGACTCCCGGGCTTGAAATCTTTTTTCTCTCTGTCGCTTCTATTTAATCCTGCTTCTCTCTCGTGGGAATTTCTCAGTTAAAAGAAATGCTCCCTTCTCAACCCTGCTGAGCATATGCTCTGCCATTCTAGTCCTTCCTGCTTTCCTTCCCACTAAAAAAATCTTACTAAAAACTCTTCAAATGTGGATGCCCCAAATTAGGCCCTGTAAGAAGGGCACTAGAGTAGAACGGAAGAAAACTTGGGGTGCACAGTGGGCTCCTTAATCCACTTGGTATAAAGCAGCAAAAAAAAAAAAAAAAAAACACCACCAATTAAATAATTCAAACCTCCTTTTCCTTCACACTAAGAGCGGACACCAGCACCTCCATATCCCCTCCCGGCTCTCCTTACAGCTTTCTCTCAAAGAATGGCTCCACTGCCTCTACCTTCAGCCCCTCAACCACCTGTAAGCATGAGTTTCCCCAGGTCCATCTTCTACAGATGAAGTCCACGGTCAGCCAGTTCCTGTCCCCAAGTGGGGCCAACAGAGGAGAGATCATTTAAACCTTGGTCTAGGTCCAAATAACAACCCTCACTCAGACTTTCCTGACCCCAGGAAGGAAGGGAAGAAGTTTGTTGGACAATTTAGAATCATTCGAGGAGCATATTCTCTGATTTGTATCAGGCTACCTGCATATTGTTGGTGCCTGGAGATGCCCTCCTTTAGTTTAAAAAAGCCAAATGAACTGCTTTTCCAAAAGAACTTTAAGGGTCTCATACTACCACTTATTCCCTGGGAGGAGTAAGAGAGAAATTACGAGAAGTCCTCGCTCAGATCAGTCCTGTCAAAACTGATGGGTCATGAATCCAACATGTCAACAACAACAGGAGGAAACCGCGACTATCATCATCAGTAGAAGGAACTTGACAGCATCATTCAGGGCTTCGCCTGACTCCACCGACAGCCCTCCTGTTAAACAGAACTGCTCTCCTTTATGAGCAAACAGCTCCACCAATACGGGACATGGATGGGACACAGAATCCATGGAAGAGAGAAATAGAGCCTTCCATGCCTTTTCCTAGGATTCCCCAATATCATTTAAAACCACAAGGACTTGAGGGGCTCTCCCTAATAAGAGGGGCTTCCAACCCCTACTTCTAAACCATGCAATGTTTCTACTTGGCCATTAAAAAGGATATCAGTCCAACATCTGTCATCTGTCATTAAAACTGTCACACCTACATTGTCCTTGGAGCTGATACTAATACTATTCTGTTATCTCTTCCACCACGCAATATTTCACAGTCATCAGTCTGTGTTCTGCCTTTTTTAGGATTTCCCCTCATAAAGAATTCTCATACTTATTTTGTTTTCACCTAGGAAAACCAACAACACCCCCGGACTGTTGTGCCCCAAGGATTTACTGAGGCTCTACACATTTCTCATGCACCTGAAATGCCTACCTGATGAACTTAAAATTCCAGGAAATGCCACTTCAATTCACTATGCATATGATCTCCTTCTATGCTCTGACAGTGACAACAATTCTCTTTTCGACACTGAACACGTTCTTAAGGCAACAGCAAGAAAGGGCCAAAGGTTTCTAGAGACAAAATTCAGTTACACTCACTGTGTATTGAATATCTGGGTCACGATATTTTGGGTGCAGTTAAATCACCTACACAGACCTAGCCTCTACTGTTCAACATTTTCCTCTCCCTTGAAACGAAATGACAACAGAGACGTTTCTGGATCTTGTGGGATATTGGAAGACATGGATACCTGGTTTCTCTATGACTGCCTCATGCCCTGATCAGGGAGTCATCCTAGACCCAGTGGTCTGGGGTCCTCTAACCAAAGACACTTTCAGGAATTTCAAGTGCTCTCTCTTCCCACCACCACTCTCTGCCTTCACCCTGACTTTTCCTCACATGAGATGAGCCTTGCCATTCATTTCTCTGCCTCTAAATTTAGGAGCTCCCACGTCCCTACCCCTTTCCTTACCTTTCACAGAATAGTCCAGTTCTAGCAAAAATCTTGCTACATCAGTGCAGAGAACATTCCAGGCTTGATGTCTGATAGAACTCCTCACCCTCCACCCTTAATATTTGATCGTCCCGACCTGCTTTCCTTAAGAATTGTTAGGTCTGTTTCACCAGAACTCCCTACTCCCAGTGATTCTTTCCTCTCAGTACTTTTCCATCCTCTGATTCCCCTTGCTCCCTGGCTATACATCCCCACCTGTCCGCAGCTGTATTCAGACCTGAGTCTAGTTCCATCTCAAAGTCTCTCTTCCCCTCTCGTAATAGTTCCTGAATAAAATCTGCTTTTACCACTTTAACCACTGTCCAGCTCCAGTTTTCTTTAAAAATAGTGAGCATTCAATACTGAGAGTCACTAGCATTACCCAGTTTGTCAGTTTTACTTCTAACTAGAAACAGCTATCTCGAGTAGATGTTTAATATTATTTAAATTATTTATGTTTTGTCACTAGCTTCCTCATTAGAAAAACTTGTATCTAGTTACTCCCTCTAACTCCACATAGGACCTTAAAGAAATAAGTTCAGCAATTTGAAGTCTGTAACACCGCTGGAAAATATTGCTGCTATTACTATAATTGAGCAAATTACCTCCTATAGTAAGTATTTCTTTTTCTGCTCTGTAAGAGAACTCATTTCTCATTGGTGAGAACTTTCCAAAGGCTTATGAAGCAGCCAGGTGTTACAGAGGTAACAGAGATTTTGGTTCTAAATCCGCCACCTCCCAGCTGAGTAATGTTAGGCAATTATAAGTTACCCAGTCTCTTTTTTCCCCTCTTTTTAAAGATTGTAATAATGAGATCTGTCCTTCACTCTGTGTAAAAGCACTTTGTAAATTGTAAAATGCTAAGTATAGACTATGTATTGTGAGTGTGTGCTACAATGATTTGTATAAAATTTGTACAAACTAGTTTGTACCACTAGTTTGTGAAATTATGGAAAAAGTTCTATTTTACATTTAAATATAATCTCCGAATACTCATGAGAGTTCCCTTGAAATGTAACGACCCCAAATTATTTTTAACAAGCAGGACATATGGACCCCATCTTCATGTCCTAACCCCTTCTCCTGAAGCCATGAAGAACGTTTTCTTTCTAGACCCCAGAGTATACAGATTCTTTTTCGTCAAATTTCCCCTGGGGTAAGGTGAAGTGAACATTTTGACCGACCACATTGTTTTCAAAAAATGAAAAGGAAACACTGAAATGACAAATCCACAGAATAAGTATTTAAAAGAATAATCCTACGTAATCTGATGAAGCAACTGATTGAGCAGACCACTTTCTCTGATGTCAGTAGATCAGAAGGAAGGTCACCTATGTATTAAAAACCTGCCATAATCATCAGGGGGAAACGGAGAGTGGCCTGTTCAGGAACATGGGTGGGAGGTGGCCCAGTAGGTTTGTTTTGTCTCTTTCATATTCTACAAATAGACTCAGAAAACGAGATTTGAGGATCATCTGTCACCTGGGGCTGTGTGATCTATATCATTCTAATTGTATCTACTCAGTAATGCATTAAATTAAAAACATCATTTCTACATTCCTAACGGGAAATTTAAACACACTACTATTATTAGCAATCATGAAGACATAATGCTAGTAATGTAGTAATGTTTCAATAATGACCGTTTACATTTCGATAGATTTTTAGTATTTATCAAGATGATTCTTTCTGGACTCTTCACCCTCTATAAGGTATACAAGTTAGATATTGAAGGAGCTAAGAAAATTTCACCCCAAAATATGATTCCTTGATATAAAGATTATTTTGAATAAAAAGCTATTCATGATGAGGAAACTCTGCACAAAGACTTTCCTCTATCTACCTAAAATCTTAAAGGGCTGCTAGACTCCTTATCACGTGCTAATAACCCAGCCTTAAGGTCATTTGAAGCACAGTCCCTGTCTCTCAGGTTAATTTACTAATCAATCTGCTTCCCTCCATCTACCCAACCCCCTTAGAAACGCCTTGCTACACGTAGACTTTCCTGTTTCTCTCCCTCCTCCCATCTAAAAGGCATCTTTAAAAGCCACTATCATTGAAACTTGGGGGAACCATTCTTGTGGTTCCCCCATGAGCATGGTATTTGGAAATAAATCTTTCTATTATTAATCTACCTTAACTGTGAGTTGATCTTTTCAGCAAACCAACCTAGGGGGAAAAGGGCAAGTTTCCCTGAGACTCCCCTTCAATATCCTATTTTATAGATGAGAAAACTAAGGTTTCTAGAGGTCAAGTGGTAAATAGTTATTTCAATTACTTAATGGAAAAGTGGAAATTAAAATCCTAGTCTTATGCTTTTTAGAAAACACTACAAAGTTTTAAATGGACAAAAGAAATAAACACATATAACCAATAGTCAGCCAGCAAACATTCAACTATTGGCTGACACCCCATTGTCGTTCAGGTGCTGCAGGGTCATCTGGAAGCTGCCACTGCACCACACAGTTAGACAAATGTTTCTGATTCCAGTGAACATCAGACAAAAGGATCTACTCTAATTAGTCACTCACACATCATTGATTTGGTTTCTAATTTATCGGGATTTTAGAATAACAAAATACAGCAAACTTGAAGTTACAAGTCTGACCTGAAAAATACTAACCAGTGTTTTAGCATGCTTTCAAACCACCAGTTTTCTTCAGATTCCAAGCTCCTGTAATCTTCTAGGTGGGGACGCGGCAAGGAGTTGGGGTATAAAATAGAACACAGAAGTATGGAAAACCAAGAGGAAGGGACGCAGAGGGCACTGCTGCATGTGGAACTGGCGGTGTGACCTGAAGCTTCAGTGTGCTTTGCTCTCTTATCAGTGAGAATCAGAATCTAAGAACTGAAGGAAGCTTCAGTCATCACCTAGTGCAGCCGTGACTACACAGCAAATACAGTGCAGTGGGCAGAAGCCTAAGCAGCAGGGGGAAAGCCGCCGAGTCCCTGCATTGCCCGGTTCGTGCACCTCTCCTTCATTTAACTGGAGCCGCTCCATAAGTGCTTATTGGTTGGTACTATATGAGGTCCCTACCAGAGGACTGAAAGCTAATCTTTTGATTTTATTTCTCTGTTAATTTTCAGCAACAGAAGAAATTTAGAAAGTTCCCATCACTAACTTACTTAGCATACTATTGAAACATTCACTAATATAACCTGGAGGAAATGTCCAGGGGAGCTGTGTGGTAGGAATCTTAACTGGTTATCTGTTCAGACAAGGATGCCCGATATTAAAGGTACATTAAAGGTGGAGTTTTCAGCATTTCACCTGACACCCTTGTTTTAGAGAAGTCTACTTTATTCACTTTAATAAATACTGCTGATAAAACGGTAATAATATTTTACTAACATTCTAAGTAGAATTTGCCAGATTTTGAAGACAGAAACTACGGACAACCCTCCATTCACTAAAATAAAACATTTACAGAATCACATACTTCCAGCCTAAAAGACTAAATTTAGTGACCCTTGAAAGGTGGTCAATTTAGTCTTCCCCCTCACTGGTAGGAAAAGAGCCAACATAAAACAAATTATCACCAGAAAACCGCAGGAGCGCGCTGACTGATGTGGAATTCCCTAGTCCAAGATGAATTGGCTCAGCTTGAATAAATGGTCTTTTCACTCACAGAAAATCAGGGAAGAAAACTACTAACATCATCCAAGTTTGCAGTTAAAGACGGCACAGAAGCTGGATGTCCAGAGTTTCTAATTTCCTAGGGAGAGGCTCCCTCTTCTTCACAGATAAAGGAATTATGGTTTTAAAAAACATTTTGAAGAATTAAATGCAAATTTTATTTTACTTCTGCTATATTAGTTTCATCTTATTTACTTATTTTCCCAGACTTATTTTCTGTTCGATTTTTTTCATGGTTTGCTTTTCCTTTCTTGATTTCCTTCTCTGACCACTTTAACACGCGGTGAGTTTTTCTAGAACTGACTATTTTCGCAGAATTTTAAAGATTCTGCTTGATCATCAGAAAGATGTCTCCAGACACTAATGATGGGGCTCAGGACACACTATCCCAACATATGGCCCCTTGGTGATTCAGGAAACAGCAAGAGCAGGAAAATCACTCTCCTTATCTCTAATCCCTTTCCCCTACAGCATGTCATAAAACCTAGAAAGAATTCTCTGGCCTCCCTTGGAATAAGATCTTCGGTCCAGAGATGCCTTGAAGGGAAGAAATGTCCTTATCTCTGAAGACGCAGGAATACACAGAAGGGTAGGAACAAACAGGTCTTGCCGACTCCACCAGACTATTACCATTAGATTATACCCCCTTCATCTAGTCTTACTTCCCCTGACTATCCGCTTTTCATCAAACCTGAGCACAAAAAATACGGTTTCCCCTGTGTCTTTGGGTTTTCATTTCCATATGAAGGTTCCCGTGTCACATAAAATTTATATTAAATAAATATGCACGCTTTTTTCTTGTTAATCTGTCTTGCATTATAGGGCCTTAGCCATAAACCAGTGATGAGTGAGAGAAAAAAATAATCTTTTCTCCCCTACATTACTCATAAACTGAATAAAACCAACTAGCATAGTAAAAATAAGTGCAAGAAGTCTAGGATTTTGAAGGGCTACCAAGATGACTGCAAAATACCGCCCCTCGATCCTGTGAATGTTAAGAAATACTTACTGTTTTAATATAAACATTTAAATGTTTACATGTATTGTCATATTTCAAAGATATGTTTCTGAGTGCAGGAAGGTTCAGAATCGTATTCTATTCCTAGATGATACCTTCTACCACATATAATAATGCAACTCTTCATTCATCTAACACTTTTCCCTTGTACTGCATGTTGCATGATATTGCCATTCTAGTATTTTTTTTATTATTCCACTTTCTGGCATCTGCACCCTGCCCCTTCCCCTTATTTTCAAACTTTCAGTGTCATAACATCTTAAATAAACAGCAAATGGGTAACTGGTTACCCATGAATACCTGCTACTGATTACTAATAGCAAATTAATATACACATTTCTCTGCCACTATAAAAAATGAATTGGAAAAAATGTCATGAGATGAAACTATGAATTTCACTGGCAAGCTAGACTGCTCCTGTACAGTTTCAGGGACAAGGAGAATGTGGATCTGTAGCCTCCTGTTGTAGCCAAGGGTTTGTTTCTTTTCTAAAGACAACGTTTGAAGGGGATCAGAAGAGAAATGTACCCCTGCCCCCAAAATCAATCAAGAATTAGAAAAGTGTATGTTAGGTGACAGATGGCTAGTTTATTTTTTAAGGATATTCACAAGGCATTTTGAAGGAGTGGTTTATTCCAGAAGTGAAGTAAGGAAAATACAAGGTAGGTCTGGAGCATCTTGTGAAGCCAGAGAGAGAGGATGTGCTCAGTAAGAGGAAGGGGTAGGTCAAAGGGGCACAGGAACCAACCCAAATGCTCCCAGGAGCCAGAGCCGGAAAATCCAAACAACAAAATCAACAGCAGTACTGGCTTGTAACCCCCAGAATGAAATACACATCTACACAGGTACCCTGACATCAACAAGTGAGTAAAGTAATGGGGGAGGAAGGACGGTGTTTCCTTAGAGAAGAACTCCAATAAAAAATGTAGAAGGAATAAATAAAGGAGGAAATAACCATTAGGACACCTCAGTAATAACACTTGGAGGCAAGATCCACTCAGGTGGGGGAACAGAATATTTACATAGTCTAAAAGTGTCTGTCCCAAGGTATTTGCAGAGAAACCCAACAGATACTACCTTAAGCAAGTGATCAGGGTTAATATCCTAATAGTTATGTTGATATTATATGTCCCCGACGTGACATGATGAGACGGGAACATCACTCTGGTGATATTCTTGCCCAGATTGTATAACCTCAATCTAATCATGACAAACTTCAGACAAACCAAAGTGAGGGGCAGTCTACAAAAAACTAACCAGTACCTTTCAAATATGTCAAGGTCATGAAAAGACAAGGAAGGACTGAGACATGGTCACAGACCAGAAGACAGTAACGACAGATGACAACTAAGTATGACGCGGAATCCTGGATTAGATCTTGGAACAGGAAAAGGACATTAGTGAGAAAACTGGTGAAATGTTAATCAAGTCTATAGTTAACAGCATTGTACCCGTGTTAATCTGTTGATTTTAATAACTGTACAATCATTGTGCAACACGTGGATATTAGGATAAGCTGGGTGAAGAGTATATGGACCTCTGTACTATTTTTGCAACTTTTCTATAAACTTTTTTCACAATGAAAAGTTTATATGCCAGGCAAGGAACAAGCATTACTTCATTTGATTCTTCTAACAACTGTGCAAAGTTGGTGTGATTATCCCTATTTTACAGCCTGGAAAGATGATGTCAGGACTGAAATCTTAAATCTGACTCATGTAAAGTCTGTGTTCTCTCTACCACATTGTGAGCATATGCACATGCATTTGCCCACCCAAGAAACACAGTGATCTCTCTCTTCTGAAACAAGTAAAATTTTAAAGTGATATCGATAGCAATATTGAAAAATAGCAGAGGCTATTTTTAGAACCCAGTGGCAATTTTCAATTTGCTTTAAGCAAACCTTATTTGTTTTCCCTAAAACAAACAAGGTTTTCTATCTTATAATAATAAAGGACAAATTACTATACATTTAAGTAAAGCCATTTTAACACCCAGCAAGCCTTGCAGAACTATAAAGACTATAAAATACTGTTGTGCTTCCCAAGAGGATGTACAGAAAAGGCTGATTTATAACAAAGGTCATTTAACTTTAGTAGGCACAGGTGTTTTATATATTATTCAAAGATTTCTGTTACGGAAAACATAAGTGAATTTTCAGATTTGTCTTATTGAGTTTTTTCCTTGCAACCTGCAGCATTACACTATTTACATATAAATATTATTTAATATAAAGGAGCAGCATATTGAACCCTAGAGAAACATCTGAGAAATAATAAAGTGTTCATGACAGAAGAAGGATACTTCCCCTCTTTCCCTTGCCGTGATGTGTTACCTCCAAGTACCGCTGTGATGACAGGTTCCTTCATCTTGTGAATTGCGATAAAGAATCAGAAACAAAGCCTTGAAACAAAGTGGCTATTTCTCATAACCAAATGTAACTGAATTAACTAACCGGTGGATTGTGTTCTCAGAATGCAGGAGGATGGCTTTACGGAGGGAGGGCTGTACAAACTTCCCTGTCTGGCTTCAGGTTACCTGTTTTCTTCTCAACTTCAATGTGATTTCTCATTAAGAAACTGAATATATTTTGCCACACTATCCTTTTGAATTAACTATATACTGGGGACATGCTAACATTAAAAAAATAACAGGGAACATCAAGAAAGTGCATTTTCTTTTATTCCACTAACTGAATAATTTTTTTTTTTTTTTTTAAGAGACAGAGTCTCATTTTGTTGCTCTCGGTAGAGGGCTATGGTGTCACAGCTCACAGCAACCTCCAGCTCTTGGGCTTAGGCAATTCTCTTGCCTCTGCCTCACCACAACGCCCAGTTATTTTTGTTGTTGTTGTTGTTGCAGTTTGGCAGGGGCTGGGTTTGAACTTGTTCTTGTTGTTGCAGTTTGGCTGGGGCCAGTATTGGGGGCCGGCGGTACCCTACTCACTGAGCCACAGGCACTGCCCTAACTGAATAATTTTTAAAGCACATTTTTAAATGTTAAAAAATGCTTTAAATAGCTTAACAAATCTCTCACATATTCATCCATAGGAATTTAACTTAAAAATTAAAATATCAAGATATATTACATCGAACATGGTCACAAGAACAGGTGGAAAGAACAAGCTGCCTGCTGAGCCCAGACTAAATCAGATCATTTGATACATTTAAAGTGTGTAAAAGCTTCGAAGTCAGCAGTACCTAACAAGATAAACAAAATTACACAAAAGACATAGATTGCCTTAAACTAAGAATATTAGTTTATAGGAATAATTTGATTTTTATATCAATTCTCACCCCCTTAAGAGTGAATTTTCAAACCACTTTGTAATTACTATCTCATTTATTTCCACAATATCACCGAAGTACGCAGGCGCAGTGAACTTGTTTGTATTTGCTCGTGGACACCTGTCTAACAGAGGTCCTTAAGAGCAAGTCTGAAACTAACCTGGATCTGTTGCTGCCCTATCCAGAGCTCAGTCACTGAATCCTAACTTTCGGTTATTTACCATGCACTGAAAGATACAGAATAGCATGTTACAATGGATTAGAAAGAGCAAACACATAGTTGTCTTTCACACCAGTCTCCAGTTTCAGATTCATTGTACATTTCAAAATTCAAAAGATAAAAGTCATCCTTTGGTGCTATAGAAATGACTGTCTTATTTGTTCACTCTATTATCTTGATAGACACAGAGAGAAAGATACATCAAACTTGGGCTAGGTCGTGGGGTCATTGTCCTAGCCCTGACTTCTATCCACAAGTGAGGCACAATCCAGGTGCACTGTTTAGCCACCAAGAGATTGGTTTAGGACGTGGCATGTTTTAGGTGCCTACTCAGCAACCAAGGGGAGATACAGGCAGTCCCTGGGTTACAAATACTTATGTACAACTCAAACTTACGATAGGAGGCTATTTACAAGAAACAGGTAAAATAAACCTGTTCCATCATATACAAGTTCAACTAAAGACCAAACCCATCTCGTTTGTAAACTGCTTGTACAGAGTAGGCACCTGGATGTACCTGAGCCCAGAGAAAGGAGGAGGTTTGGCTAGAGACTCCACCAGAATGCAAACTCCATAAAAACAGGCATTTTGTCTATTTTGTTAAATTCTGCACTTTTCAGTTCTTAAAATAATGCCTGGCACACACCAGGAGCTCTACAAACATTAATGCAACCACATGTAATTGCCATAATATGGTATTATTTTTGATCTACATAAACAGCAATTTCATATGATTCTATGTAATACTTGTGGAATGAATGACAAATTATAATTTTTCTTTTTTAATTAATTTTTCTTATACATGTGTATATGAGGTTTCCACTTTTGCCTTCACAGAATTAAAAAGGCTAAATTTAATGGCAATAACAATATTTAACATAAAGACTGAGAAAAAAACCTCATGAAGAAGGAATGAAGATAAATACATTCCGAAAAGAAATCAGATGATTGCTGCAACAAAATAGTAAGCAGTAATAATAGTCATAATGCAAAGAAAGTAACATTCACATTGTCAGAAGTATGTCTATTATAAAATACTTTGATCAGTTAACTTCTTATTCCAAAGTCTCAAAAAAATAGACAACTAATATTTATAAATGAAAGTAACAGATAACTTCAAAAAAACAGATCATGCCAAATCTTATAGACAATAGAAAAAGAAATACTTCAAAATCATTCTACTTAATCTGGATACACCTGATATTAAAATTGGAGAAAATATATTATTATAAAGGGGAAATTACAAACATATTTCACTTATAAATGAGGATGCAATATGATAAACAACATTTTAACATGTTGAATTAAAAATTAATGTTTAAGTAATGTACTTTGGTCCAAATTAAATACAATTTATATAAGAATTAGTCACTAATTTCTTGCTTATTTTTTTTCCCTTGCCCACACCCCCTCCCTCCTTCTCTGTCTGATATCCCCTTCCCCCATGCCCCACCGTGTCATTAACTGTCCTCATATCAAAGTTGAATACATAGGATTCTTTTTTCTCCATTCCTGTGATGCTTCACTAGGAATAATGTGTTCCACTTCCATCCAGGTTAGTACAAATGCTGTAAAATCTCCATTGTTTTTGATGGCTGAATAACATTCCATGGCATACATATGCCACAGCTTACCAATCCATTGCTGGTTTGAAGGACAGTTCGGCTGTTTCCACATTTTAGTGATTGTAGATTGGGCTGCAATAAACAGCTAATACAAGTGTCTTTATAATAAAAGGTTTTTTCCCTTCTGGATAGATGCCCAGTAATGGGATTGCAGGATCAAATGGGAGGTCTAGGTTGAGTTCTTTAAGGTTTCTCCATACTTCCTTCCAAAAAGGTTGTATTAGTTTGCAGTCCCACCAGCAGTACAAAAGCATTCCGTTCTCTCTACATCCACCCCAGCATCTGCAGTTTTGAGATTTTGTGATATAGGCCATTCTCACTGGGGTTAGATGATATCTCAGGGTGGTTCTAATTTGCATTTCTCTGATAATAAGGGATGATGAGCATTTTTTCATGTGCTTATAATTTTTCATTTCCTAGCTTCTCCTCTAGGTCTGAGCTAGAAAAATTACAATCCTTCTAGAAAACGAGCAGAGTAGAGGATCCTCAGGGCAGTCGGTCCTTGATCCTTTTCAACCTTTTGGGCCTCAGTTTCCCTCTCTGCTGCCTAGTGCATTTTAGCCATTGAGTAAATGACAGAAATTATCTCTTCCTAATATTGCCTATAAATATTATTAGAAAAGCGCCCTTGCAAATTATATAAGCAGTTATATTTAAATACATTTATAATACCTTTCATATAAAATCACCATTTTATAGCTAAAATAACTGAGTAATAGGAAGATTATATTTCTAAAGCTACAGAAGAAGAATAGGTAAATAAACTCAAAGTCCCCAAGTTCAATTTTCTGCTCAGTACATCACAACTTGTCTCTGCCACCAACTATACAGAAATGTTACATATGAATAATAAGTAATTTTATGATATTTACTCTTCTTTATTTATACTCCTATTTATACACTTGTTTATACTTCTATGATATTTACTTACATTAAGGGATTCCCTGCCTTAATTCAATTGTTTTTCTATGCCATGTCACATTTAGATTTTGAAGAAAAATCCAATGACTAATAATTCTACCTGGAGAGTTTACCTAAATAGATTATCATGTGAAACCCTTGTCCCTCCAGAAACACACACACATATAATCTTTAAAAACACATATGAATGATGCTTTAAATTATCATGCCACTATAGAAAATTTCTGTAGTGATCATTTTTATCATGATATAAAGTGAATACTTATGAGAAATTATCTGCTCTTCTGTTTGACAAGGAAAAGCTGTTTCTGAAATAAAAACTCTTAATACATATTAATTCCTACATAATAATTTAAACAGCAAGATAACAACAAAAAAAAGGAAAGGAAATGGGGGGAGGGGAGCGGAGGGGAGGGGAAGGGAAGGGAAGGGAAGGGAGGAAAAGAAAAGAAAAAACAAAACAAAACAAGGGAAGACTGCAAATCTAAGCATGGCACTCTGATAGGCTAACTTCTGGGATGGAGAGTCTCTGTAGCCACTTTCTACATAGATTATTAATTTTCTTTAAAATTTGAAACCTGCCTCTGATGTCCTATATGGCTGACAAAAAAAAAAAACCAAAAAACAAAAAACCACACATGTAAAATTACAGAAATATATAGAGGAATTTGCTGAATACCAAGAATCCCAAGTCAAGTTGATACACTTGTTTCTAAAGAAATAAAAGCACAATATAACTTTTGGGGCTTAAACAGTAGCAGATAATAACAGCCCTTTTGCCAAGCAGCTACATTAGATGATTTATAAAAAGGCAGAGAGAATTTTTTGTTTTAATCTTAGAATACCAAAGAATTCACATTTCCCCAAATTTGCTGCTCTAACTTGTTTAAACAATGACGTACCCCGTCATGCCCCGTCATACCCCATGACCTGTCACATGGTTTCAGGTGAGCATCCTCAGCTGTGTTAAATCCAATACAGACAGTGATACAGAGACATTTCTTACTGCCTTAAATCTCACTACCTTATACCCACTAGCCTGGATAGTGAGCATCTGCAAAAATTAGAAATTCCACAGGCATATACACAGAATTGTATGTAAATGTATAATGAACCGCTAATCTCAATTCCTTCAAGGTTCAGAGGATTGTTATCTACTCTTCCCTTCTGTTATGAAAACATCATGTCCCACAGACCTACAAAATTAAGCTACTTGACCAACAAGCACGAGCTATTTAGCTCTTAATTGAGGTGACACAATGTGCAAAGGAAAGTCAGCTTAATTCCACTAAGGGGGGAAAATGCACTACAACCCCTCTCTCTCGGCTGAGCCTTCATTCAGTATGGAAACAAGTCATGTCAAACTCCCTGGGTTTGGCTGCTGCTCAACACTGTCCCATTCATCTGGGGCTTGAACAAAGCAAAATAAAAAGGAGCTTTAATCTGCCTTTTTTTCTATTTCTGCTACACTATACTGACTGCATTTTTTAAACTTTTTTCCCTTTAATCTGCCTTTTTTTCTATTTCTGCTACACTATACTAACTGCAGTTTTGAAACTTTTTTCCTTTTAATCTGCCTTTTTTTCTATTTCTGCTACACTATACTGACTGCATTAATTAAACTTTTTTCCCTTAAAAGAATAGACTGTGGAGTACTATGTGGGGAGGTGGAGGACAAAGGCCTAAGTTTAAAATCCAGGATTTAAAAGTCTAGTTAGAGATGCAAATACTCAAGAATGAAAGAAAGTGAGGAACATTTCAACAAACACAAAGTAGGATGCAAAGAATTTCACACACACAAGAGGTGACAGAAAGGCAGGACCAGGAGTGACTGGGGTTCTTCTGAAAGATACTACATGATTCAACACAGCTGCACCTTGATGGCCGAAAGAGTCCATGTGTATTGCCTACTTTTTCTCATCCACTAAAGAGATGGAGTTATGAATTTAAGTCTTTAGAGATTATAAACCCAGTTAATAATGACTAATATGCCAAATATGTTAGAAACCTCGAAAACAATTTTTGGTTTTGAGCCTGACTTTCATTTTGTTACTTACATAAGAAGAGAGTACATTCATTTCTGTTTTTGTTCTAGTAACAAGCAGGGTTGAAAGATCAGGAGAAAAATACATAACTCTTTCAGATTCTTATTCTGTCTAGAATACAAGGCAAGAGTGCAGTGGTGTTATAGCTCACAGCAACCTCATCACTCCAGCCCAGGTTGCTCCTGCCTCAGCCTCCTAAATAACTATTTTTAGTAGAGGCAGTGTCTCACTTTGCTCAGGCTAATCTCAAACGTCTGACCTCAAGCGATCCTCCTGCCCAGCCTGAAGAATGCTAGGATTACAGGTGTGAGCCACTGTACATGGCCAAAAATACACAATTCTTGTTCATTACCTTATTGACATGTATGAACTTTAGTTTGATAATAATTTAAGAAGATATGGCATTTCAAATTTTGCTATCTTAAAACTCAAAATAATAATGTCATAAAATCCTACGTTTATGCAAAATCTTTTGACAGAAATGACAGGTGTTCTAAAAGAAAATGATTCAAAGGTAGACAAGATGAGAAATGCCTTTCATGTGTTTTTGATTTGGGTTTTTGATAACTCAATACAAGAAAACTATAGGAAAACAGGTATTCCTTACTGTTTCACCACTACACACATTAAATGGATTTTCTTTTCTATAAACCATGGTATTTCTTGAGGGCAAAATGATTAAAGAAATGACCCCAATTTGATGGCAATGTCAATAAAAAATGTTCCTCAGTTTTATAACCTTAAGATTAAGACACTTTATATTTTTTCCTAAAGTCTCACACTAAAACTGATAACCAGTAGAAATTTATCTTCTCAACAGTCATGAAACAGTGATTCCAAAATTCAAATTAAATAACCTTACATTCAAAATTCAAAATTTGCTGTTTCCTGTCTGGCAAAGAAAAGTTACTTTCGAACCATAATCACAGTTGTCTACTGGGTGCTTACTGTGTTCCAGGCACTGTCTTACACATATTGTTACTGCCTTGCACTTTTTATTTTGCTTCAGTCCTAGTAACTATGAAAATGGATTCAGTCCTATTTTACAGATGAGAAAACTAAGGCTCAAAGAAATAAGCAACTTGCTTAATGAAGGCTGCACAGCCAGTGATGATAAACAGATCTGAATTCAAGTCTGATAACTCCAAAGCACCTGCCTGGAAAATGTTATTTTTTAATCAAATTAATGTGTTACAAATATGAAATATAAAATTTAACCAGCACCTAACAGTATTTTCAAAGTACGATTATTCCTCTTTTCCCAAATTGAAAAGTAGACATTGGGCCAGGCTCAGTGGCTCATGCCTATAATCCTAGCACTCTGGGAGGCTGAAGCGGGAGGACTGCTTGAGCTAAGAGTTCAAGACCAAGCTGAGCAACAGTGAGACCCCATCTCTATCAAAAAACAGAAAAATTAGCTGGGTGTTACAATGGGTGCCTATAGTCCCAGCTACTTGGGAGGCTAAGGCAGGAGAATCACTGGTGAATCCAGGAGTTTGAGGTTGCTGTGAGCTAGATTGAGGCTATAGCACTCCAGCCTAGGGCAACAGAATGAGATTCTGTCTTAAAGAAAAAGAATGAAAAAGAAAAGTAGACATCATAGTCCTTTGTTTTTTTCTAGATTATACTATTCTGCCTGAAACAAACATTGTTTGTTTACCCTCTGAATAACTATACCAAAAATTATCTTTTGTTTTAAGATTGGACCTATTTATGTAAATAAAAAGTTAAACCAATTTTGCTAACAGGAACACCTACAACCTTTCACAATATTCTGCAAAAACTGTCATAAGATTTGACATTCTGAGAGTGTAATAAGTAGGTACTGTGAATTACAGAATATGAAACACAGTCATGGTGGCACATTTAGCTCTTAATTATCACATAGGACAAGATATTTTCTTTTTTCAAACAAAGATTTCAATGCTTTAATTCTAACCATACAATTAACTTAATTCCTGAAAATACATTACATGGCATAGATAATTCTTCTCCCAGAAGAAATGTAGTTTTACAGAAACGAGGCTAACAAAGAACCTCTAGAGTTCAAGTAGGACATCCTAGGAAGCCACTGGATGCTTTTTCATTAGAATCCCCGAAAAGAGTCTATCCTTTCAATGTTATGTTCCCAAGTATTTTACACATTTACAATAAGAAAAATTATCTTTATGTTACTACCCATAAACAGCATTGTTTTTCTAACAGAGAGCCAGGACAATAAGGAGAGCTGTGACAGCTAAGATTATTGACAGTGAGTGAGAAAATATGATCAAGTTCATGAACTCCAAAAGGAAAATAAAGATATTTGCTAATGAGGTAATCACAAAAGAAATAAAAATCATTTCCTATTCTATGATACTGACGAGACATAAAACCGAACATAAGCCTATATATATAAAACAGCACCATTTGTAAAAGGCTTATCCACAGCTCTCTCACATCAGTTAACTGTAAATCCTACCGTTTCTTAGACAAGTGCTTCTATTACCTTTCTTAAAGATGTTGCCAAGGCTCAGCAGCTGCCGTGATGAGTTAACGAACTAAAACGACGGCTTCTTGTGCACAATTCATTTCTTGTGCACAATTCAGGAAAACAGTGGGCAAGAATAACTAATAAAGGCAACCAAAGCAAGGAGAACTGAAATAAAAACTGGAGGTTGATGAATTCACCTTCTACTTCACCAGCAGAATATAAACTTTGGTATTGTTTTTCTCATTCAATTATACTTCTACAATTTTATGTTCAGATTCTATTTCAAAAAAGTCTGAGGAACGGACACAGTAGAAGATGGTGGCTCTCAGGGAGAAAGGAGAGATCCTGACTATCAATGAAGTGTAGGATTACACCTTCCTTGCTTATTGTTCTTATCAATGTTTTGGTTTCAGGCAAAATCGATATTGTGTACTTAATTTTGCCACATTGATTTTTTAAAACTAATCTCATCTAAAAATTATTAGAAAATTATATTCTCCACAAATGCCACATATTGCTAATATTTATAACTCCCTCCTATCAAAAAGGCTCATTGACTTTTTTTATATTAATATGCACAAAATGAATATTTATTAACTACTCATAATTTTTTAGAAGAAAACACCAACAGCTACCATGCCCAGAGCACCTGTATGTACTGAACAGTGTTCCAGGCACCTGGCAGACATTACACTATCCCTGTTCCTCACAAGAATCCACACAAAACAGAGATGAGTATTCCCAAACACAAAGGAGGGCACAGGGCAGACCCTGGTGACGGTAGATATCTTGGTCATACGATGAACAAAGTCAAACCTTAACAGACCCAAACCATCATCACTGTACTCTGTCAGAACCAACACGGCTCATCCTAACTTTGGTACGAGAGTGATCTATACCAGATTTCCACTTCTAGGAAACATAGATAATTCTTACTTCTCGCAACAAAGCAGGTATTTTTTCCCTTTCTTTTATTGAGGAGAAAACGGAGGCCCAAAGAAGGTAAATAGCTTTTCAGAGCTCCCGAGGTATAGTGCCGACCTACACATGTAGAAAACTGAACTGAGTGCCTTCATTCTGATTCACACGGCCAAATACAAGGACCCGGCCTGGACCTTCAGCCTTTAAATCCAGGGTTCTTTCCAACAGTCAGGCTTTGCCAATGTCGCTGAAAGGACACGCATTAGGAGCAAAGTGCCTGTACAGGGACACCACTGTGAGACTTGGGAAGCTCTCTGATATTTACATTTAATCAGACAGCTGTTCACCCTTTTTATCATTCCCTTAATATCTTTGTAAAAATAGAATTTTCTACATATTTTCGTTTATTTGATGATCGTAACAGGTAAAATTTAAAAGCTGTGATTACTACCCCAAATTTTAATCTGTCCTATCTGAACTTCCTACAGTGGTGTTTCATTCTCAAACATAAAAATGCTGGGGCATGTAGTGAACAAATAATACTGAAAAACTGGTTCAAGAATAAATAAAGATTAAACAGTTTTTTTTGGTTTTTTCCACAAAATCCTTATACAGAGGCCTGCAAACCCGCAGCTCTGCTCACGGTGCCTCTTTCCCACCTCAGGTTAGCTGATGCAACCTCCCTTACACAATGAGGGGAAGGACGAATAAAGCAAGGGTTAGAATCCCTGCAGCTATAAAAAGCCAAGCTACCCACTGAGTTTGGGTCCCATCATCACGAGTCACATTATTGGTTACAGACTCATATACCTGCCCACTACGTGTCTAGAAAATTGAAATGAGTGCATTCACTCTGATTCTCATGGCCAAATACAAAGCACTTTCAAATATTAGAAAAATTTTAAGTGATACAGCCCATATATTTTTAACACAGCTATACTTTTGAATATGGCTTAAAAGATATTCCAAGAGTCAAATACTTTTTGACAACTCAGGAAATACAAAGTGAAAAAGCTTTCATAATACTGTATAAAAAAATCAGAGAAGAAATGCCTATTAACAAACAGAAATGGTCTATGATCAAACAAAACGCATATACATACTTTTGATCATATCTTAAGACATCAGACATGAGAAACTAATGCAAAATGATAGTAACAGGAAGAACTTGACAGCAGTATATCTGGAAAAATATGATTTCCCTTCCTTTATAAATGAAAAATGCCCTGATAAAAGGATCTTTTAAAATATGTATGTAAAAAAATCTCCCTGGTTATGATGAAGGTGTTACTGTAAACACAATTTACATGAAGTGGTATCTATCATTCTAGCAAGTAGGTTAACTGAAAACTACGGGGAAAGAGGGCATTTTGCTTTCTCACGTACTAAAATAAAATACTTCATGTCCTGTTGAAGATATGACAAGACATTTGACAACTTTTCCTACTGTAATTAGGGAAAAGCTTGATGACTCCACGAAGAAGTACAGATCCTCCTCAACTTATAATGGGGTGAGGTTCCGATTAAACCCATTGTAAGTTGAAATTATCCTGAGCTGAAAAACATTTAATACACCTCGCCTACCTTAAACATGGTCAGAACACTTACATTAGCCTACACCGGGGCAAAAGCATCTCAGACAAAGCCTATGGTACAGTGTTGCGTATCTCATTAAGTCACTGACTACTGTACTGAAAGTAAAAAACAATGGTTTGACAGCATCATAAAGTCGAAAAATTCAACCATCAAGAAATCAAACATACAAAATCTAAAACACAAATATTCAGATTTCATACCACTTTTCAACCAATATCTACAAGTTCGTGATTATTAATACTGTAATATTTCTGTGTGGTGTGGATAATCGGTGGAATTTGATTTCTGAGTAAATGACAATGAGTACTTAGCTATGTGCAAGACACTGTTCTAAGCACATAGTGACTTCATTTAATCCTCACAACAGCCCTTCGAGATAAATACTGTGAAGACTCTCACTTTACAAATGAGGAAATTGGAGCATGGAAAGGTTAAGTAACCTGCCATAAGTCAGGTCAGAAGTGGTCAAGTGGCAGACAGGGAATTTAATCCAAGCAATTTGATTTCTAAGGACTTAATTGCTCTGAAAAACCATCTCTGCAGTTTATCAGATAAAACTAGCTATTCTTTCCTGAACTTAGTCCGAAAATAAAACAGAGGAAAGGGGCTTTTCCTAAATCATCCTATTTCACATCCTTTAACTTAAAAAACTGTATCACAATCAAGAACAATGTGTTGGGATGTCGACTAACTCCCATGAGCAGTGCACCTGAGATAAAGAGAACTGGTATCAAAAATTTGGGTTTAATTGTGAGCTGTAGAGGATACAGGGTATGCTAGACAGTCCATTTAACCTTTTTGAGACTTGATCCAAGTCTATAAAATGGGATTCTAAAATACTTCCTCCCTTATTAATTATATTTCTGGGGAAACCAAACACCTAAGATGATTAGAGAATGTTCTTTACAGAAGAATTCTAGCTAATAAATTTATTAATGAAAAATAAATGATTTAGGAAAGATCATTCAATGGATAAACCATTAGATGAAAAGCTGATGGGGAACTTTACAAAGGCAGGTTCAGGCTGCTGCTACCCAGTATGCTCCCTGATGCGGCAAAACATGAAAAACAAAGTACCACTTATGAAAGATTCTTGCCCAGAAAGCTGAACCCAAATCTACACCTTCAGAGTCATTTACAGGAAAAATGGGACATACAGTAACAAACTAAATGACCCAAGAAGGAAAACAAATAAATCCAGAACATGAAATATTTTATAGAACTGGCTCATTTCTTCAACAATAAACTGAAAAAAAATGAATAAACAAAAACAAAAAAGAAAAGGGGAGGTAAGGAAGGGATTCTTACCATTAAGAGATTTATGAGATAATAGCCTCATAACATGTGGGCCCATATAGATCCTGGTTCAACAAAACAGATAGAAAAACAAAATATTTCTTAGGCAGTTGGGGTAATCTGAACATGTTACCAAAAATTATCTTTAATTTTGCAAAATGCTAAGGTAATGGTATGATAATTAAGAAAAAGTCTCTATTTTTTAGATGTGCATGCGGAAGTATGTAGGCATCTCTGATGGTTGATTTCACATGTGTCAACTTGACTAGGTAACAGCACTGGGAAGTACAGTGGAGATATTCAGCATTAATTTCTGGGTGTCTAGGTGTTTCTAGGTGAGATTTACATTTGAGTCAGTAGGCTCAGTAAAGCCAACTGCCCTCTTCAATGTGGTGGGCATCATCCAATCTGGTGAGGGCTTGCACGGAACAAAAGGTGGAGATTCACCCTTTCTGCCTGACTGCATGAACTGAGACTTTGGTCTCCTGCTCTCAGACTAGGCTTTACCCCATGGCTTGTTGAGTCTCCTGCAGAGAGCAGGTCATGGGACTTCTCAGCCTTCATAATCACATAAGCCAATTCCTCACAATTAATCTCTTTATATACAATGTTCTTCACTGGACTGATACAGAGGACATTCCTGCCCTGTGTGTGTGTGTTCCCTCCTCCTCCTCTCCCCAAATAAAACATATCCCTTGGTTGTAATATGTTGAAACATGTAATATATCGTTTCCCTCGAGCTATTTTATTAAAACTCAGGGAACTTGAAGTAAAATAATAATAATATGAAATTATAATTATTTTACTACCTTTTTTCCTGGCTTGTTTACTTTCATTACAGGCTTCTGCATTAACAGGAAAGTGACTACCTTGAAGCTATGAAATGATTTATTCGCGTCAGGGAAAACATCACCAGGCTGCCAGACCTGACTGACTGCATGTGTGGTTTTGTTTTCATTTTTGAGAAGCAAGACTTAAGAAAATCTTTTTTATTTAATTTTGAAAAGACAGGCTGTGAAAATCTTTTGCAGTTAAATTTCCTCCCATATAATAGCAAAACTACAGAATTTATAATAGGAGACAGTAGATTTTCTTAGAAAAGGCAGATAGCCAACATTTTTGGCTTCATAGATATGTGGTTTCTGTTACATTTTCTTTCTTGTGGTGGTGTGAGAGCAACCAGAAACAAGTGGACGAGGCTGTGTTACCATCAACAAAAACAGGCAGCTGCCTAGAGCCGGCCTGTGGGCTGGCCACGGTTTGCCAACTCCTAAATTAGAACATGGATTCCTTAAGTTCTTTTCTACGTTATTTCTTTTTCTTGAGACCAAGGTGCACTCTGTCACCCTGGGTAGAGTGCCATGGTATCATCATTGTAGTTCGCAACAACCTCAAACTCCTGAGTTCAAATAATCCTCTTGCCTCAGGCTCCCAAATAGCTGAGACTATAGGCATGTTCACGACGCCGTGCTATTTTTTTCTTTTTTTTTTTCTTTGTTTCCTTGTTTGTTTTTAAGTAGCAATGGGGGTCTCAACTCTTGCTCAGCTAGTCTCAAACTCCTGAACTCAGGTGACCCACTCACCTCAGCCTCCCAGAGTACTAGGATTACAGGTATGAGCCATCACTATTGGCCTCTATGTTCATTTTTTTAAACCGACATTCATCAAGTACTTGATAGGTGCTTTAGCTACTTTTATGTACTTTTTCTTATCGATGATCATCACAATAGCTTATGAAATAAGTGGCGAAAATACTTCTTAAAATTCTAACATTTTGAAAAACTTCAAATGTATACAAACACAAATCTTCACATATCTATAACCATACTAAACAATTTTCATTATTTTTCTACATTTAATTTATATACGCTTTTTTATTCTTGAGACAGAGTCTCACTTTGCCACCCTCCATAGAGTGCCATGGTGTCACAGCTCACAGCAATCTCAAACTCCTGAGCGTAAGCGATTCTTCTGCCTCAGCCTCCCAAGTAGCTGGGACTACAGCCCTTTTTTATTCTTTGTATTTTAGATGAATTTTTAAAAACAAGTTGCAGACTAAGTCATGTGATGCGTAGGGGCCTCAAGAGCAACAGAAGAAATAGGAGACAGAGACAGAGATGGGGGTGTGGTAGGGAGCGAGAAAGGACAGGGGGAGACCTGAAGCCAGTTATTCACTGTACAGCTCTTTAAAGAAAAGTTCCTGACTCCTATTATAAACTCTACAGTTTTACAATTGTTTGAGAGAAATTTACCCTCAAAGGATTTCTACAGCCTTTCTTTTTAAATTTACAAAGAACTTTTGCAAATGTAGCATCTTACAAATAAAAACGGAACAACACACAAAATAGGGTTGGTAGCATATAATGTTTTCCCTAAAATGAATAAATCGTTTCATAGCTTCAAGTCAGTTGCTTTTCTGGTAAATCTAGAAGCCAATAATAAAAGCAAACAAATAAAAAAAAAGTGAAAAGAAAGAAAATTATCATTTCATGTTACTATTATTATTTTAATTCAAGTTCCCTGACTTTTAATCAGATTGCTCAAAGGAAACAATATATTACATGTTTCAACATATTACAACCAAGGGACGTGTTTTATCTGGGGGGAGGAGGAGGAAATACACACACCAAGCCGGGAATTTCCTCCATATCGATCCAACAAAAACACTGTAAACCCATAGGCCATTTTTTCCTAACTGTAACTTCTGTATGTTTTGGATTAATAGTTTAAACACATTCTTTGGCAGCCTTCAGCTTAACTTACATAACCTTCAGGTACAGCCAAGAGCTGATTAGTGATTTAGGGCTTGAGAAAAGCAATGCTTCGGAGGGAAATGGAGCCATGAACGAGTTTAACATGCAAGTACACTAGCTAAAGGGCATAATTAAAACTACATCTCGCCTTTAAATCTACATAATTATGTCCCAAAGACATTCTCATTAGTATCTTTTACTTTGCCACTAAGCCAGAAAGGGCCTCCTGTCTACATGGTTGGGAAATAAATATAAAATTCAAAAGTGAAGGTGTACACAAGTCAGATAAAATGTTTGTAAAATTCAATGGCTGAATTTCCCTTTGTGAAATTAATATATAAAAATCCATCAGTCAACTATCACTGCTAGTGAGTCCAAAACAAAGTACCACAGTATCAGGAGGTGACCTTCTGGCCAAATTTCACAGGAGAAAACAATCAGAGAGGTTTAACAAACTATCTTTAATTTTAGAAGAGAGAAAGCGGCTATTTCGACACTAACTCAACTGGAAATCCCTACTAACCGGCACTTCCTTTGCTATGCAATGGTAATTGATGTTCCTAACGATCAGCCCGGAGCTGTTCCAAATCCTGAAGTTCATTCTAAATCATTAAAAAGAAGATGGAATTATGTTCAGTACACTTTTGGTGGTGAGTGCACTTCATTATATGCTCATTATTTTAAGATTGGCAATATATTTAGGATATATAGGGCAACTGTCCATCAAGAGGCTATTCTAGTCAAAACCAGACACTCATGGGAGCTATACGGAAAGCTCTTCTGTTACAGTCAATTGACTATACATGGGGGGATCACTTCTCTCAAAATGTGGGGCATGGAACAATAAGGGGTATTAGAGATTCTGTCCTGGGGCTTAAAGGAATTTTAAATCCCTGTTTAAAAAAAGTACTGGCCAAACAAACAGTGGCTCTGTGCTCCCTGTGTTAATGACACCAATGGAATCCTCTGGGACCAAAGCGGGAAGAGCAATCCAGAAGCTCCTGCAGGAATCCACAGAAGGGATGGTGATGGAGCGGACAACAGGGATAAGACAGTGACGGCACAGCTGCAAGACAAGGGAACAAAGGCCACAGCAACACGGGTTTTGACCTGGCAACTACAACAATTGAATTGCCCTTAGCTGAGATGGGAAACATTGTGTGAGGTATTGGTTTAAAGCAGGATACCAGAGGAAGAGCTCAGGGGGTTTCTTGCTGCTGCTGTTTGCTCGTTTTGTTTTTAAGACAGACACTCATTCTGTTGCCCGGGCTAGAGTGCCACAGCCTGAGCCCAGCTCACAGCAACCTCAAACTCTTGGGCTCAAGTGATTCTCTTGCCTCAGCCTCCCCTAGGAGCTGGGACTACAGCCACAACACCCAGCTAATTTGTCCTATTTTTAGTAGAGACCAGGGTGTGGAGGGGATGGAGGTTTCTCACTTCTTCGCTCAGGCTGGTCTCAAACTCCTGAGTTCAAGGGATCCTCCCACCTTAGCCTCCCAGAGTGCTAGGATTATAGCCGTGAGCCACTGTGCCCAGCTGAGGAGCTCAGTTTTAAATACTTTAAGTGTGGGATGCCTCAAAAACATGAATGTGTTTGTATAATCTAGATTATAGATCATAAATAGGCACTGGGTATCTGGGTCAAGGAGAAGGCTGGTGTGAAAAATGCACGATGAGGAGTCATGAGCATGTATAAAGCCATAAAGAGGGTTAGATCAGCTAAAGGGTCTGGATATAAAGACCAAGATGTGCCCAGAGCACTGAACTATCCAGAGGAACGGAACACACTCATGCTCTCCTTGTACGTCTGCTTTGCTGCGCTTTGCAGACATCGTGCTTCAAATGAACTGAAGGTTTGTGGCCCCCTCCATACAGAGAATCTATCAGGGCCATTTTTCAAACGACATGTGCTCACTTCCTGCCTCCGTGACACATTTTGTTAAGTCCTTCCATATTTCATTCTTTTTCATCATTATTATATCTGGTATGGTATCTTTTCTCAACAATCTTTGATGACATTATTGTAATTGGAGACTTCACAAACCATATCCACATTAGACAACAACCTTAATCGATAAATGTGTATGTTCTGACTCCTCCACCAACCAGCCATATACTTATCTCCTCCCTATCTTAGGGCCTACCTATTCCCTAAACACACAATATTGAAATTAGGACCATTAATAACCCCACAGTGGCCTCTAAGTGTTCAAGTGAAAGGAAGAGGCACACATCTCACTTTAAATCAAAAGCTAGAAATGATGAAGCTTAGTGAAGAAGGCACATCCCACCCAGATGAGCTGAAAACCAGGCCTTTGTGTCTGTCAGCCACACTGTGAATGCAAAGAAAAAGTTCTCGAAAGAAATTTAAAGCACTACTCTAGTGAACCCACAAAGGATAAGAACGTAAAGCAGGCCGGCACCTGTGACTCGGTGAGTAGGGTGCCGGCCCCATATACGGAGGGTGGCAGGTTTGAACTCGGCCCCGGCAAACTACAACAAAAAATAGCTGGGCATTGCGGTGGGCACGTGTAGTCCCAGCTACTCGGGAGGCTGAGGTAAGAGAATCACCTAAGCCCAAGAGCTGGAGGTTCCTGTGAGCTGTGATGCCACAGCACTCTACTGAGGGCAACAAAGTGAGACTCTGTCTCAAAAAAAAAAAAAAGAACGTAAAGCAGCATTACTGCTGTTATGAAGAAAGTCTGATGGTCTGGAGAGGAGCTCAAACCAGTCAGAACATCCCCGTAAGCCAAAGCCTAACCCAGACAAGGCCCTCCCTTTCCTCACTTTGGTGAGGAACTGCAGAAGAAAAGACTCAAGCTGGCACAGCTCGGCTCATGAGATTCACTGAAAGAAGCCGTCTCCACGATGCAAAAGAATAAGGTGATGTAGCAAGTGCTGACAGAGAAGCTGCAGCAGATTATCCAGAAGAGCTAGCTCAGATCATTGGTGGAGGTGCCTGTGCTAAACACCAGATTTTCAATGCAAATGAAACAGCCTTCTAATAGAAGAAGAAGCCAGGTAGGACTTTCATAACTAAAAAGGAGAAGCTAATGCCTGGCTTCAAAGGACAGACTGACTCTGGCTAGGAACTAATGCAGCTGATAATAGTAAGTTTAATCCAATGATTGTTTACCATTCTGAAAATCCTAAGGCCCTTAAGCATTATGCTAAATCTATTCTGCCTGAGCTCTAGAAATGGACCAACAAAACAGGGAGGACAGCACAGCTGTTGACAGCAGAGTTTACTGAATAGCTGAACCCCACTGTTGAGTCGTCCTACTCAGGAAAAAAAAGATTCCTTTCAAAATAGTACTACTCAGTAGCAATGTACCTGGACACCTAACAGCTTCTGAGGGGCCTGTATAAGTCTCATGGATGACTTTGAGAGGTTCAAGACTTCGGTGAAGAAAGTCATTGCAAATGTGCTGGAAACAGTTAAGAGAACTAGAATGAGAAGAGGGGCCTGAAGATGTGACTGAATTGTTGCAATCTCATGATCAGACTTTAATGGATGAGCAAAGAAAGTGGTTTCCTGAAAGGGAATCTACTCCTCGTTAAGATGCTGTGAACACTGTTGAAGGGACAACAAAAAATTTAGAATATTATATAAATTTAATTGATAAAGCAGCATGGGGTGTGAGAAAATTGACTCTAATTTTCAAAGTTCTACCAGGGGTAACAAACAGCATCACTTGCAACAAAGGAGTCAAGTGATACAGCACACTCAATGCTTGTTATTTTAAAAAACTGCCACTCCAACATTCAGCCACTACCACCCCGAGCAGTCAGCAGCCCTCAACAACGAGGCATGACCCTCCACCAGCAAAAAGAGAAAGTGCTGATGATCATTAGTAATTTTCAGCAATAAAGTATTTTTTAAGTAAGGTGTATACATTGTTTTTCCAGACACAATGCTATTGCACAGTGTATAGACTGCAGTATAATATAAACCCAAATTTTATATGCTTTGGGAAACCAAAAAATTTGTGTGGCTCATGTTATTTGTACATTAATTTTATTGTGATGGTCTAGAAACAAACCCACAAGACCTCCAAAGCATTCCTGTACTGCCTTAGGGATGTGAGTACCCAAAACACCTATGTTGTCTAGATCTATCCTGTCAAGAATCCCAGGTACTCTTCTGTACTAGTTCTTTAATATTTTGAAAATTGGCATATAAACTTATCTTTGCTGTAATTGGAGGTTAATGTAAAATCAATCAGACAGGACCCCCAAACTGAGTAATTCCTTAGGAAAAATTTTGAGAAAGGTACAACTTGCTGTGGGTAAGAAGTTCAAGGTAAAGCTCAGTAAAGACTGCACAGATTCTCTAGAGCAAGTAAAACCTTAAAGTCAGGCAGTTAGTAGTTTGACTCAGATAGTGATATGGTGCTGGAGGGTGGCCCAGGTGATTTCTGCAATGCTAACTTCCATGGATTCAAATTAAATCCTTTAAGCATGCTACAAATTCAAGTTTTCGAAAATGGGTGGCAAACATAACTTTGAGAGGCACTGATCTATCAATATTATCTTTATATCACCTCAAAACCCAAAACGTATCTCTTAAATGACTACTTAAAAGTTAGCATTTTGGCACTGATTAGAAAATTGAATTCTGAATAGATCTTAGCTTAGCACTTCTAGCCAACTTTCTTTGGACTTCTGACATTTTAAAGGGAAATCCAATGTATGTATGAGGGCACCATTCATTTATAATTTCTAACCTCCCTTTCTGTATTAAGAAAGATCACTAGACAGCAGTGAAACCAACCTGTAATTTCTCAGCATCCAGCTGGATACTTTCACTGAGATTTAATAACATGTTCTCAGATTTTACAAAGTTTCAATAAAAGATTCTGCACTTGAATAATGATTCTATGTCTTTAACCAAGCTACAGGTTTAAAGGCCCTTTGTTATGTTACCAAGAGCCTTTAATAAACATTTCATGAATCATAAAATACTCATGCATCCCAATTCTACATGTCCAAATCCCACCGTCTTCCAGAGTTCCATTCAAATATCAATTCCTCTGTGAAGTCCTCTCTGAGACCTGTGGGTGCACATCACATCTTACTCTTGAACTTGCCCTCATACTGTACTTACCACTTGCTACTTCATATAAATAAGAACTTGGAGAAAGTCATTCTGACTATCAACTAGACACTAGGCACTGTGCCAGTGAGCAGTATACTAAGAGTTATTATCATATGTACTCTCCCGACCAATTCCATCATTATCCTTTTTGAGGAATGAGAAAAATGAAGCCAAGAGAGGATAACTTGCCCAAAGTCACACTACTAATAACTGGCAGTTGAGGTCTGAGCTCTGGTCTGATTTCAAAGTCCAGTCTCCCCAACTCTCTGCCTTCCAAAACAGATTGAACTGACCTACTCTGAAGACTGATGTTTATTTATTAAGTTACGTGAAAAATTTACAAGTATCCAATAAATGTTACTTAAAATGTTACCCTACATGGTCTCTGCCCTTCAAAAGCTCATAATTAATTGGAAGGTAATTCAACAGCTGTTTTACAATAAAAAGGAAGTTACATCCGCCCAGTAGAGACTATATTCCTTGAGTTCAGGAGTCATAGCTTGTGCATCTCCTTTATTAATCACAGTTCTTACAACATAGAGGATTTACATAGAGGGTATAATTAATATGGATATGTAAGCTCTTCTTGTCTGATAAAATTATATTTCTTTCTGGGCAGCACCTGTGGCTCAGTGTGGAGGGCGCCAGCCCCATATACTAAGGATGGTGGGTTCAAACCCGGCACCAGCCAAACTGCAAAAAAAAAAAAAAAGCCAGGAGTTGTGGTGGGCATATAGTCCCAGCTACTGGGGAGTCTGAGACAAGAGAGTCACCTAAGCCCAAGAGCTGGAGGTTGCTGTGAGCTGTGATGCCACAGCACTCTACCCAGGGCAACAAAATGAGACTCTGTGACTCAAAAAATATATATTATATTTCTTTCCAAAACTAAAGATCATGAGCTTTTTTTTTTTTTTGTCTCATTTAGGTAAAGTTAACACCTGAGTAGAATAATTAATTCAGCTAGATTATTCAGCAATGTCTATTTCCATGTTTCCCTCAATTTTCTGGTTTTTTTTTTTTTTTTTTTTTTGAGAGAGAGAAAGAGTCTCA
>NW_003852430.1:5855659-5858982 GCF_000181295.1 Otolemur garnettii | reverse complement strand
AAAAAAAAAAAAAAAAACTTTAAGATGGAGTTCCTGCTATTCAGACACAAAATCTAATTTGGATTAAAAAAAGTATTGAAAGAGAAAGTTACTGCTGGCTGGAGATTCAGGAAAGAGTTAACACAAGGTCTGAGTTTATGTGGCTTAAATCATTCCCAGGGTACTCAAATTAATTCGTCTAGCTGCCCTTTGATTATCCAGAATTTTCTTCCCCGAGGAGAAAATACAATTGCCTCCTTTTCTCTTGGTAATAAACTTACACATACTACAGGTAGATTAAACTGTCTTTAAAAAAAAAAATAAAGCTTTATGAGTAACCTTGAATGTGAAAATTGAAGTTGAAAAAAATACAGCTTTTAAAATAATATTTGCACATAAACAGATGTGGCATGTTACCCAAAGAAAGGGGTTATCATTACTGGTTGGAATAAAATATAATACAGTTGTAGTAGAGATTAAATGGCTTTACCACAGCATTATTCAAATTGCATCCTTTATGTAAAAGGCCTCAAGGCACAATCAATAAGTTAATAATTAAAAAACATAAAACGGTAGCAGATAATAATCATCATAAAATTGTGCTAAAATGATGTTCAAGTGTTGACTTGTCAGAAAAGGCCCATTAATAAAGACAGATTTGTTTTGTACTATTCCTGGAAGGTCCATAAATTGGATAACAGAGAGAATGCCTTATTTAAGGTACTGTTTGGCAACTGCAGAAACATAACTGCTTGAACTCATGTATGGCCAAGGTAAAGCTTTGCCAGGGATGAGGAAGCAAGAATAGAGGACAAAAAGCAGCCCCAAATACTAAGTTACTTTGTAATTCAGTACTACCACACTGAAAACCCTAAGAGCCACACTGCGGTGTTTCTGCAGTCACAGTATCAGTAATGGATGAGAGTACCAAGTAATGAATGAGGTACCAAGAGTACCTCAAACAAGTAATGAAGCCTCAAGGTTTTCACGGGAGTTAAATGCAGGAATACCATGAAGTAAGAGAAGGGGCAGCCAAAGAGCACGTAACATTGGCAAAAAAAAGAGAGAGAGAGGAATGAGGTCTACCTTTAAAGACAGAAAAAGGGGGGGGGGGGCATTTCCTGGAAAAGCAAGGGAAAGATTTCATGATCTCTTCCTAAACTACCTGGAGTGAGTGAGATTACTTTTGGGAGCATTATATTAAAATACAGTAGTCCACTGGTTACCCAAGGGACTGTAACAAACTCATCAACATATGGACGTGGTCAGCATGACGAACTTCCATTGAGTACGTGTGGTGCAAGTGCAGTCTATGAAAAAGGTCAGCCTAAGGAGGTGGTCAATGGAGGGAGGTGGTCAACTACGGACAGTCTACGGCATATGAATTAAAATGACTATGTCCTGCATTTGTATTTTTTGTAACATAAATCTTCAAAGGGCAACTTTAAATATTTTAAAAACTGAAGGTAAAAAAATAAAAGCATATTTGTAATTACAATAAAACTCTTATCCAAGAGTATTAATCAAGATACATTCTTCCCTTGGTTCATGAAGAAACATCACACCTATCACATAATCTAAAAACATCAAAGTAGAAAGTAAAACTCCTGTTCAGTTAAGTGTAACAGTATTATCATTTATCTAAATTACAAAGTACTATACTTAAACGAAATTGCCTTAAATCTACCCATTTCCTGTGGGATATCAGTTTTTATCATTCTGACCTTATCCATGCATATGCATAACTGAACAATATTACTTACTACCTAAGCTAATGACGGTGATATATTATTTCATAAATATTTACTTATTCTGACCAATTTTTTTTCTACTGCACTGTCTAAATACAATAAGGTAAAATACAATGTATTTGCAGACCTGTTAATATTACAATGGAGAATATCTGAGATGAATGTTCATCACAGCATTTATTTTGAAAGAATGGGAAACAAGAATTTATTCATACAAAGAAATTCTGACCAGAAACTACCATAGAAAGGGGCAGAAGAAACAGCTGGCTGGGCAGAAAACTGGACTCTGCATGGTGAGGGGACTGACCTGCCAGAGGCAGGTAAGGCTCCTGTGTGCACCAGTGTTTATTTTTTTTGAGGTTAATATGAATATTTAGAGGCTGAGCACAGCATATAGGAATCCATCTGGAGAGCTGAGGGAATGGAGGCGGCAGTGTGTCTCCAATCCAAAGGAACAGGGTAAATGAAAGGTTGAAATAAAAGGCCTTGAGGTCCAAAGATGTGGAGACAAAACGTACAGTAGCTAAAAAGGTTAACTGAGCTCAAGACCCATACGCCATGTTGCCGACACCCATCATTCCCCTTTGGAGTATCTGTCCAGTGGGGGTAAATGACAGCCAGGAAATCTTGAGATTTTTAGTAAGAAATCGTTTCTCAAACTTAGGAATCTAACTAAATCTCAGGACCCTTGGGTAGGGCATGATTAATCTCACTTTACTCATTCCACAGGGAGCAAAGGCCTGGGAGGAAGAAACTCAGCCCTAGTCAGTCCTGAAGTCACAAAGCGTGGCATCCCATTTTACACTATGATTCCTCCACAACGAAGGGTATGAAACTGCGTTGGTCACTGAGGCCACAGCTGCAGAAGCTGGGCGTAGCCATGGGTATGCCTGTTCACCAGGCCAGCAGGCCATGGCCTCTCACCTGACCCCTGCTGCATTTGCCTACAGCTTCAGCGCTGGGCATGGCCTCCTCTCCAGCATGGCTCCACGCCTCCTCCTGCTGGCCTTCCCCGCCTGGGATTTCTTAGATGGATCAGCTGTACTGTATCCCTCCATAGACCCAAATCACAACAGCAAAGAGTTCTGAGAACCAATGTCTGCTACTCCCGGGTACATCTGGATGACTTTCTTTGCCTCAAGTTATCTTTCATTATAAAATGGTGAACACTGATACCTACTATTCATATCCCACTAAGATATGATAAATAAAACCACCAATCCTGGGGCTCTTGTGTAAATACAACTCAAGCTGTGGTTAAAGTGTCATGTTTACATTTAAGACTTCTCTGACTACCCTATTTAAAAATAGACCCAGCCGGGTGCGGAAGCTTACACCTATAATCCCAACACTTCAGGAGTTGGAGATGGGCAGATTGCTTGAGCTCAGGACTTCGAGACCAGCTTGAGCAAGAGCAAGACCTCCTCTCTTTAAAAAAAAAAGAAAAGAAAAATACTTGTTTAAATTTTTTTGAAGTCCCCTGCAGGAATGAATGACAGCTGTCAAAGTCTGAGAAAATATTCTGATCCAATAGATAATGCTACTTTTCATAAAACAAAACAAAAACTAATGTTGATTTTTTTTTCTTTTGAG